>NW_004955445.1:1471747-1483727 GCF_000276665.1 Chinchilla lanigera
ATTATTATTATTATTATTATTTTGTCCTAGGGTTGATAATCTGTCTGTGGAGGCCCAGGGGAAAACACTCATGGAACAGGCCCTCAGAAACACAGCCACAACCACGCTGGACCTTTCCCAATGTCTGTCCCAGTGCCTGTCCCATTCCACATTATTCTGGAAGTAGCAGCCCTGGGACTTTGTGGAGGAAGGAATGGGGGTAACTTTCTGGATGATGACAATGATCGTTTCTTCCCTTCTGACAGAGCCTTTGTGTCTCCACCTAGAGTTGAGCATCAAATCTTTCCCTAGCTCATTCCCATAGCAACGCTGATGGGAAAGCCACATGATTACCCCATTTTCAGATGAGGAGACGAGGCTCCAGGAAGTTTGGTCACTCCTGGAGACACCTGGCTCTCCCCACTGTTCTCCTTCCTCCCTGTCTTCCCTCCTTCCCACGTTCCCTCCCTTCATTCCTCTTTTGCACAAATTTTATTAAGCACCTTCTGGCTCATGTGCTCCTCCCTGGGCAGTGGTGAACTCCAAGACATGGAGAAGGACATGGCCCTTTGTCTTGTGGGAAGTCACAAGCCTGGGGGAAAGACAGACTTATTATCCAATAAAGCCATGTAAGGCGACAGCTGCTCTAAGAGGTATGTGTGAGGTCACATGGGAACACCTGCCTCCTGTTATTTACTGACTGGCTGGCAGGTTCTGTTCCAAGTGACACTGTGTATGTACCCAGCTCCCTTGAACATTTGATCTGTTCCAATAAAATCCTATTCATCTGAATGCCGCTCTGACAAAAATTCATCAATTAAGCTATTCAGATGGAACACCTCGCCGCCAACGTTTGGCTGCAGGTTGAAGCATCCTCTGCCACCTTCTGGGGTGAGAACGTGTTCTGTCTCTTTCCGAATGAGTCCTACCCCTCGCTGGCTGGGCCGGTGCTACAGAAGAATGTGACTTCAGCAAGATGCTCAGAAACAGGCCCCTAATGCGGTTTGGGACAGCGCTTCCTTTGTCTGGACTGCAGCAGGGGCTGCTTTTGCCTTGGGCTTCCTCACACGGTTGTGTGCGAGGGCACTGCTGCTGTCCTGGAAGAAGCAGGAAAAGAAGGAAGGGGCCCTGTCACCGCCCACATGGGTCATCCATTGGTGAGGGCTGTGGGGCAAGGAGCTGTCTCTGGGGGTGGGATGGGGGCTGGCGTGCTGATGACATCAGGGCAACACGGACCAGACACTCTTAGCTTTTGCATGAACTCCAGTGAAGGATGATTTGTCCCAGTACTCAAGATCACAGCCACGCATTTTTCCTTCTGTAGAAAACAAATTCTGATGGACATTTCCTCCTAGAATTTATATCTCTTTTGTCTGCCTACCCAAAGCACTCCTGGATTTCTTTGGCCCTTGTGTGTTTGGGGTGGGGTCCTTTGGGATGGCAGGAGGACCCCATCTAAGCCTATGGGGTGCTCCATTCCCTGACCCACCCTGACAGGCACAGGGACATGTATGGGACCAATCAGAGGTTCAGATCAATGAGAGGCTAGAACATGGACTTTCAGTGGAGCTTGGGTAAGAAATCTTGGCGACTGGACAGTGGACCGTTTGTTTTATTGCAAACATCCTGGAGTTCATACTCAGACTATTCACTGTGACTGTTATCTATGGATTAAAGATGTTCCTTGACTTTCATATTTTCATTAGTCATTTAATGTCTTCCATGCCTGCTGTGAGGACACCCTAACCTTCTCCTATTGTACCAGAAGTGATGTTGCCCATATTTTTGGTCTTTATTTGTAACCTAAGTTTCTCGCTTCTCCATCCAACTCATCTCCTCTTCCATTGTCTACAGTCGCAGCATGGATGACCTCCATCCCACTGATGCCCACTGGACTCAGCATTGCCAACTTCTGCTGGCCAAGGATCACACCGGTACGGCAGCAGGTGTTGCTACTCCAGTCTCTTTTGTGTAGGTCTGGTGTCAGTGTTCATCTGTTTGTCCTTTAAGTCAGTCGGCTTGGCAAGGGTCACACCATTTTTTATGGCTGTGGTTCTGCTGCCTTTATAATTATCTTCCTTCCCTTCATCCCCACAGCAAGAGTGGCAGCATCCCACCATGCGGCATTAG
Organism: Chinchilla lanigera; assembly: GCF_000276665.1. NCBI lineage: Eukaryota > Metazoa > Chordata > Mammalia > Rodentia > Chinchillidae > Chinchilla > Chinchilla lanigera. Next base: position 1,473,857 of record NW_004955445.1, read on the forward strand.
GGCTCCGCCGCCTGCACCGTGTTGTGGGTCTTTGGTGTAAAAGTTCAGGGGAGGTGGGGCCCGGGGATGGAGGCCGCCTCCTCTGGTGCAGGACCATGGGTGGTCAAAGCATCGCTGTGGGGTGATGGGCTGGGCCTTGGTCTGGGTATTAGCTGGCTGGCAGGCAGGCTGGCAGGATGGATGAGGGACACAGGGCAGGGTGGCCAGGCTGATGAGTCCCTGTCCCTTTGCTATTTGATCTCTGCTCCTGTACCCCTCTGTGGAGAAACTTCACATTTTACCCAGCTTTCCTCTGTATTCTATGTTTTAGATCTTCCTCTGTTATAATCATGTGTTTGTTTTCTAAGAAAAGTTTTACATCCACCTGTTAAAACCTACCTTGCTCTGGTTCCCAAACTCTACCAATCTGGTGACTGAAATTGCAGGTGATTTCTAACTTAAAATGGTTGGACTTACTATTCCGTGCCTTTGCAATGGTACAGGAGTGCTACATAGTAAGGGGAAAACTTATTTCAGGTTTTGAATTTTGGTCTTACACTGATATGACACTCTCTAGAAATGCTGGCCACAGAAGCCAGCCACAGCTCCCCGCCATTAATCCCAAGAGGATACAACTTTGTACTCTACAAAGTACTGTAGTAAGTAAACTACATAAGATGTGCAACAATTTATTCTATTGTAGGCTTTGTGTTAGATGACTTTGCACCACTGTAAGCCAGTGCAAATGTTTTGTAAGTTACTATATAGTAAGTTACTATATTCAGTGCAGTTTTGACTTAGTGGTATTTTTGTCTTACCGGGGTTTATGAGCACATAACCCTGTCACGAGTCTAGGAACATCTGTATATTAAATTCACTTACTGATTTGAAAAGGGCTGATACATTTGGAAATACTGAGTCTTCTTATCCAGGAGGATGGCATGTGTCTCACACAGTTAGGTTTTCCAGTATGTTATTTTTAAATAAAACCTTGTAATGTTCTCTCCCATATATTTTGAGAATTATTCCATTACTTCTCAGTATTTTGTAGTTAAAAAGCAGTTGTATCCAGAGAGTATCTGGATATCTAAATTAAACTTTCCATTTGCATGTCAACTTTATTGCCTTTCAGTAACAAGTTCATAGATGTATTTATAAGTTCAATGTTTTGTTGTGTTTGCTATTTTCCTAATTTTAAATTTTATCTTTATTCCTTCCCTCCTTGTGCTTTCTTTGTTTTTTTTTTTTTTTTTATAGTCCATACTGTGACTGATTTCTTCATTTAGTTATTGGTTGTTCAAATACAAAAAGAAATTTCAGCTGGGCATATAGCTCAGTGGCACAGTACCTGCCTGGCAAGTGCAAGGTTGTGAGTTTGATTCCCAGTACCAAAAAAAAAAAAAAAAAAAAAAAAAAAAAAAAAGAGAGAGAGAGAGAGAGAAAAGAGAAAAAAGAAAAAACATTTCAATCTCTTTTTTCCCTAGAATATGTAGTTGGCCATAACCCATACCTTTTTGCGTGGGTTATTGTTGTTTATATCTTACTTCATATAATCTCTAATTTCAGTTTTGATTCCTCCCTTAACTGGAGCCATTTCATAAAGTGATTTTTAATTCCAGGTGGTTAGGGTCTTTTTGTATCTAGAGATTTTCTTGTTTGTTTGTTTATTCTTTTGCTCTGAGGTCAGAAAATATTATACCCTTTATAGTTTCTACATTATGAAATTTATTACGGTTTTCTTTTGACCAAATGTATATGATGGGTTTTTGTACACACCCATGAGCATTTTTTTAAAAAACGTGTGTTCTCTGTTTTAAGGATACAACATTGAATATGTATCTACATCAAGCACCTGACAAATATTTATTCAGCGCTTGACAGATACTGAACATTAGGCTAATGAGCTAGGCAGGTGTAGTCTGAGACCCTGAGGGGTTGTCAAATTCCAGTAGGGGCAGGAAGAGGTAATTAAACAGATAATTGCAAATACTGACCTAAGTGCTATAACAAAACAGGTAAGGTCTTGACGAGCATGTGGGGCCCCTGGAAACTTCTCTCCAATAAGAAATAACTAAGCCTCACCACATTTCAAATCCTTTTGCTTTATGTATTTTAATACTATGTAATTTGGTGCATGCAGGTTCATGACTATTATGTCATCATTATGGATACTAGCTAGCTTCTGTATATATAAATATAAAATAAACCTCTTTGTAATGTTTATGCCTGGAATTCTATTGCTTAATGTTTCCTTTTCCTTCTTTTATTTTAAAGAGAATAAAAAATAAAATAACAACATAGACAAAAACAAAGCAAAAACAATAAAAATGATGCAGAGTTTCAAAACAAAATGATAGGGATTAACAGTGGTTGTTATATTACATATTGTTATCTTCAACAAAGTTGCTTAGCTTGCCAGGTGTAAGAATGCAAGATTGATCAAACCATTACAGAGAATAAGCAATAATAAAAAAAATTGGACAAGATACAGAGCTTGATAGACGTATTGCTTAATATTTCTAATCATTTTTTCATGGTTGTTTCTTTGAGTTTGCCATCACAAACACACACACACACATGACACACACATACAAATACACACACATATACACTATAATATATGTTTGTTTACCTTTACATATTGCTTTTCATGTCAGTATATTTAGTCTTTGGTGTTTATTTGATTTTAAGAATGTCTCTTGTAGCTGGGAGTGGTTGCACACACCCATAATCCCAGCACTTGGGAGGATGAGGCAGGAGGGTTGCCACAAGTTTGAGGCCAGCCTGGGCTACATGAGTGAGACCCTGTCTCAAAAAAAAAAAAAAAAAAAAAAAGAATATCTTTTGTACACAGTCAATTAGCAGGTGTTCTTTGTGAATCCAACCAGAAGGGCTTTCAATGCCCTTTATTTTCATTACAGAAAAAATAAAGGTTTGAATTATTTGGGTGAATATTTAAAGAAATGATTTTATAATGGCAGTGAGTCCCTTGCTGAATCTAGTCACTATGTTCGGCATTTTATGTAAGTTAAATTACTTGATTCTCAGACTCCTCTGAGCTAGTAGCTATTATCATACCCACTTTACAGGTAAAGAAACCAAGGTACAGAGAAGCTGGGTAGCTTATCTTTGGTCTCATAGCTTAGACCTGGTTTCAGAGCATGTATGAGCAAACTACAGCATAATCTTCTATTGACGCTTTTCTCTCAGGAAATGGAAGCAGCCAGGAGGAGCAGCCAGCAGTCTCCATCATCCTGGAGCAGAGGGCATCCTCAGTGCAGAAGTCACCCAAGAGCTGGACTTCTGTTCCCCAGGGGTCCCACTGTCTTGGCCTCCTGCCTCCCCGTCCTGTTTGTTGATCCTGGAGACTTGCACACACATGAGGAGAGTGGGAGAAGACACATCTGGAGAAACTATCTGAAAAGTGGACCCCTCCAGGCTTGATGGCACACTGGGGCCTGGTCAGTTCACAGCTCCTGATCCCCTCCATCTGACACCCACACCCAAGTCCTGTGGGTGGCCCAGGAGGACAATGGGGCCTTCAGGGTGGAAAGAAAGGGCCCTTTCATGCCTTCTGGGACCGCTGTCTTTTGAGGAGCCCTCTTCGCTCCTGTGTTGGGGATTGTGGGAGGGTTAGAGCTGTGACACAGGCCCTGAGGCTGCTTGGAAGCTGCCTAGGGAGGCCAAGAGCTCTGTGTGAGTCAGTGAGTCAGTGCTCTCTTAATGCCAGGTCACGGGGGGAGAGCACTCTGTCCCCAGATGACCGTGTCCAGCACTGCCCGCTTGTTTCCAAAGCTGAGCACAGCTTCTGGCACATAGCAAGAAACCAACAAAGGACTGTGAGGAGAAATCAGCCTCCTGAGAAACGGGTGCTCTTTCTGCACATCAGCTCCTGCAGAGGACGCAGCGGCCCACTGAGGCCGCTACTCAAAGTGTGGTCCTCAGAGCAGCAGCCTGAGCCTCCGCTGACAGCTTGTCACTCATGCAGATTCTCTACCCCGCTCCTTGCTTCACAAGGCCTGAGGGGGAGGCCTAGTAACCTGTGCTTTGCCAGGCCATCCGGGTGACTGTGTGAATTAGACACAGGGATCAGCTCGGACGCCCCCTGTCAAGGAAGCAGGATCATGTGGGTATGCTGTGTATTGGGGTGCACACTTCAAAGCCTTATACAAATACCCAGTTTCTGAGTTATCCAGCAAATGCGCTCAGCCACCGTCCATCCTGCTTGGAGGTGATCTGGTAGCAGGTAGGGCATCAGTTTCACTTTCTGCTTGGTTTGCTCTCCATGGGTGGACCCGCAAGGCCCTGCTCCTCTCCCCAGCCTCAGTTCTAAAGAGGGAAAAGCCTGATATTCACACCCGTATGAAGAGAGAGCCGCTGCTCACTTGCCTACTTGCTCCCACTCACCTGGGGACAGACTTGCGAGGACTTTGCTACAGCACCGCCCCCAGCCCAGAATAGGCTCACTGTGCTCCTGTGCACCTGAGCAGGTTGCCTCGGCTCTCACCTTCACAGGGCCTTTTATGGAGAAGCTGACTCAAGCAGAAGCTACAGTATTCTTCCTCTTTCTCCTCTTCCTCCTCCTCCCCTCGTCCTCCTCCTTTTCCTCCTTGACCTCCTCCCACTGCTCCTCCTGCTTCCTTTTCCCCTTCCCTTCCTCTTCCCTTCCCCTTCCTTTCTCTCTCTCCTTCTTATTCTTTGTGGTGCTGGGGGTAGAAACCAGGCTTTTGATCTGAATTACATCTCCAGCCCCTTAAGCCCCTTTCTATTTTTTATTTTGAGACAGAATCTTGCTAAGGTGCCTAGGCTGGGCTCAGATTTTCAGTTCTCCTTTCTCAGCCTTCTAGAATGCTGGGATTACAGGCAAGCACTACCTTGCCGAGCCCCCAGCCACCCTTTTGCTTCATCTTAATTTTTGAGGCAGGGTCTCATTAACTCACTAAGACCCCAGGCCGGGCTTGAATTTGGAATCTTCTTGCCTCAGCTTCCCAGAGTGCCCTCCTGGCTCTTCAGCTGTGTCTACAATGCAGGGCCTCAGCAAGCCATATCCTCCAGCCTGTGAGGTTCATTTCCAGCAAAGCCTGGTGGGGGCCAAGTGCCCAGATGACCCACTGCCTTTCTTTTACCTAATCCTGGGCTGTGGAGAGTTGTAAGTGACAGCCACTAACCTGACTCAGTTTACCCTGACATCTTTATTACACTCTCACTGCATCCTCCAGGAAACCAGGGCTCTGGGGATGCTGTTTACTGAAAGAAAGGAGGTGCCTATAGGCTCCCAACCCACCAGAGGAGTATGAGCCTCCCAGGCCCTACAAACCACGTGGCTTCCATACTGGCTGTTCCTTCTCTCTTGCCGTGAAGGTGACATGTCTGAAAAGCAGGTGTGGGCAGGGCTTGCTCCTGCAGGCTCAAGGGATAGCCTGTTCCAGAGCTCTGTCCCTAGGTGCTGGTGGCTGATGGCCCGTGCTTGCTTTGCTTGGCTTGTGCCTCAAATCTCCCTTTTCTGATAAGGACCCCTGCCCTCAGCTCTAGAGCTCACCCTAAATCCAGCACGACCGCATCTTAAGATCCTCCGTGTGGTCACATTTCCAAGGATCATATTTCCACACCAGGTCATTCTCATAGTCCTAAGGGTGGGGACACGCACATATACTTCTCAGGGGCTCCCGCTGCACCCACTCCTGGGATTGAGGACTAAACATGCGGGCCAGCATTGGAACGGGCAGAATGAGGCCATAGAAGAGAGAACCTTGGGTTTCTTTCTTCCCAATAGCCAGAGCTTCCCAGTGTTGGCACAGCTCGGCCATCTGGGGTGAGCCCCCCGCTCCTCAAAGTGAGATGACTACTTGTTGGATATGTTCAGCATCATGTCCCCCAAGCCTGGCTAACGGGCAGAACCGCAGGACCAATGGGCCCCAACCCGGAGACTGAACCGGTGTGTCTAAAGTGCAGGCCAGCGGTCGACACTGCTAAGCTTCCCAGCCAGGACGCTGCCTCGTTAGCTGAAGCGGAGGATCCCGTTAGATCAAGCCTATCAGGTAACACATAGGATGCCATGTTCACCTGAATTTCTCATTAACAGCAACCCATAGTAGTTTTAGTATAGGTATGGCTCAAATATTTAAGTATGTACTTATACTAAAAACATTTATTGATTATTTAAATCAGGTTTAGCTGGCACATGTTACTTTTTTTTTTACATTGGCCTTTCTTTTTCTAAATCTGGTAAGCAGATGAAATATTCTGATCCCCGCGGTAGAGAGGTGATATTCTACACCACTTCCAAGTTGAAGGATCATTGATGCTTCCAGCATTTACTGAGCACTTTCTGTGTTTCCAGCAACACTAGAGAAGGAACTTCCTGGAAGTCCTGCCCTGGAGGAGCTTGCATCCTGGCTGGCATAGGGAATACTGCAGCCAGCAAGGGCAGAGGGTCCTCGGGAAGTTGGAGGAGGTGGAGCAGTGGGTCACAAAGAGCTCTGCTGGGGGAGGTGCAGGGGGCAGCAGATGTGAAATCCAGGAGGAAGGTGGAGGGAGCTCAGAGTGTCCCAGGAGGGCAGTGAGGCTGCAGCAAGAGAGCTTGGGTCATGGGCATGTGTGTGGCCCCAATTCACAGGTTAAAATCTGACGCCATTGCTATGGCACTTGGAGGTAGTGGTACCACAAGGGTGATACTCCAGGGAGTTATTTCCTCTTTCCACCATTTGGGGGCACAACAGGAAGGCGGCCTTCGCAGGCACCTTGATCTTGGACTTCTAGCTTCTAGAACCATGAGCAGTTGGCTTATGCAGCTTGCAAACCACCTAGCTGATGGGAATTTGCTATCACAACTCTGACAGATTAAGGCAGGAGGGGAAGCAGGCAGGGAGGCGGGCAGATTGCCTGGGCTCCTAGGTCCCCCAGAAGTATGAACTCAAGCAAGCTCCTGGATGTTTTTGTGTGTGCACTGGAAGCCACTGGAGGGCTCAGCATGGAGGTGATAAAATTGAGTGTGGTTAATACCAACTCACTTAGGCGGATCTCTAAGGAGCAGACGAGGGGAAAGGACCAGGAAGGCGTTTCCTCCTCACCCAGGTCAGTGAGGCTGAGGAACTGGGCTGCAGTGGGAGCTGCGCAGATAGAGAGCAGGGGGCATCTGTGGGTGTTTTGGGGTACAGTGGGCAAGACTGACATCATAGCTGATGTAAGGATAAGGTCAAGAAAACTCAAGGGTCAGTCGGGTCAGTCAGAAGCTTGTGCCACTGATGGTGATGGGGGGTTGGGGAGTACAGGGCCGGGGCCGGAAGGAGCAAGAATCAAGAACTGTGAGTCTCGAGGCACGGATGGCTGTGTGGAGCAGGGAGCACAAGGTGACCCTGGCGATGTGCTGAGGGCATTGTGGACAGCACGAGGGGTGCGCTGGAGTGTGGCTCGGGAGAGCTGCAGTATGCTAGAAGGGTGGGTGATAGGGGCACGCATGACTTAGCTGCACCCCTTTGGGTGCCAGCCCTTGTTACTAGGAGGTCTGACAGCAGTGAAATTGCTTCCGGATGTCACCCCCTCCAGGAACTTGGCAGTTCCTGTGGTTGGCTCACCGCCATGAATTTTTAATGGTAATAAACAAGAGTCCTGAGCCCCGCAGTGGGGTGGATGGGAATGTGGGAAAGCACAGCTTCCCAGAGCTCTTCTCTGGGGTCCCTGAGTCCATAGGGAATTCTCAGTCCTGACTTAAGGGAAGAACGGACTGGAAACATTGCACTTAACTGGCTCCATTTCATCCTTTACGCTGGTCCGATGCAGGGTTGGAGAGGGAGAAAGATGTCCAGGCTGAGGAGTCTCTCCCTTGACCAAAATGCTCCTGTCCGTCTGCTCTCTGGCAAACAAAGGGATCTGCCTTCCTCATCGGGCTTCTCATCTAGTTCAGAACTAGTCCTGGAAGGGAGCAAGCATTCTGGAGAAAGTCCTTACAATGAGCGCTGATACTTGAAGGACATGTGGAGCAAACCCAGGAAGGATGATATGTTCAGCCGCAGGTTAGAGCCAATCTGCCTGTTCTGGGCTCCTCAGATAGCAGGACAGTAGGAGGTGGGGTGTTTGTTCTGGGCTCATGTCATCAAAAACTTTCACTATGTTTCTGTTTCTTTATTCTTGGCATACTGACAGTTGCCTCATGATCTCAAGATGGTGGTGGTAGACGTGATACGGTATCACATCTAAGTTCCAGCTAGGAAGAAAGGACGTGGGGGTATGCTACCCAAATGATTCATTTCTGAGGAAGATAAAGCTTTCCCAGAAGAGCTACTATCAGACTGCTGTTCAGAATTGAGTCACACGGTTATTCCTTGCTGCAAGGGAGGCTGGGATGCAGGATTTTCAGGTTCACTTGGATGTTTCACAAGCCACAGCTGGACCACTGTGACCTGAGATATGTTCTTAAAGGAGGAGGAGTGTAAGAATTTGGCAGGAAGATGATAGTGCCTCCTGGTCCAGGGCATTGTCTTTAATATTCACATGCTGCGTCCAGGGAAATGGGGTTTGCTGATGTTAACTTCCCCATTGACTGGTGCACAAATGCTGCCAGGTTCGTCAAGAAGGAGCTGCACAAGCTCCATACATTATGTGCAGTGGATGCTGTGAGTCTAAAACTAAGAGCTGATGGGCCCCTCGGGACAGGATAGCCGTCCCCTACCACCACTGACACGGGCAGCTAGTGGGCCCAGTGGGAGAGGAGAGAAGCACCTTGCACACCATCTAGTTCAGAACTAGACAAGTAGCAAAGGTGATAACCACAAGACTGACCTGGTTGAAGATGAGACCAGCAGCCAGGAGGAGAGTTTTGTTCCGGGACCGAAGTGTTATACAGGGACTGAGTAAGAGACAACCTTGGGAGATGGGCTTGGAGTGGGTGAAAGCTACATGGAGATCTCTTGAGATCCCTTGAGAAGCTCAAACTCAGGCCAGGAAGACCAAGGGCCTGCATCCGGTGGCGGGAGGCCAGGTTTGGTGGGTGTAACCTTCAGAGGGGTGGAGCTCAAGGAGATGGCACTGTGTCCAGGGGTCTGCTTGGGCTTTTACGCTGCTGCATGCATCTGGCAGAAACTGGTGGTCTGATTTCCTATTGGTCACTATCTGGGATGCCTAAGTGTCTACACAAAACCGTAGGCCTCTTTGCTCTGGTTAAGGCGGCTCATGACGGGTTCTTAGGGTTTGTCAGCGCCCAGTTCATAGCCGACACCATTGTCACCAAGGTGACACAGTAGGTGCTATCAATTGGTTTTTCCTGTATGCCAATATCTGGATTGTCTGGGGTCATAATACTGAGGCCGATACCCAAGGAGCTGGGCACCGGGCCAAAGAAGCCGCAAAGCTTAGCACAGAAAATGAACAAAAACTAGAAACATGAGAAAGGAAAGCAACAGAGTACCTTCAAAAACTCCTAACTCCTCCAAAGCTGATCCAGGGGTCACCAGGGGAGAGGAAACCATAAGTCACACAGCAGAAACGTCTGAAAGGATATCAGTGCAGGTAACAAGCAGTTTAGTAAGGTGCTTGGTGGATTCAAAGGAAATATAAATAAACAGATAATAAAGCAAATGATCAGCGAGTCTAGACACTCATAAAAATCTAGTGGGAAGAGTTGTAAACATGAATGCCCAGTGTAGGAAAGAATAGGATTCCATTAAAAATCCCAAACAGGAATCCAGGAGATTAAAAACATGACTGAAAGTCTGGGCAGAAAAAGCAGCCGGTGTGAGGACAGCATGTCAAATGGAGCAGACAGGGCTGTGGTGAGTGATCAATTAATAAAAGACAGTGAAAAACAATGAAAGGGGGCTGGGTATTTAGCTCAGCAGCACATCGCCTGCCTGGCAAGTGCAAGGTCGTGAGTTTGATTCCCGGTACCGGGGGGTGG
>NW_004955445.1:1483827-1534627 GCF_000276665.1 Chinchilla lanigera
AAGAAAGAAAAACAATGAAAGGACATGAAAAATGCATCCAACAGCTTCTGGATGACTCAAAGAAGACAATGTAATAGTAACTGGAGTTCATGAAAAAACCTGCTCACACAAGTAATAGCAGAAAACTTTCCAGACATGGAAAAAGAATTTAATTTACCTACCAGTAAGTGAGGCATATAGAAACCTGAATAACCATGATAACAGAAAAAAACAAAAACAAAAAAATCAAACCAAAAATCAAATAAAATGATCTGCACCACATAATAATTAAAATACCAGAAATCCAACACAAGAACAGAATTTTGAAAACTGTTAGAAAAGAAGCAGTGAATCACTTATATAGGAAAATGCATCAGAATTACAACAGACTTCTCAACACAAACTTTAAAGGCAAGGAGACCTTGGAATGAAATGTTTTAAGACCTAAATAAAAACAATTTCCAATCTAGATTGATAGATCCTGCAAAATGATCTTTCAAAACTGATGGAGAAATAAGAAATGTCCATGATAAAGATTACCTAAAGAAATTTATGACTACCAAACCAACAATCCAAAAAATTCTTGAGGATATACTAGAAAGAGACAATGAAGCTAACAATGTCAGAAGGTCCAATAGAATCACTGCATCAGGTACAGCTACCAGTGAAGTAGAAGGAAAAGAAAGTAAAACAGCCACAAGTAAATAATACAATGACAAAAATAAGTTAATATCTATCAATTATAGCTATCAACATGAATAGACTCCATTCACCAACCAAGAGACGCAAATTAGCAGACCGGATCAAGAAACAAAATCCAGTGGTTTGTTGCATCCAAGAGGCACATCTAACCCCTAAAGAAATTCATAGACTAAAAGTCAAAGGTTAGAAAACAGGGACTAGGGATTTAGCTCAGCAGTGCAGCATCTGCCTGGCAAGTGCAAGGTCGTGAGTTTGATTCCCGATACTGGAAAAAAAAAAAAAAAGGATGGAAAACAATATCCTATGAAATGGGAACCCAAAACAAGCAGGAACAGTATCCTATTCCCAGACAGAGTGGATTTTAAGCCAAAGTTGATCGAAAGAGACAAAAAAGGACATATATATTGGTTAATGGAACTATTTAACAGAAAGATACAAAAATTATAAACACATATACATCAAACGCAGGTGCACCCAACTTCATAAAGCAAACATTAATGGACATAAAAGATCAGATAAACATCAATACAATTATAGCGAGAGATCTCAATACTCCAGTTTCACAAACAGACACATCAACTAAACCACAAATTAACAAAGCAATATCAGAGTTGAACCAAACCTTTAAACAAATGGACTTAATATCTACTGAGTGTTCCACTGACCAACACACATTCTTTTTAGCAGTATATTGTACTTTCTCTGAAAAAGACCACATACTAGCCAATAGAGCATGCTTTTGTAAATAAAAAATTGAAACTTTATCGTGCATATTATCAGATCACAGTGCAATGAAACTAGAAATCAATAACAAAAGAAATCACAGAAATTATGTGCAGATATAGAAAATGAACAACACATTCTGGAAACATCGACAGATCACAGGAGAAATTAAGGATGAAAAAAGACAGCTCCTAGAATTAAATGATAATGTCAATATAACATACCACACTTAGGGGATACAGTCAAAGCAATGCTACCAGAGAAGTTATAGTTGTGAATGCCTACATCAGAAAAACAGAATAAACCCAAATAAACAATCTAATGATGCATCTCAAAATCCTAGAAAAACAAGAACTATCCAAACCCAGTGCTTGTACAAGGAAGAAAATTACAAAGATCTGAGAAGAAACCAATGAAATAGAGACTAAAAAACAATAAAAAGAGTAAATGAATTAAAGATCTGGTTCACCGAAAAAATAAACAAAGTAGACAAATCCTTGGCCAATCTTACCAAAAAAAGAAAGACAAGACAAAAATCTGTGCAATTAGAAATGAAAAAGATGAAATCACAACAGACACGACTGAAATTCAGAAAATTATTAGCAACTACTTCACAAACCTATATGCCAAAAAGAAATGCAGAACTCAGAAGAAGTGGAGAAATTCCTAGGTAACTTTGAGTTATCAAAACTAAACTAAGACTTAAAAATTCAGAATAATCCAATAACAGGCAATTAAACTGAAGCAGCATAAAAAAAACCAACCAACTAAGGAAGGCCAGGACATGATGCATTCACTGCTGAATTCTACAGGAATGTGAGGGAAGATCTAACACCAATACTCTTGAAATTCTTTAATGAAATAGAGAGGGAGTGAATACTCCCAAAATCATTCTTAGAAGCTGGCATTATCCTGACCCCAAAACTAGACAAAAACCCAACCAAGAGAGAGAACTACAAGCCAATCTCCTTAATGAATATAAATGCAAAAATCCTCAATGAGATACTAGCAAATAGAATGCAATAAATCATCAAAAAATCATGCACCATGACCAAGTAGGCTTCAACCAAAGGATACAAGAATGGATCAACATATGCAAATTATCATATAAACATAAAACATGTTTTTGGACAAAAATCACAAAATCATCTAACAGACACAGAAAAAGCCTTTGACAAAATTCAACATCCATTCATGATGAAAACCCTGAAGAAAATAGGTATAGAAGGATCTTATGTCGATACGATAAGTCATTTATGACCAACCCAGTGACAACAGCATTATAGAGAAAAACTGAAAGCTTTTCCTCTGAAGTCAGGAACAAGACAAGGATAGCCACTATCACCACTCCTCAGCATAGTCCTCAAAACATTATCCAGGACAATCAGGCAAGTGAGAGATAAAGGGGACACATATAGAAAATGACAAAGACAAAGTATCATTACTTGCTGATGACATGACCCTTTACTTACAAGACCCAAAAAAATTCTACCAAAGGATTTTTAGAATTAATGAGCAAACGCAGCAAGGTAGCGTAATACAAAATAAACATGCAAGAATCAATAGCATCCCTATATCCTAATAACAAGCTGACAAAGAAATTAGGAAAACAATGCCATTCATAATAGCATCAAGAAAAATTAAATATTTAGGAATCAACACAACTGAGGAAGTTAAAGACCTCTATAATGAAGATTACATCAGTGTAGGAAAGGAAATAGAGGAGGGCACCAGAAAATGAAATGATAGGCAGAACTTGTTCCAGGATAAGCAGAACCAATATTGTCAAAATGACTGTCCTTCCAAAACTGATACATAGACTTAATGCAATCCCATCCAAAATACCAAAAGCATTTCTCACAGATCTAAAGAAAACATCCTAAAATTCATATGGCACCAGAAGAGACTCAGAATAGCAAAAGCAATGCTGCATAACAAAAGCAAAACAGGAGGCATTACATTCCCAGCCTTGAATTTGTACTTCAAAGCTATTGTGATTAAAACAGTATGGTACTGGCACAAAACAGGTATGTGGATCAGTGGAACAGAATAGAGGAAGCAGAAGTAATCCCAGGCACATTCATCTATTTGATCTTTGACAAAGAGGGAAAGACATACACTGGATAAAAGATTTTCTCTTTAATAAATGATGCTGGAAAAATTGGTTATATCTCACTATGTACTAAACTAAAATCAAAATGGGTCAAAGATCTAAACATTAAAACAGCAGCACTTAATATTCTGGGGATAAAAAAAGATAAGAATCTTGAAGACATAGGCATAGGCAATGAGTTTTTGAACAGAACACCAATGGCATAAAAAATAATATTGAAAGTGAACAAATGGGATCATATCAAACTAAAAGTATGCACAGCAAAAGAAATAGCCAACAGAGAGAAGAGACACCTGCAGAATGGGAAAAATACTTTGGCAGCTATTCCTCTGATAGAGGACTATTATCTAGAATATATAAAGAAGTCAAAAATACTAGACCCCACTCCAAATAAAAGACCCAGTGAAAAATGGGCAAGTGAAATGAGTAGACATTTCTCAGAATAAGTACAAATGGCCAATAAACACATGAAAAAATGTTCACCATCCCTGGCTATCTGAAAAATGTAAACCAAAATTTTTATTAGCTGCTCCTCAAAGGACTAACATCTACAATATATAAAGAATTCAAAAAAGTCAGACCTTCAAAATCTAAAGAACACTCCAAAAATGAGCATCTGAAATGAACAGAGGTTTCTCAGATGAAAAAGTTCAAAGAGCCAAAAAATATATGACAAAATGCTTGACATCACTGGTCATTCGAGAAATGTGAATTAACAGAGTCTGTCTCACTCAAGAGAGTGACTGTCACCGAGAAATCAACCAATAACAAATGCTGGTGAGGCTGTAGGGGAAAAGGAACCCTTCTCCATTGCTGGTAGCCATGTAAACTGGTACAACAACTATGGAAAGCAGTGGGGAGATTCCTCAGAAAACTAAAGCTAGAGGTTCCACTTGACCCACGTGGTCCCCTCTTATGTATCTTCCTGAAGAGTTAAGAGCATCATACCACAGTGATATAAGCATACTCATGTTTACAGCAGCACAATTTGTAATAGCTAAATCTTGCAAATAGCCCACATGCCCATCAACAGATGAATGGATAAAGAAAATGTGGTATTTATATACAATGGAGTACTGCTCTGGCATGAAGAAAGGTAAACTTAAGTCATTTGTAGGAAAATGGTTGTACCTTAAGGCCATAATCTTAAGTGAAACAAATTGCAAGCACAAGTTTATATATCACATTGTTTCTCTGTGTGAGAAACTCAAAGGGTAAACAAGGAGCATAATGGGGGATGGATATTTGAAAGTAGTAAAAACATGTTCAAGTGGGAAGGGAAACAAGGGTGGGGTAGGGGAAAGAAGAAAAGGAAAAAGAAAAAAAAGAGAATAGAAAGGAAAATGGAAGCAAAACTTGTAAATAAGGAAGGGAAGAAGGATTGAAGGGAGGGGAAGAGAATGGGACAAAAAGAATTAAGATATATTATGTACTGGTGCAAATTTGCTATGATTAATGCGATCAATATGCATGGCAAATATGTACTAATAAAAGTTTAAAAAAACTAAATTGAGATATCATATTACCCTAGAAAGAATGGCTGTCATCAAAAAATAAAATAACAAATGCTGGTCAGAATTTGGGGAAAAAGGAATCTTTCTCCACTGTTGGTGGGAATGTAAACTAGTACAACCACTATGGAAATCACTGGAAATTCCTCAAAAAACTAGAAACAGAAATACCATTCAACCCAGCTACCTCCCTTCTAGGTATCTTCCCAAAAGAGTTAAAGTCATCATGTTGCATGGATCCATCCATACCCACGTTTATAGCAACACAATTTATAGTAGCTAAATTATGAAAGAAGTGTACATGCCATAAACAGATGAATGGATAAAGAAAATGTGTTAATATACGATGGACTACTGCCCTACCATAACAAAAGGTAAACTTGAGGCATTTGCAGGCAAAGGGATGCAACTTGAGATCATATGAAGAGTAATAAGTCAGACACACAAGCTTAAACAGTGCATGGTTTCTCTTACATGGGGAGAATATATGTGTTTAGAGAGAGAAAGAGAGAGGGAGAGAGAGAAAGACAGATAGGAAGTAAGGAGATGCTCAAATTACTCCCCAAATTATTATGTTATTTCAAAAATTTTTTAAAGTAAATGCTAATTTCTTTCATTTATATTGCTGGTTTTGTTTCTTGAAAAGAAAGGTTTTTAAAAATTTGTTTATTTCTTCTTTGTACAGAGACAATCTTTTTTTTGTTTATGACATACTCAGAGTAATATTTTGGCCATTTTTTTAAAGATCACAATATGCAGTATATTAGCTATTGTTATTCTCTAAAAATATAAATAAATAAAAATAAAAATAGAAGCTATATGATGTATCCACAATATGTGCCAGAGACTGGACTTTGATGTATGATTCAGTTTTCTACTATGGCAGTCAGTTTTCTGCCACTGTGACAAAATATCCAACAGGAATGATTCAAAAGGAGGAAAGGTTCATTTGGGTTTATAGTTTCAGAAAGTGTGGTTCATGGTTGATCAGCTCCTTTGCTTTTGGGCCTGTGGAAGGGAAAAGCATGAGTGTGGGAGCATGTGGCGAAGCAGAACTATACACCTCATGGCAGCCATGAAGCAAAGACAGAGCAAGGGAGATGGGGAGCTAGGGACCAGGATGACATACAGTTTCCAGTCACCTACTTCCTCCAGCTCTACCTTCTGTGCCCTCTCCCAGGAACTCTGGCCCAGACCAAGTCTGCTGTACTCTGAGAGGAGAGTGCAGAACACCTGCTTGAGAACTAGTCACCACATCCCCGCTTTCTGAGCTCAGTGGAGTTTGTTGGTTTACAGGGTTCTAGTTTGGGTCTGTATTTCCCAATAGCATGTAAGCCATAGATACAGGGAACGCGTCTGTTCTCACCTTTGCATCCCCTTGAAAATAAACAGAATTTTAGTCCCAAACCTGAAGTCACCTGAAGCAGGGGCAAATGCTGGTTTGAAGTTGAGCTGCATCATACACAAGCAGTGTGGTGAGACAAAATGTAGCAGGAGTTTCAAAATAACAACACAGAGGAATGACTTTCTGGAGCAGCCCTGGGCTAGCCAGCTGGGAAAGACTTCAGAGTAAGCCCTCCACTATAGAGCTGGCCTTCTGGTTGGAGTTCCTGGTCCTGGCCACCGGGGGGCAGCACCTAAGAGATGATGGTTCTAGGTGGGGCTGGTCTCTTCCTGAGGGGCCTTGCAGTGAGACCCTTCACTGGGTTGGATTTCCTTCTTTCTTCCAAAAACAGCCCAGCCTCAAAGTTCTTAGAATTGAGGTATTTCTCACAGCAGATGGAGGCCAGAAAAGGGGAGGTGGGGTTCAGGTAGGAGTCCCCAGGGGCTGTCTGGAGGAGGCAGACTTTGTCCTGGGCTGGTCAAGGCTAATTATACACACAGCCATCCAACTCAGCAACAATGGTTGAGCCCCAGACAGTGTACTGCCCATGCACGAGGGGTTGCACAGGGAGGCATTGGATTAGCTGGGTGAAGTGGACACTCAGGACTGTAATGAGAGACAGAAGCAGATAAGAAAAAATAAAAAGTTCAGATCCATTCTGACTGAGGGGAGCTGGAGAGGCATTTGAGTCAAACCTGAGGAAGGCTGGCGCTGGTCACCTGGGGCATCCTTGGCCTGAGTGAATGCAATGGAATTGTCTCCACGTAGCATCTGTGTATGTTTGTGCGTGTATGTGCACGTGAATGTGTAAATGTGTGTATGTATATGTGCATGTGTGTGAATGCCTGTACGTATGTGAATGCATGTGTATATGTGCATGTATGTGTGTGAATGTGTATATGTGTGTGTGTGAATGTCTATGTGAGTATGTGTGTGTGTGACTATATGTGTGTGTGCATGTCAGAGAGAGACAGACAGAGGCACTGCCTCAGGCGGAGCGGTTCAGAATGGAAACTTCAGTTCTGGGCAAACCTGGGTCCAACTTTTAGCCTGGCCATCCTAGGCAATGGCATCTTGAGACTGTATAACCTTTTTGAACTTAAGTTTTCCCATCTACACGGTGGCCATAATAGTTATTCTTAGCTCATGGGTTGTTCTGTAGGCAAATCACATAAATAAAAATTGTTGATATCTGGGGACTAAAATTCTAAACCCCTTCTAACCTGAAAAGGGGGACGTGAAGGCATTCATTTATTCAATATTCATATTTATAAAACACTACTAGACCAGGTCAAGGGATATAGCAGGCTGTGAGAAAGAGAAACCTCTCTTCCCTGATAGCTGATGTGGACAGGACATAAACAAAGATAATCTACATCAGGCCAGTTGGCAGTAGAATCACAGAGGAAATCCATCAGGGAGGAGGGAAGGAAATAGAAGTGTGGGGTGTGTATGCGTGCAGTTTTTACAGCTTGCTCCCAGAAGCTGTGAGATGGTTTGCCTTTGCGGGTGGTACGAAATCAATATTAAACTTTGTTGTCATTGTTGCAGTATTAAAGATTGAACCTAGGGGTGCTCTACCACTGAGGTGCATCCCCAACCCTTTTTATTTTTTATTTTGAGATGGGGGTCTTGCTAAATCTCTCACATTAGCTTTGAACTTGTGATCCCCTGCCTCATCCTTCCAAGTAGCTGGAACTACAGGGGGACACTACCAGGCATGCCTTAACCGATTTTTGATACTGATAGACAAATATAGGCTTAGATATGTTTAGTGAAACCTTCAAAGACAAACAGTAGTTAAACATCCAAGGCCTGGGGGAAAAGACGGAGAAAGGGAAAACAATTTAATAAAATTAAAAAGAAAAAAAAAAAGAGCAAGGTGAACAGGAAACAAAATTGGATGGTGATTGTATATTATGAAACAGATGGCATTTTGAACAGTAAAAGCCAACTATTATTTGTAAATCAGAGACACACCTTAAATAAAGTAAGCCAAGTAGGTTAATAATAAAGTGGTAAGCAAAGATAAATGAGGCAATGTCAAAGGAAACAAAAGTTGAGGTGGAGCTGCCGTGATAGCCCATGCCTGTAATCCCAGTTACTCAGGAGGTTGAGGCAGGAGGGTCTTAAATCAAGACCAGTCTGGGCAACTTAGTAAGCCCTTGTCTAAATTTATTTTTAAAAGGGCAGGGGGTGTAGCTCAATGGTGAAGCTCTTAGCATGTGTGAGGCCTTGGGTTCAATCCCCAGCGCTGTGAAAAAAATAGGGGAGGAATATTCATATCCAATTAAGCAGAACGGAAGGTTAACAGAAATAAACAGTGAGGGGGCTGGGGATTTAGCTCAGCGGCAAAAATGCCTGCCTGGCATGCGCAAGGTCGTGAGTTCGGATCCCGGTACCGGAGAAAAACCAAAAAAAAAAAAAAAAAAAAAAAAAAAAAAAAAAAAAAAAGAAATAAACAGTGAGAAGAGGAATATTTTGCATTGGTAAAATCTACAGTCCAAAAAGAAGACATACTAGACATGGATCTTAATCTGCCAAATGTTTCATGGAGTGCAAAGACTCCATTATAAAATCTCAATAAAGCCACAGTCATAGCAACAATCATTAACATTCCTCTGTCATGATTTAATAGATCACAGAGGAACTTGAGCAGCACAGTTAATGAATTTGATTTATTAAGTATTAATATAAATTGTTCCAAAGGGACCACCCTATTCCTTGGCCCGTGGAACATTCTCAACATGCAGTCACACATTCGGTGCTCTAGTAAGGTTCTCGGCTACAGGAGGCAATGAGCTGCCTTGGACAGGTTAAGCGAGGAGGAGGAGGAATATGAGTGTACCTCCAGGAGTTTAGTGAAGGGTCAGCCACAAGGTGGACTGTCCCAAGGGCCTCCATCTTTGCATTTCTTCCCTGGGCCCTCAGGATACTGCTTTGCTCCGCTGGCTGTGGGAGGCAGAGTGGCTGAGGAGAGAATCTCCTGGTTCCCTTCCTCTGGTGTTGTATGCTTGCCTTCAAATCAAGAGAAGTTTGCCAAGAGAATGCTCAGATTGACTTGAACCTGGAGTTGCCCACCAAGACCCAGAATCCCCATACCTTCTAGGACCACTTCTGACCCATCCCTGCAGTTGGGATGGGGTCACTTCCCCGTGAACTTCATGGGACACAGCAAGGGATAGAGCAAATCAGGATAGGTTGGAAAAGAGAAGAAAAAAAGGATGCTGAAGAAGAACCAACAGAGTCCACTACTCTGGCCAAGAAGAAAATGCTAAGAAATTCCAGAAAGGAGGTGCCCTCCAAACCAAATTCTCTGCCAGTAATGCTTTATGATATTTGTAAGAAAATTAGATTTCCCCCCTTTCAAATGGAGGTATATGTTGCACATCCTAACGTGCACGATGTTTAATGTGTACCTTGATGAATCTCCATGAATACTCATGCTGCAGACTGCCTACTGCAGACTCCCCCAGACTACTCCTTGGCCAGTATCTTGTAGTCTGCACCCCACTACTGAATGCGTCTGACCCCAGTCACTGAGGGTCAGTGCTGTCTCTTCTCAAATCATGTGTAAATGGAATTATTCAGCATGTGTTCTGTTATGTCTGGCTTCTTTCCTTCCACACAATGTCATGGACATTCATACATGCTATGGGCATATTAGTCTAGTTCTTTTTTATTGCTGTATATTTCTTTATGTGAATTTATTAGAATTTAATTGCCCTTCCTCTAACTGATGAGTAATTTCACTAAGAAATTTTAAAACATACTGTTTTAAATATTTTTTAGGTGAAGAAAAAAATAAAAACTTAAATTTTAGCTTCAGATATTAATATGATATAGCAACACTTTGGATGTAGCCAAAACCATAGTCAGAGGAAAATTCATAGCCTAAAATATTATTAGAAGTATATATAATCATATAATGTGTAAATATTATTAGAATTATACAAATATAATTATATGTATTATTAATGTTATTATGTATTGGGGTGGTAATAAGTTAATTTTTTAATCAATCTTATACAGTATATTATTATATATTATAATTTTATATATAAAATAATGAGGGGCTATCAATGACTAATAACTAAAGAATATAGAAAGGGAACACCAATAGAAAGTTGTGTTATTAGAGACTGAAGCAATAATTCATTGAGAAAATATAAAATTGATAAGTAACGAAGAGTTGATTACTTCAAAAGTTTAGTAAAATAGACAACCACCTCATGAGCCTATTTTATACCATAAAACACCACCTGTTTTGTACCATACACAGCCAAGCAAATATCTGCAGCAAAAATAGAAATAAGAAAGGTTATGGAATCACCTATATGAATAATTTTTTTTGAATTCTGAGAGAATATTTAGAAATCAAGATAAATGACTGATTATATTTTCCTTTTGGTACTGGAGATTGGACTCACGTAGCTTTGCACTGAGCTACGTCTCCAACCCTTTTTATTTTTTATTTTGAGACAAAGTCTCACTAAATTGCTAAATTACTCAGATTGAGCTTGTACTTTAGATTCTCCTACCTCAGCCTTCCAGAGTAATAGTATCATAGGAGTAGTCTCCATGAATGGCTGACTGATGACTTCCTTCCATAATATAAATTTGCAAAATTGGTGCAAAGAAGAGCTAAGGAACTCCATGAATAGACTAAAAAGTATAGAAGAAATTTAAAAGTTTACCCAGACCCACACTGAAACATCTTCAAATGAGTTTGATTTTACATGGGTTCAGCCTAATCTTCAAAGAAGTCACTTCATTTATATTTCATCAGACCACCGAAAAAGAGAGTGATCAACTGAACTGATTTTGAGGGGATGCACTCTGGACACTCCGCGTTGACTGCCTCCTCACACACTGGGTGAGGAGAGACACTGAGCACCGGGCTCTGGCCTGGGCATGTTGTGGCTGGAGATGGACTTGGACTGACTAGACCTGACCCGTGAGAGCCAGCCAAGACTCGAATGTGTCTGACTTCCTAATTTTTCTGTTTTTTCAAAACACCCAACTTGGACAAAATAAAATGTCCTGATTGGATCTGACCCTCATTTTGCAACTTTTATTAAGATGGACTTGGATTCATGACTTGAAAGGAAGAACAAAAGGTATAAGGACATTTTGCTAGAACCTTTGGTTTCTCCAAAAAGAAAAGTCCAACCCTGCACAGTTTAATAGAAATGTGATGTGAGCCGCAGGTGCGATTTAAAATTGAATAGCCATGTTTAAAAAAAAAAAAAAAAAACAGAGGCAGATAAGATTAATTTTAAAATATAGTTTATCTCTTCCCAAAATGGTCAGTTCAACAAATTATCAAAATAAAACATATTAAAATTATTGATGCAATAGTTTACATTCTTCTTTGCTTCACTTTAAATCTTTTAAATCTAATGTGCATTTTATACTTACAGCACATTTCAATTTAGCTGCTAGGTTTCCATCAGAAATGGCTGATCTGTATTTAGAGTTTATAAAGTTTACAGTTGATAAAGTAGATTCCTATGCCACGTGGTTCCAAACATATTTAAATTTTCCAGTAACTGGATTGTGCATAAAAATGTAATTTCCCTGCTATGCTTGCGTCCGTATTGACAAAACTGGTCCGTCTTTTTTTTTAAGAGAAGCAATTGGACTTTAACACCGAAGTCTATCAGTTTTAAGTGTCCCAAGTTAAGAAATTCACTACTTTTTGTGCTAAGTCAGCATTATTCATGCTTAATGCAAAGGGGTTATCGGATAGATTGAAAAGCAACTCTAAACTTATCTGTATCAACACAGCATCCATCAACTTTCTTTGTTGTTTGAGGCTAATTGACATGATGCTGTCAGTTGTGATTAAAATCTCCCGGATATTGGCTCATGTTAAAAAATGTGAAAATTGAGATTATTGACTTACGTTACAAAAGTGTTACGTTTTGACATAAATTCTTGAAGTTGTCTAGCTGGGTCCTGATAAGCTATTCTCCAGAATTTCAAATTTAGCTCTTTTTGCATGTTGCGTGATAACAGTGAGAAAACTTGAAATCAAACTGCCAGTTTTGGCCTTTGATTATTGAATATTTGGCAAGCATACCTTCTGTTCAAAGAAATCTTGAACTGGAGTCAGCGCTACAGTAAATCTTTGTAAGATGCTCTCATGACTCAGCCAGTGAGCAAGGAACACGAGATCACTGAGTTCATTGTCTCCTTTCCACGTTTCTGTAAACTCCGGTGACTCATCGCATTTGCACGTAAATACTCAGTGATTTAACCACTGTATCCATGACACTTTCAAGTCTGCTCCAGAAAACTGAGCACAAATATTTTTAATATGTATCACGCAGTGGAACCAAGCATGAAGGGAAACTTCAGCCTCTTGCTTAATATTCTAGCAGATCTGGATTTAAAATCTAACATACCTGAAGCCTCATCTGTCAAGATAGAAACTAATTTTCTCATTTTTAGCTGAAATTCTCTTTTGACAGATGTAGAAGATTTAAAAATGTCTGCTATAAGTTCAGTTTTTTAGGTCTGGAGTTGACATTTCCCTGTAAATTTGAAAATTCTTGAGTCAAATCATATTCAAAATGTTAATTGGGCAGGGACCAATCCAGAAACGTATGTGTGATTTTTTTCCAAATCATCACTCAATTGGTCTTTGACAGTTTAAAAAATGTGTTGAATTCTATGGTCAATTTTTGCTGGCTTGATTGAGAAGGTCACACTTTTTACAAAATATCTTTTTTAGTTTTCATGTTCTAACAATTTTTTATAACTGAGCTAATAATTAAAAAAAAACCCTCTTTCTAAAAAACGTTTTCCTGTCTCTCTGCAACAACTCTAGCTATTTTACAGCTGTCCAGAGTTATAAACTGGCTTGTTGAAATTCATCAGAGTTTTTTTTATTGAACATTTCATTCTAATTTTAGTTGATTTATCTCATTGACCATCAAAAGGAAATTCCCTGTCACATTTCTTATATGTTTGATAAGAATGTCTGTAACTACTGTTCATTTTACTGTATTATCTTTAACCCAGCACATAACATGCCTTTTGTTTTTTCTTGCTGAAATGAACTGTCATTGCCCTTCATCCTGAAATGTATGCTGTCTGGGGTTTTCTTTCTATTCTGCTTCTCAGCTCCAGTCAACATCAGTAGAATTCCTCTATTTTAAATCTGTAAGTTTGTCCATGCTTATTTTTTTTAAACTAGAAAAACAGCTTATTCATATTAAAATGAAAATGAAAATTTCAACCTACAGCAGTATAACTATGCAGGTATTATAATTTGCAGTAGTTACATAACCCATCACAAATAAATACATCACGAGGTCACATTTGGGCATAGAAAAGTCATCATCCCAACTGGACCAGGCCATTGACCCCAGTGAGGTTGGTGATGCGTTCATGGGGCAATGTGAGGAATAGTGCACTTGCCTGACAGCAGTACAACCTGCAAAGGTTAGTTAGGGTGGACTGCGGTAGGGCGGCCAGAGTAATGATCCCAGTATGTACACCTCTGAATCCCGGAAGCCTGTGGCTCTATTAATTTACACAGCAAGACAGGATTAAGGTTGTTGTGCAATTAATGTTGCTGAGTAGCTGACCTTTAAGAGGGGAGATCACCCTGGATTATCAAGGTGGGCCCAATAGTACCATGACTTAAAAGTACAGACATTTGAGTCGCGTGAGGGCGGATGGAGCCGAGCCTTGGAGAGGGCAGGAGAATCAGAGATACATTTGTTGGCTTTGAAGGAGAAAAAGGCCTTTAGCCGAGTCAGGTGGGCAGCGGGAAAAGTATCCTTTCCAGCCAGCACCTTGAAGTTAGCACTGTGAGCCACGTTTCAGACTTCTGACCTCCAGATCTCTTAAGATTAAAAATTGTGTTGTTTTAATCTGTGAAGTTCCTGGTAATGTATTATGGAAGCAATAGGAGTCGAGTACAACAGTTCCAAAACAAGACGTCTTCATGGAAAATAATTTACTGCTCAGGTTTTAAGGTTTAAATTCATGAAACTTAAATAAAGTAAGAAGTCTAGCTCCTCAGCTGCACCGGGCTCTTGCTCTGCGATGTAATGGGCGGTGGGTGTGGGATCTGTCCAGCAGAGCCGGGAGCTGTGTCTGGGGACATCTGACTTGGGTTTTAAGTTTTGAGAACGCGATCTGATTTCTAATTCTGTCCTGGCCTCGGTTTTGGAGACCCGTGTATTAGGAAATGGTGCCCTGGTTGGCCAGGGAGGAAGGATCTTACAAAAAACATCTTGGTCTTTGTTTCTTATGTGAACCTGCCCAGAGCTTGACTCTGCTCCAAGCAGGAAGTCTGGAGGGGCTGGGAACACATTCTCTGTGGGTTCTGATTTCCATCTCCTCGGGCAGAGGTGACCCCCCCTACCCCCCGCCTCTTCGCCAAACCACCACTCCCAGCACCCTCTCCCCCTACCCCGCCCTGTCCATTCTGAACCCTGGGGTGGAGTCGGCGACTTCGGGTCAAAGCAGCTGCAGGAATTGTAGGATCCAGAGACTGCCAAAAATGAACCGAGAGACTTGGGGCAGGGCCGGGCGGGGGAGAGTGAGTCAGAGGCAGCTGTAGGGTTTGCTGATCTGTGCCTTCGATCAAAGCAAACATCTAAGTGCCTCGCTTATTCTTTGGGGAAGGAAGGAGGAGTGGTGGGCGAGGACTGAGAATTCTGGGAAGAAAAATAACCCCAGTGCTTCTTTAGAGGCCTCTTGGGCAATAAGCCCGCAAGGCTCGCAGCCGGGTCTCTCCAGCTTCTGCTCTCCCTCGCCTCTGCAGCCCGGCCTCCCTCTGGCCACGCCCACTGCCCTCGGATCCCCGCCCGAACCTCTGACCCCGCCCCGGCCCCGCCCCATTCCTCGACTGGGACCCTATCAGGCCCCGCCCCGACACGCCCTTCCCTCATCGGCCCCGCCCCCGCCTCACTGCTTTATTTTTTGTGTGTCCTTTCCTACTTTCACTCCCTCTCCTTTCTTTTCTTCTTGATCCTGGGCTTTGCCATATGGTGAAATGGCACAGACCTAAACCAGGAGGGAGGCAGGATGCCACTCAATCGACTTTCTCCTTAAAATTTTAAGCAACATATGTTTGTCGAAAACATTTGAAAAAAATAAAGCATGAAAAGAAAATAAATGCCACCTGTAATTGCCTAATTGGAGAAAAACATTCGTTTTTGAAAACTGTGTATTTCTCTGAGATCTTTGTTGTGTATGTGTGTGGCAGGCGCAGGTTGGGAAGTGTGTTTACACAAATGGAGGACTGTGGGTAGTTTAAATCCTCCACTCGGCCCATGGATGTCTGCTGTAGACGTTCTCACCCCGCTAAGACTTTTTCAAGACCCTGACTGTTGATGGCTGGCCGTTTTCTAACCTATGGACATGCTGTCATTTCCTTGGTTACATGGTCTTTAGCTTTTATTTCTCCACAGACACTGGAGCACCAGTAGATCATAAAATGACCTTAGGAAGGAAGCGGTACATGGAGAACAGGAAACCTACGGATAGAAAAATACGCAGGACCCCAGAGAACACCGTGCAGCCTCCACCTCCACACCAATTCTGCTCTCTTTCTCTCAGGATTCAGTGCAAATAATAGTAATAAAGTAAACATCAATATTACTTTGCGTGTCTCGCTGGTTGCCTAGTGTAATTCCTACAACAGATTGCTGTACTCAGACAATGAATATTTATTGACTGCCTACTGTGTACCACTTCCTACCAACATAGGACTATATACTACCATAGTGAACAAAGTAGAAAAGTCCCTGTCCTGGGAAGCTGACACTATAAGCCAGGGAGACAGATATCCAAAAAGCAAACAGGGAGCATATCTAGTGTATTAGCCCACGATAAGAACTGCCATTTCCTTGACAGTTATTTTCCTTAAAGGACAAAGGGATGTGCTATGTCATGCTAAGGGTGGGGTAGTATTGGAGTTCTGGTTAAGGTGTCTGGGAAAAATCTCAGCTTAGACAACCCTTCTCTTCCATGTGAATTGAAAGTGGCACCTTTAATATTGTTATAGCACTTTTCACATTTTTAAAATTGGAAGACCACTGGAAAGCCAGTTGCTACCTGGGTTTGTAGATGAGTCAGTGACTAAGTCTCTTTTTGCAATGATGGCCTTTGACATCCATCACTCCAGAGCTTCTTTCTGTTGCAGGTGAAAAAAACTACACTCAAAAAGACTTCATGGAAGAAGGGAACATTTTGATTCACAACATTAAAATACACAAGGGATGGTGCAGGCCTGGCTGCATCTAGGGCTCAGGCATATCATCAGGAGTCTGTCCTTCCTTCTCCTGGTTGTGATTTATCTGCCTGTGTTAGTTCTCCGCCCCAGAAGCTCAGGTGCCTCTTCCTAATGATTGCAAGAGCAAATATCCCAGGGCTTGCTCTCACTGGGCAGGACTGGGTCACATGTCTATTCCTGAACCAGTTACTGAGGTCACTGCAGCTAGAACAGGTTGGTTGAAGCTGGTGCCCTTAGCTCTCTTCTAGAGCTGTGGAAGTGGGTCACCTCCAAAGACTCAGAACTGGGAGGGGTGTGTGTCCCCAGGAATCCCCAGGAACTCATACCAGAGAGGTGAAGGCTGCTGGGCAGGCAGCTGCTCACCCGGCATGCTCTTCTTTCCCCCTGCTCTCAGCTTTGCAGCCCCCAGCCCTTGGGAAAACTCAAATCCATTTCTTCAGCTTTCCTTTTGCCTGGTGATTGTTTTCTCCCATTTTACAAATGAACAACCAAATGCATAAAGACCATAAATTATAAACGAGCAGTTCAAATGAGGCGAGTGATGGCAATCAGTGAAATCTAATTAAGCGGTTTGAGATCTAAGTGATATTGTTATTAAAGTGCCACATTAACAGAGCGTTTGATCAGCTTCTCATCTGTTCTCGGAGTTAGTTGGAAGCAAGCTCCATGCTGATTGACAGAGAGATCAATTCTTTTCTGTGGGAGGAGATAAAGCGCAGTTCCATTCCAGACATGGAATTAGTGGTACAGGTTTGGCCTTATAAACTGCCACTCTGGTCCTGGCTTCCTAACTTCATTGATAGCTATTAGGCAAAATCAGGGCCGGAGAGTTTGAGAACAGCGCTTCCAGAAAGTGTGAACATTTGCTGTTTAAGATCTCCTCGTGTGCCCTCTCCTGCTCCTCCTCCTCTTTCTCTTCTTTGTCTGCTGCTGCTGCTCCTCCTCCTTTTTTTTTCTTCCTCCTCCTCCCTCTCCTCCTCCTTTTACTTAAACAATAGTAATTTATTTTCTCAATTCTGAAAACTAGATGTCCAAGATCAAGGTGTCTGTAGTTTGGTTTTTCTTGAGGTCTCTCTTTTTGGCTTGTAGCTTTCCTGGGGCTTCTTGAGCTCAGCCCTAGTGCTCACTTTTTCAGAAATTCAAAATCATTTATCAGGGGGGCACCAATCCTGTGCTTGCCGGTGATGATGCTTGAAGCAAAGATGGCTATTTGTCTGCCCTCCTGAAGCTCTGGATCTGTTTGGGTGGTGACCGTCTTTTCGGGCAGACTTGGAAACTATAGGGAAGGAGGAGACTCCAGGAACTCTTGGAGGGGCCCTTGATGGCACGTGGGAGCTCCTGTCTCACTGGGGAGGCCTTTCTGGGGGCCACTACTTGGTTCACCCATTTCTGCCTCTTGGAGTTGAGGCAAATTTGGTTATATGGTAACACCTGGATTCACGAATTCTTCTGTTTGCAAACAATACAGTTCACAAACAAGAGCGTTCAGCAAAATTTTGTTTTTGTTCCCAAACTTCACACTGGTGACAAACACAATCACACCCACTTTCCCCACACAAACACAAGTACAGCCATCTTTCCCCAAATTGTAAAATATTAAATTCATCAACCGAGGAATCACTGTGTTTAACTTCCAGCTGGGGAGAGAGGAGTTATTTCTGAAATCACTGGGTAAGAAACAAAAGCAACAGCAATGTCCTCTCTGAGCACCTGGGTTTCCCACTGAGAGAAACTTTGCTTTCAGGTACACAGCACCTTGTCTCCTCCTTTCATAGAGTGGACTGAGGTATGGAGGGGCTGAGCCCAGTTGCCAGAGTCACGAGGTCACACAGGCAGGAAGTGATGGCCTGGGTCACACCCGGATCTGAATCTAGGGCTGGGCTTGGTGAATCTTAGGGGTTGGTGCTCTGTTTGTGTGTGCATGTGCATGTGTGTGTATGATGCTTGGTACCGAACCCAGGACCTTTGTTTCATCCCTATCCTTTTTCAGTATTTTTAAATTTTGAAACAGAGTCTCATTAAATGCCCAAGCTGGGCTCAAACTCGTGATCCTGCTGCTTCAGCCTCTCAGAGTGCTAGGTTTACAGGCATACACCATCACATCTGGCTTTGGGCTGGGTCTCCTGTGCATCACCTGGAGAAGGCTGTGAACCGAGTCACACCACGGGACCTCCTCCAAGGTCAAAGTTTGCCTCTCTGCAAAGCTGTCTCTGCGGGGATGCTATGGCTCCCTTGCTGAGCTCCGTATGATGCCAACTGCAGAATGTAGCGAGGGACTTGCTACAAGTCCCCACATTGTGTAAATTATCAAGTGAAGCTCTTCAGCCCTTGCTTGTGACTTAAATATTGAGAAAGAGAGAAAATGTAGAGGAGGGGCAGTTTTTGCCTCTTTGGGAAAGAAGAAGGTACCTCCATACCTCCAGAGGAGGCACAGGCAGGAGGGAGGGTAGACCGATAAAACTGCAATAACCAAGCCAGATGCATTCAGGAGAACATGGAGAACTTTCCCAGCCCTTCCAGGAACCCTGTGCTTTCTCTCCTTGCTGTTGCTGGGAGGGAAAGAAACCACGGTGCACTCTGGTTCAGGGGAGTAGGGAGGGCAGGAGAGGGAGTTTCGTGGAGCTGCCTGCTGTGGTTGAGACAGACAGAAATGCATTGTCCTGTTTGGTCTAGGGCAGAGGTCCAAAGTCGAGGTCCCTGCAAGGCCACGCTCCCTGCAGAGCTTCCAGGGAAGGGCCCTTTGTGCCTCTAACAGGTTTGGTGGCCCCTGGTATCCCTTGGCTTGTGGTAGCTTCTCTGTCTTCATGGGGCCTTTTCTTCTTTCGGTGTGTCCCTTGCCCTTAAAAAGGCCACAGGCAGTGGATTCAGGTAGACTTAAATTAGACATCTGAAAAGATATAACATTCCATTTTAAAGTCCTGGGTGCACATAGATTTGGGGGGTGCCATTCAAGCTACTTCTATGCTCAATGTGGCTGTTTAGTAACGTTGAATATTATCTGTCTCTTTTATTCTGCCTCCCTCCCCGCATTGGCTACAGAGATAAGAGGTACTTGGGATCTTGAGTATGTTCAAAAGCTCAGTCCTCCCACCGGAGACTCAGCTGAGTTTGAATTTTGGCTGCAGGATGGCATTTAATGACCATAGACCAGGCAGGGAGGCCTGGAGGTCCAGCCTCATGAAATATTTATATTAAGCAATAATCTGCCTGGGCAGCCGCTTGGGTACTGGCAGGGGCTAAGGCCAGTGTTCATCCAACACTGTGGGTTCAGAGATATTGTTCATCATCTCCTGCCAAATGTAAGAGTGCTATGTAAAGTTGTCCT
Organism: Chinchilla lanigera; assembly: GCF_000276665.1. Classification (NCBI taxonomy): domain Eukaryota; kingdom Metazoa; phylum Chordata; class Mammalia; order Rodentia; family Chinchillidae; genus Chinchilla; species Chinchilla lanigera. The sequence continues at coordinate 1,503,823 of NW_004955445.1, forward strand.
CCGAGCAGTGCCTCCTAAGCCTAGGTTCTATGGGTACATTTCCCGGATTTCTGGGCCTGGCAGCTCAGCTGCTGCCTACCTGAGCTGGGATATGTACTCATCTATTAATAGTATTTCTTCACATCCTTAGCTCTCAGTCACTCTACCTCTAAAATGGGAGTTAATTTTTAGTCACCAAATACTGAATGCATGCTACTGTGTGTTGGACACTGGGCCTGCATGGTGAGTTAGAAAGATGTGGTCCCTATCGTCACAGAGCTGTATTTTAAATATGAGAGACAGATCGTGAGCAAACGACTGAATCTACATGCAGTGGGTGAGGTACCAGGTGGGAAGAAGTGCTAGACAGGAAAGCGAGACTCTGTCCGGGGGTGGAGAGACCAGTCTGACGCTCACCATGCAGTTTGGCCTGAGCAATCAGGGAGGACTATTTTGGAGGGAGTGGCATTTTAGCAGGGACAGAAGAGGCAAGGGGAGAGCCTCAGGACTATTTGGAAGAAGACCAATGCAGACAAGGACAGCTCAGGTGCGCAGGGAACAGAGCAAGGGGCTGGGAGAGGGAAGTAATACAATTGGTGGGGTTGGGGACAGAGGGTCCTTGGGGGTAGGGTGACGGGCACAGATTCCCATGGTGAAAGCATCACTCCAGCTGCTGTCTGGAGAGGGGGTGGGGATGCATAAATCGGAGTGACGTCTGTCTCCTCCCTCCAGTCTTCCAAGAGAGGAGCCAGGGAGACGCAGTGGGGGTGAAGCTGGCTGTGGCTAGGCGGCAGCAGAGGGGCACCATACACAGGAAATGTACACAGCACTGGGGAGAGTGTGCTCATTCCTCAGGGGCACAGAAACATTTGCTCTTCAGTGCGCACTTTCCCAATGCAGTTCCCCTTGGAAGTTGCCCTGTGTCTGCTTTCTGCCAACCTCCAGGACACAGGAGACCTGCCCTAGTATTTCCTGTGTCCTAACCTCCAGCTGCTCCTGGGCCTCCTCTCCCAGGAGAATATGAGCAAGAACAAAGTAGGTGTTTTGCATTCACTCACTCACTCATTCATTCATTCACTCACTCACTCGTTCATTATATTATGTCCCTGGGGTGCTGCAGAAGCCCACAGCCCAGTCTGCCGTGTGCAGGCCCAGCTGTCTGCAGGCTTGTGCTTCTATTCACTACGTGGGGGAACAGGCCTCGTGGAAGGTTCCAGCCCCACACCTCCCTAGGCAAAGCTGGATTCATGTTGGGACAGTCAGCTCTTGGCTCTCAAGGACATATGTGTAGTTCTTATTTATTTGAGTGATACTTATGCCCTGCCTGCTTCCTAAAGAAGCATGAGGCTTTATAACAAATGGCAGAAGCAGTTATAAAGCCTTTATGATAAGCAGACAAATCCGCAGACAGAGACACCCCAGTGATGCATCAGTCAGGCTGGCATCTGTCCCCTCCCTCCACTCCTGCCCCAATCGTTGGCAGAAGATGGTGGTGTGAGCAACAGAAAGACCTGACCACAGGGACAAGGGTCACCTCTAACGCAATTCCAAACCCTTTCTCCCTACCAGGCATTCTGGCTGTCAAGAGAACCTGGATTTGTTCATCCTCCCCTTACTATGTTTCCCTAATAGAAAGCCAGTCCTTGTTTAACAGGGTGCCTAACTCCATGGGAGGGATGAACAGCAGCTTTTCAGGAACCACGTGGAGCAGCCTGGAGAGCCACGCCCTGCAGAGGGAAACTGGGTATCACGAGCTGCTGAGTTCACCTGGGAGAAGGAAAGCTCCAGACCTTGCCAGAGAGCTCAGTGGATACCTGCTTTGAGTGTGTCCAGTGGATAGCGCTTGTAATGACAGATTCAATTGGTAGAAACCTAGAGGGGGGTATGGCTCCATTAGGGAAGGCCTTGGAAGCAGTGCCAAGTTCACAGGCTCTGCTGCAGCAGCGGGTGGGGGTTTGGCCTGCACAATATCTACTTTTGTGCCTTTGGGTGAGCACACCCAGTGTCCCTGTCCTGCTTGTGTTCTGGGTGAATCAGAGTGGGAGTTTCAGGGTGAAGGGAGGCCAGCTTTGTAAAGTTCCACAGACTGGCACCTGCACCACGGTCCTTGGGGCTGAAGAGAGGACTCAGAATGGACCCAAAAATCTGCATGGCGGGCAAGACAGGCGAGGCAGGCGGCGACTCCCTTGCAGTGGTATAAATGCATGTATTTCTAGTATTGCAAACCCATCAGTCAGGGGCTGCCGCTGAGTTTTATTATTATTTCTCTCCTTCTAAAGGTCAGCGACTCACTGCAGCTGATTATGTCCCTGAACCATGCAGACAGGCAGACCTCAAGCACCGGCTGCTCTGTATCACTCAGCGCGGGGGATGCAGAATCTCACCGGGACCCGTCCATCACTCGCTCGCAGCTGGCACTTGGAAATGAAAGAGACTTGTTCCATATTCCCAATCAATGTCTGTCTGCCATCTCTGTCGATAACTGCAGGGCGGTCTAATCTTTCCCCTGACAGAAAGCCACTGGGGGTCAGCCCGAAGGTGCTCTGGAGGGAAAAGGCGGCGGTTTGATTCAGAGCCTCCTCGTGGGGCTGGAATTAAGTTGGCTCTTTCTCTAATGAAACTGACTCCAAGGGTCTCTGTGAGCTCGAGATTCAATGGCTCTCAGGAGAAGCAATGATGGGCAGTAATACTAAAGCAGTGTGCATGTGCAGCCTTGAATCCTAACCACCAGGATGATGTTTTCAAGGTGCTTTGAGCCCTATGGGAGCAGCGCTGCCCAGTGTGATGTCAGGCACACAGTAGAGATGCAGCCCATCCCTCCCTTTCCCATCCACTCTTGGACAGAACAGGCATGAAAAGGCTCAGGAACTGACTGCAGGTAGTGTCTTCCCTTGTTATGGTTTGTGTGCTTGCAAGTAGGATTCCCTGCCCCAAGGCGAAATCAGTGGGAGGATGAATGGAATCTCCCTCTGGGTAAAGATCTAAACTGGAGTCTCTGGGACCCAGGTCCAAACAACTAGCAGACACTACCTGATACCACCCCCAGGCTCTAGGACCTGTCCCTCGCTTCTCAAGCACTATCATCTCCTGAAGCTCCTAAGATCTTCCCTTGGGATGCATTCATCTTCCCCTGGCCAGCATCCTTTGATGCCTTTTCAGATGCAGGGTACCTTTTCCTGATACTTAGGGCTTGTCCTATTCTCTTTCCACCAAGACCCTTGGGTCTCAAAGTTGGCTGATTGTGGTGGAAGGGAAGACTTAAAATATGAGTTGTACAAGAGGTTGGAATTTTAAGCTGGTCTTCCTAACTTGTGACCAGCAAGTGATGGGATGCCATGAAAGGACAGTGCCCTCTGGCATGGCTGTAAAGCCAGAAAAACCATAAAAATCATTGGTTCAAACAAAATAGAAGGTATTTTCTTTCGTATAAAGATGTTTGTAGGTAAGCAGCCACAGCTGCTATGGTAGCTCTGCTCTAGGAAGGTGCAGGATCTCAAGTGTGGAAAGCTGTGACTCCTGACTGGGAAGATGTACCATATTCATTCCCGCTTGGGGCAAGGGTAGAAGGGTTTCCTCTACATTGGAAGTGGTGATGGTTACAAATAGGGACTCAAAGTCCAGGATGTCTGTCTAAGTTTACATTTCAGACAAGCAACAACCCATTTTTTTAGAGTAGGTATGTCCCAAATATTTTGTGGACCATACTTACACTAAAATTACACTAATTGTTTATCTGAAGTTTGAATTTTGCTGGGTAGCCTGCTTTTCTATTTGCTCAATCTGCAGCTCTGGTGACCAAAGGAGCTGCAGTGTCCCAAGGGATGAGGGAAGGGCCCAAGTGGGGGTGAGGATGCTGGCCAAGGATGGACACCTTGCAGCTTGGAGAGGGACTTGCCCTGAACAGGGACTCACCGCTTCCTCTCTCCCCTAAGAATGTTGGTTTTACAGCCATTGTTGCAACTACAATGGATGGTCTGCTGTGAATCCTCCTAATTCCTCCACCAGTCATAATACTTGGAGGCCGCTCCATTCATCAAACTGTACCAATAAATGACATATGTAAGTGCATTTCCTGGGGATTTATGTACTATTCCCTCCCACCAGTGATTGTCGGAAAGTTCAGACTGTGCAGATGAATTACATTTTTGAGGACATTTCATAAAGTTCATCTTAAGGAAAAATATCAGGACAATGAAAATAAAAAGCTCTAAGAAGAGCAGGGCAGTAGAAGGAGGTCCGTGTGGAATGGACTCTGGGAGGACAAGGTATGATGTGGCTGCGGGGTGGAGGCCAATATCAGATGCACACAGAGATCTCAGTGTAGTGTGAAGAATTTAGTTTACATGAAAGATAAACCAGGGTGTCACTGCACACTTTAAAAAGGCTAAATATCTCCGTAGGTTCTCAGTGTCTAGAGGATTCTCTGAATGAAGGTGGTCAGCAGTAGTGCCCAGCCTTGGTTAATCAGGAGACTCCCTGGGAAGTTTTCAAACCTCCAGATGCCCAGGATCCATCCTAATCATGATATCGGAGTTCCAGGAGGGAGCGCCAGGGTCTGGATGCTGTGAGCTGCCTGGTGATGCCTGTGTGCAGTCAGGCGTGACAACCACAGGGGGAAAGGATTCTCTTCCATTTTCTGGAGGGACAACAGAGACTCGGCCACCAGCTTCATTTTGGTGGTTGTTGTGGCTTATATCTACACATCCCCCAAACCCTCATTTGATCATAGTGAGGGCTTTTGTGTGGGGACTGGATCACGAGTGTGTGATACTGGATTAATCTACTGATGGGTTTATAGCTGGGCGTGATGTTGGAAGGTGAAGCCTGGTGGTAAGAGGTGGGTCACTGTGGGTGTGGCCTTCTCAGGGTGGGCGTGGTCTATCTCCTTCCTTCTCCCCTGAGGACTCTCTGCTTCCTGCCTGCCACACCATGCACTGTTTCTCTTATGCCATGGAGCCAGCCAACTACATAGACTGAAACCTCTACAAACTGTGAGCTAAAGTAATCCTTTCCTCCTTTAACTTTGTGTGTTGAGCATTTTGTCCTAGCAACAAGAAAGTAACTAAGACAGTAGTAGTAATGGAACCGAGATGACAGCCTGACCCCTGACTCACTCCTTATCCAAAATACTTGTTGTGATACAGTGTTTCAGATACAGGTCAAATCCAATACTTCACACTCATCCAAGTTTGCCACAGGGATGACTATACCAAGAGGTGAATTTGCAGTGCATGTACCATGTGGCAGATACTGTATTAGACAGTTTATGTTGATTATTGGATTTAAGACTCTGTAGCTTTATGGGGTAGGCACCTAACTATGGAGGAACTCGAGGACCAGAGAGGTTGAGGGACTGGTCCACAGGCTGGTAAGTGGAGACCAGATGAAACCTGGCCAGCCCATCCTCTTGAGCAGTGCTTCTTGGACCACAATGTCCACAGTAGTTGAGATTCCATTTCACCCCAGTCAGAATGACTGTCATCAACAATACAAAAAAAAACCAGTAAATGCTAGCAAAGGAGAAAGGACTGCTTGCACACTGTTGGTGGGATTTTAAATTAGTACAGCCACTATGGAAATCAGCATGGAGGTTCCTCAAAAACACTAAAAATGGAACTACCATTTGACAGTCTTTGGTATGTGCCTGAAAAAAATTAAAGTCAGCATGCTGTAGGGATACCTGCATACCCATGTTTATTGCAGAATAATTTAGCACTAGTCACTAAGGGGATCTGTAAAAGCAGAACTGACTCAGCAGGGATAGGTGTGGCCAAGACTGCATTTCTAACAATCTCACAAGGGAAATTGGTTTGGTTGGTCTGGGGACCTCATTTTGAGTTGTAGGGGTGAAAAGTATTACTATTACTACTACTGCTACTGGTGGGGTTTTGCTTATCTGTTTCACTGTTCAAATAATTCAGGAGCTAAGTAAATACTGAGGATAAGGGTGGGCTTTATGGGATGCCCCCTTTCTTCCTTAGGTGCCACATATGAGGAAAAATATACAATGCTTGTCCTTCGGAATCTGTCTCACTCTGCTTACTGTGATGATCTCCAGTTCCATCACTTTCCTCCAAATGACATGACTTTGTTCTTCTGTATGGGTGAATAATACTCTATTGTGTATATACACCACAACTTCTTGATCCATTCATCTGTGGATGGCCACGTAGGTTGGCCCCTTATCTTACTACTGTAAATTATTCTGCAATAAACATGGGTATGCAGGTATCCCTACAGCATGCTGACTTTAATTTTTTTCAGGCACATACCAAAGACTGTCAAATGGTAGTTCCATTTTTAGTGTTTTTGAGGAACCTCCATGCTGATTTCCATAGTGGCTGTACTAATTTAAAATCCCACCAACAGTGTGCAAGCAGTCCTTTCTCCTTTGCTAGCATTTACTGGTTTTTTTTTGTATTGTTGATGACAGTCATTCTGACTGGGGTGAAATGGAATCTCAACGTAGTTTTGACACAAATTTCCCTAATGGCTAAAGGTGCTGAGCATTTTTCACATAATTATTGGCCATTTGTTTCACTTCATTTGAGAAGTGCTTGTTCAATTTATTTGCCCATTTTGATTGGGTTATTTGTTCATTTGGAGTTAAATTTTTTGAGCTCTTTATATATTTTGTATATCAGTCCTCTGTTTGAACAGTAGCCAGCAAAGATTTTCTCCCGTTGGTTGTCTCTTCACTTTTGGTTGTTTCCCTTGCTGTGCAGAAACGGTTTACTTTGATGTAATCCCATGTGCTGATTGTTGTTATTATTTCCTGAACTTTTGGGGTTCTATTTAGGACGTCTTTCCCTGTGCCTGTGACTGCATGTGTTTATGTGGTTTCCTTGTGGCAGTTTCAAGGTTTCAGGTCTTATATTTAGGTCTTTGATTCATTTGAATAGATTGATATTAGTACACTTTTGTGATACATCATGAACCCATTCACTGTGAATAGCCTGCACATTATATGACACATGTTGTTTTTTGTACCCTTCCCTCCCCCTTCCTGCATCTCATTAACTTATGTATTTGAGACCTCTCTGATTTTTTTGATATGTGCATTGTTGGTTATAAATTCCCTCCTGGAACTGACTTCGCTGTATCCCACAGGTTCTAGTATGTGGTGTTTCTACTTTCTTCTGATCTTAGGAATTTTTACATTTCTTCAATGACCCAGGGATAATTCAAAAGTGAATTGTTGAATCTCCATGTATTTGTATTTCTGTAATTTCTCTTGCTGATAGTTTCTAGTTCTGTTTCATTGTGATGTGGTAAGATGTAAGACATTATTTCAATATTTGACATTATTTCAAATTTTGTTTGTACTTGCTAAGAATAGCATTATGGCCTAAAATATGATCTATTTGGAAGAAAGATTATTAGCTGCTGAAATGTATTTTGCAGTTATTAGCTGCAAATACGATTATTAGCTGCTGAATATGTATTTTGCAGTTGTTGGGCAGACTATCGTGTAGATGTCTGTTAAGTCCATTTCATCTATAGTGTAGTTTAATGCCGATGTATCTTTCTTGACTTTTTGTCAGAGTGTCTTAGTTACTTTTCTTTTTGCTGAGACAAAACACACAACATCCAAAGTTAAAGGAGGAAAGATTTATATTGGTTCATAGTTTGTAGAGGTTTCATTTCATACTTGGCTGGTTCCAAAGCAGGATGGCATGGCAGAAGGGGATCATAGAGAAGAAACAGTTCATGGCAGGCAGAAGGCAGCAAGGTACCAAGCAGCAGACACCAAGCAACAGCAGCAACCCTTTCTCCATTCACTCAGGCTACATGCCCTTAGGATTGGTAGCACTCACATCTAGGGGTTTTTTTCCATTATCCACACAGAGAACTATGCCAAAACAATCAGTAAAATAATTTAGTAATCACACACCCTTCATCCTAGCATCACACACTTAATCCCAGTATCACACACTCTAGATCTGGCCACTTCTGAAAATCTCCACCTATGACTGCATGAGGCTTTGCAGGGAAGCTAAACACAAACATAACAATATCCATTGAGAGAGAGGACCGAGGAAGTCACTCAGCATCACTGTCTTGTGGTCTATCTGTACCTTTATGTCCAGCAGTGTTTGATTCATTAAATTGAATTCCCTGACATTAAATGCATTATATATTTATAATTGTTAATTTTTCTTGATTTATTATTCCCATGACCAATATATGAATTTCTTTGTTTATTTTACCTAATTTGGGTTTGAAATCTGCTTTGTCACATAAAAGTATAATTACATCTGCTTGTTTTCAGATTCCATTTGCATGGAATATTCTTTTCCACTCCTTCACTTTTAGTCTGTGTATGCCTTTGCCAGTGAGGTGTGTTTCTTGTAGGCAACAAAGACTTGAGGGTCTTGGTTTTTATTTTTAATCCAATGTACCATCTGTGTATGTCTTTTAATTAGAGAATTAAGACCAACTACATTCAAAGTTATTATTGAAATATATGGAACACTATGAATTTGTACATTATCCTTGCACAGGAACTGTGCTAATCTGTGTATTTTTCCAATTTTCACTGCCAAAGTGAGCACAAGTAATTGTTTTCATTCAGATATGATGAATTTTTTGCATCTGTTGAAATGATCATGTATTTTCAATGTGTGGAATTACATTGATAGATTTTTGAATGTTAAGCCAATCTCACATCCCTTGGATAAACTCTACTTAGCAATAATATATTAAACTTTTATATATTGCCAAAAATTTTCTTAGGGTTTTTGCATGAGTGTAAAAGTGACATTAACTTGTCTTTGGTAATAATGTCTTTGGTTTTAATGTCAGACGTAATTCTGGCCTCACAAAGGATTTTTTGAGGGCATCCTATTGCCTACTTTTTGGGAAGATTTTGGTATACAATTGTTTTTCCTTTAAATATTTGAAACAATTAATGAATGAAGGGACTTTGACTTTTCTTTGTAGCTGGATCCTATTTTTATTGGTTTAGGGCTACTAAAATTACTTATTTATTGTAGTTTGTGCTTTGTCTAATTCCTAAAATTCATTGGCATGAAGTTGTTTATTCTTATTATCATTTTATCATTTATAGAATCTCTTGCTTTTCCTTCTTATTTCAGACATTTGTAGTCTGTGTTGTTTTTTATCTTCAGATCAGTCTGCTTAGATGTCTATCAATTTTTGTTGATCTTCTCAAAATTGATCTTTTGGTTTCACTTAATATTTGTTGTTGATTTTTTTGTTCTCTATTTCATTGATTTCCACTGCACTGGTGTTGTTTACTCTCCTCTGCTTACTGTGGATTTGATTTACTTTCTCCCAGTCTAGTTTCTTAAAATTGAAGTTGAAGTCATTGATTTAAGCTCTTCCTTCATTTCTAGTATGTGTACTGAACCCTGAGTTTACTTCTCTCCACTGATTTGCTTGCATCCCACAAATTTTGGTACAGTGCCTCTTCATCTTAATTCAGTTCAGAATACTAATTTCCATTTTGACTTTTCCTTTGATCTCTGTGTTATTCAGAAATGTTTTATTATGTTTCCAAGTAATTTGTGATTTTCCAGATACTTATCTATAATCAAATTACTCCAGTCATATTGGCATGAATGAAATTTAAAATTTGTTGAGACATGTTTGGCCCAGAGTAAGGACTATCTTGGGAAGTATTCTGATAACATTTAAAAATAACATGTAATTTGACATTGTTTGCTGGAGTAGTAACTAAATATCAATTAAATCAAATTAGTTGATAGCATTACTCAAGTCTTCTATTTCACTGCTGATTTTTTTCTGATTGTTCTTTATTCTATTTCTTCTGGTGAATGAAAGCATTGCCTTGTTTGGACTCAACTTCCCAGGACAAGAGTTTGTAAATAGCCCCCTGGTCAGAAAGCCTGAGAGAATGGGGGACCTACCTGTGTGAAACCTTCTCTCAAAGACTGCAGCTCTGTCTGTTGTCTAATGCCTGGAAGTAGTTGCCTCAGGAAAGTGTTTAGCTTTTAGTTTTTTCAGTATTTCTGGTGGGAAGCTAAGTCTAATATTCTTGATGGCTGGACCTGGGAGTTTGATTTTCTATTTGAACAAACCCAGTGGTGTGTTTAGAGCAGACGGTGTGAGTTGAAGCCTAAACTTGCTGCACCATCATTTCCTGGAAGTCCACATGGTTTCCAAGAGGAGTTTCATGGAAGCTTCTCAGAGATGTTAGTTGAATAACACTTTGCTGCAGCAAAAGGACTTCTGCTTGACGATTTCCCTGCTGGCCCAGACTAAGTCCTTTTCTGTATTGCCATAGACCTCCATCATTACGGTAATTCTGGATCTCAGGGGAGTGTCAGACCACCTTTACAATGTCTCCAAACTCATATTTTACCTACTCTGTACCTGGTAAAAGGAGGCCTGGAGCCAGAGAACTAAGGAAAAGTTTTATCTTGGAATTACCATCTTGATAGCTCACTGTACATGGCTGAGACTAGGTGGGCCCAAGAGGGATGGAGGATGACAGAATCTAGGAACAGGGCAGGCCTTCTGCAGTGGTACTTGAAGTGTTTTCTCAGGGTCACAAGCAGAGCAGTGACTACGTCCATAGACAAGACATTATTCTAGATGTCCCAGTGAGGACTTTTGGATTTTTAGGGGATTCGTGGCAACCAAGTTGGTCAAGATAAGTGATTTGTCAAACTACTATTAATAATGTATACTAGTTTATTGAGTGGCTACTGCTGGTGATTGTTTTACCTGCATGAATTAGGCATTCTCATCATCTCTTTCTACAGCTAAGAAAATTGAGGATCAGAGAGACAAATTAATCTGCCCATGGTCACACAGCTGGTATGTGGCAGGACAGCAGGGATCGGCCCTTATAACCATGGTGCTCCTAGTGAGACTTAACATAACAGTGTGTCTTACACTCTCTGGCATGTTCAACAAATCTTTTCACAAAGGGTCAAAGATTAACTGTTTAAGATTTTTTTTTTTGTCTTTTTGAGAGAAGGTCTCGCTATGCAGTTCAGGCTGGGCTGCAGCTCACTTTGTAGCCCAGGTTGGTCTTGAACTTGCAATGATCCTCCTGCCTCAGTCTCCCAAGTGCTGGGATTACAGGCCGGTGCCACCAATTCTGGCTTTGTTTTAGATTTTGTGATCCAAATAGTCTCTGACTCAATTGCTCAACTCTACCTTCCTTTGCAGAGTGAAAGCAGCTCCAGATGTGGAGTGAACTAACAGGAGTGCCTGTATTCTAATACAATGCTATTTGTAAAAACAAGTGTCAGGTGAGGCTTGTCTCAGGAGCTGCAGTTGACTGGACCCAGAGCTTGGATGTGCTGAAGCACAGTAGTAGCAGTTATCCCAGCTGCATCAGCAACAGCCTCTGTACCAGAGTAGGGAGGTACCAGATGCTGAGTGCTCAGCTGTGCTCTAGACTCTCTCTTGAACTTCACTGTAACCCAGTACTGCAATGCTTCCAAGTGAGAAACTAGGTGAAGAGTGGTTAAGGTACTTGCCTTATTCCCTAAGCAGTGGATGGCAGAGTGGGAATCAGAGGTAGGCTGTCACCTGTTGGCCCATGTAGTGACCTATGGGCCTGGCTGAACCCTCCCCTGGAGTATGTAGGTGTGCTTTCCCCTGAACTCTTCTCACTAGGCACCTGGTGCAGCCAAATCAGTTAGGTATCCAGTGACAATGACAGAGAAAGCCAGCCACTAGCTTCCAAAGACCAGCTACCTTTCCTGGTGTGGACATCAAACTGGGGCTGGTTAAATAATTTCTGGTGCCACCTCACAATGTAGTACTGTACAGATCTTAAAAGAACTGAGGTCAATCTACATGCATTAAATTCACATAAAAAGGCGTTCAGTATATTTTGTTGAGTTCTAATAGACTGTAAAACAGTATGTACAATACGATCCCATTTATGATAAAATACAGCAAAAAGCTTCATTCCTCCTGTACTGCATGGGAACAGGACAAAACTTTTATTTTCTAAAATTCAGTGTTGTTCATTTAAAAAAAAATGTTTAGTGGCAAAATGTTGACAAGTGCTAAAGCTGGGTGATGGGTAAAATGGAAATTCACCACACTGTTCTTCCTACTTTTGTTTCATTTCAAATTTCTTGTTAATAAGAACTTTTATTTAAAGAATTGTGGGTTAAAGAGAAGAAAGACAAAGCAGCTGACTGCCTGTGTGCAGAGTGAGATGCAAATCGGTGCCAGAGTGAGTGTGAGCTCCAGGCTTCGCCGGTTTCGCACACATTTGGGTTGTTTCCAGTCTCTTGAGCTAGGCAGGTGCTGTGTGTGGCTGAGCATGCTGCAGATCGAGACTTCCAGGCCCCGATCTGCTGAGAGCTCAGGCCCACTGGAAAACAGACCCAGAAACTCAGATAGAGAAACAGTATTTCTCTTTGACAACAGCAGACTCCTGCACACAGACTAGAGGAGTGCAGGGAGCGACCTTGTCCTTGTGGAAGTCAGGTGTCATTTGCTTTGGACTCCTCAGCCTCAAACGAAGAACCACCAGGCACCACAGCACTTGGGCTGTGTGCAAGTTTTCCTTTTGTCACTTACTAGCAATCCTAAGCATGCTGCTTTCACCCTGTGCCTCAGCTTCCTCACTGGTAAAGGGTACATAACATCATCTAACTCCTGGTGTATACTGAGAATTGAGTGGGAGACGCTCCTACTCTCCCAGGGGCATGGCCATGAGTTTTGACATATATAGATTACAGTCTGTGACTTTACACATTTGTTTCTAGATGATCGACATGACAAATCTAATTTTGGGGCCCCAGGGCTGTGACCTTGCAGCGTAAAATGGGAGGAAGGAACAACTGACAAAGAAGAGACCTGGCCCACCATGGGTGCTGCTGCAAATCTTGGACAACCTGCATCCAAGCCAGGTTTAAATCACAGACCCTGTCAAGACCCTGGTTTGAATGCTGGTCGCTGTCCAGCGGCATGTTCTCAGGTGAGATCTCAGCTTCCCAGAGCCTGAAAGGAGAAACACAAAGCTCTTGCCTCATCAGATGGTTAGGTGGCCCATAAACTGATGATGTATACAGTGACCCTGGTGTGCTGTGAGCTACCCCCGCATTGCACTTGGGATTGTCGTTACAGTATTCATGTGGATCACGTAATATCCTCTGCTCCTGACCCTCCATGCAGTGACCAGAACTCATGGTGCCAATGGGAGACTTTGTCTATTTCCTGGTCACCATGCACAGGCTATGTGCTTCCTGAGGGTGGAGCTGCAGAGGCCTGAGATCCTCTTGGTGCACGGTGGGGGACCCAGGGTCTGGCTGGAACCCTGGGTCAGGCTCTCCTCAATTTCTTCTCCTCAAGCTCTGGCAAACTCTGTTCTGAGCCTGTTTCTCTTTGTGTAAAATGAGGATAATATTCATTCCTGCCTTGTAAGGCTGTGGCCAGAATTAAAGAATTTGGCATGTGTAAAACATTTAGGTTGTACCTGGCACATAGTAGGTGTTCAGTCAATTCTGGTCATTGTTATTCAGGTTGCTCCCATTGTCCCCCTTCATGCCTTCTGGATGTGCCATGTGACTTTGTACATTCCTAGCAAAGACTGCCACTGGCCCGTCCTCAAATGGTCTCTGGGTGGGGTCTGCAGGTATTGGAGCTGGGTCCTCAGAGTGTGCCCACTATGTCTTGTCTATTACCCCTGCCCCCTCAGAGCTCCCAAGGTGTTTATGTCCTCTTTCCGTCCTTTATTCTTTCCTCCTGGTCTTCTTCTCCCTCTTGTGTTTCCTTGACTCCCTTTTCCATCCTTGTCCGTATCTCTGACCCCATTTGGGACTTGGTTTCTAGCAGAAAAAAGCATGGCTCACTGCTCAGAGCAGCCAAGGAGCCTGCGTTGGTGCTGGTGCTCCTTCCAGCCCCTGTTTCTCCAGGCTGGGGACAGATGTCCGTCCTCACGTTCCTTCTGTCCCAGTTCCCATGGGACTCACACCATGTTCTGGGTCCCAGACCCATCTTTCACACATCTACCTAGGAACATTTCTTTCATGGACCGAACACCAATGGTTTTGCCCAAGTTTCCATCTTTGATGAACGAGCCACTTGGTCACGCACTGGGCTGGCCATGTGTGACTCATGCAGGGCCCCAGAACCCTGCCCAGGACGGAGACCTCAGGTGGTGACGTCAGAGCAACCAAATGTCAGGGGACTGGGTGGCCTCAGATGGTGAGCAGCGGACTTTAATTCTCCTTTGTCCCCAACAATTAGAGATCTGCAAAAGCATTCGGGAGGGCAAGTAGGCCTTGAAACAATCCCAAAATGGATCATGTGGATTTTGAGTGAGACACGCATGGAGATGGGGTGGGGTCATCGGGGTTGAGCCAGGGTGGCTGTGGGAGGAGCCTGACCTCCATTTGGCATTGGTGTTCTGTCCTGGAATCATTAAGTTGGCTACTGCCTGGGACACTTCTCGAGGAAGCCAAGATGCAGGCTTTTAGTCTGGTGGTGATGGGTTTGAGTGTGATTTAGCCACTTACCAAGCAGAATGACCTTAAATATGCTTCTCCTGATCCTCACTGCCCTCCTCTAAAAAGATGGGAATAATAATAGTACTTCCAAGGAAGGTAATACTAAGATTATCCCTATTATTGTCATTCTAACTTTGAAACAAAATTGGCTATTTAAAACACATTTGTAGAAGAAAAATGAGTTCAATCATTATATGCTTCCTACTAATGGTCTGGTTGTAGGTCAATCACCCTTCATTTCCTTGACCCGTGCAGGGTTTGTCAGTAAACCAAATGTACCATAATTAAGCCTCATCATGTAACTACTCAAAATAGGTTGAGTCAGAGACAGACTGTTGCATCTTGTCTTCACAAATATTCTCCTCTCTCCACCAGAATGGTAGCAAGTTACATGGCCAAGGCTAAAACTGCCTTTCCCAGATGACCTGGTAGGTGGAAGTGACCAACGGGCATAGAAGTGATGCGGACAAGCCTCTGGCTATTAAAGAGATGGTACTGCTACCTGTTTGAGGATATGTACATGAGGAATATATCTTAGGGGAGGCAAAGCAACAATATGCTTAACTGCCTGGCTAAAACCTCTAGTTGCAACAGGAATAGTGCGAGCAGACGCTGTTCTCTTGCTCCTGCCCACAGAGGGATGCACCCAGTCTGCCATCATTAAGTGGAGTTTTAGCTGTGAATTCCTGATGGGTGCCCTTTATTAGGTTAAGGGAGTTCTCTTCTACTTCCACGTCACTGAGTAGTTTTATCATGAGAGGCTGTCAGTTTTGTCGGATGTCTTCTGGATCTCTATTGAGAAGATCATGTGTTTCTTTGTTCTCAATTGTGTTATCATGGTGTGTTACATTGTTTTTCGTGTGTGACCATTGAAGTAATTGCTCAGTTAGCTTACTGATAAGCTAATGACTGAACAAAGATTTACTTGCATGCTTGGAACTCGTGTCCCTCAGATTTTGCCATGGAACTCTGCATGTGTACTGCAAATACCTTCCACACTTGGCCAGGAAGTTGGTGACTCTACTTCCTGTTTGTGGACACTCTCAAAATCAGATGGAAGTGAGAGCTGGGGGCCTTGTCAAGTCTCTTCTGTGTGTGGGTACAACTCTGCACATACACATGGCCGTCTAGAGTCTCAGAAATACGCCAGACCGTTGCAAAGCCTCTATGGACTACTCATTTCCAAGATTTGTTTCTTTTAGGTTTTTAGCAGGCCTGTGGTTTGTGCCAACTGTAATTCACTGCCTCAGGCAGGCGGGAAGCTAATCAGTTACTTCACCCAGACTTTGACACCAGGCAAGGTCTGAGTAAAGTCAATAAAGACAGCCTCACCAGTACAGTCACCCAAGCATCCAGTAAAGAAAGTAGTGATAGTAGGGAATGAGGCTTTGAAAGAGTGTCAACATCATTCTGTCCCCTCCAGAGGAGACCAGGTTCCTGGGTTCACCCTGATCACATTCAGTGGGCTTTCAAGGCTAAGTCAGAGCTGACAAGCAAAGTTAAAAATGCCATGGAACTCACTGTTCTTAAGGAGATTCAGCCATTTTTCTTGAATGCATGTTCTTTAGATTTCTGCAAGCCCTTGCTGAATTTCCAGAGTTCTGAAAAACTTGATTCCAGCATTTTTACAGGGTTTCCATGAGTTTCCTGAAATAGAGAATTTTCCATTCTTGCTGATATTCCTGTGTTTCCTTTTATTCATGACAAATGCATCTGAATAGCCACTTGCGACGATGAGGATATGACGTTTCCTCTTTAAATAAATTTATGTGCTAAAAAAATGAGTGGAGGAAGCCAGTCTAAAAAGGCTACATACTATGTGATTCCAACTCTACAACGTTCTGGAAAAGACAAAACTGGAGAGATGGTAAAAAGATCAATGGGATTCAAGAGTAGGGATAAACAGAGGGATCACTGAGTATTTTTTAAGATAAGGAACTTATTACCTAAGCTATTAATGGTAGATACTTGACCTGCATATCAAAATGAGAGGAAATATACAACACAGAGTAAGCCCAAATGTTAACTCTAGGTATTAAGTTGTTAACAGTAGTGGATCAACCTTGGTTCCTCATTTGGAGCTTACGGACCACATTAATACATGACGTTAACAACTAGAAAATATGTACAGGGAGGAGAAGAGATATATGAGAACTCTGTACTTTCTGTTCAGTTTTCCTATAAACCTAAAATTGCTTTTAAAAAAATGAGACTTCTTAACATTTAGTGTTAAAGTATGTAGCTTTTGGAAAATATGTTCAGTTTAGGATGGTAGGTGGTAGAAAAGTGTGGTAAAAATCCATCTGGAAGGTATACAGGTGATTGACATCTGGGAAACAAGGTGGGAAATATGAGGTCTCTAATGTGAGATAATGAAGAAGAAAGCTGAATTTGAACACAAAACCAAAAATATTTTATCAATAACTTGAGACCTACTGGAACTGTGTATGTGCTACCAGGCGCAGCTGGTTATAGTCTTCTCTGCCGAAAAGTTTAACAACATTGTACCTTCTCAGAATCACCCTTTTCTCTTTTACAAAATGGCCTCAATCTTTGATCAAGCTAGTTAATGTCAGACAGTAGGTGCTGGATAAATAGACAGTGAAAAGCCTTCCAAGCCTTTTGTCCCTTGGATATGGGCAGTATATTAGTCAGCTTTTCTGTTGCTGCATACACTATCCAGTGTCAACAACTTGAAGGAGGAGAGGTCTAATTTAGCTCACAGTTTCTGGGGATTCAGTCCATGATTGGCTGACACCAAGGGAGAAACATCATGGTGGAAGTGTGTGGCAGAGCAAAGCTGCTTAGTGCATGGTGGCTAGGAAGCAGGACAGAGGAACAGTGCCCAGGAAAATCACAAGGGATCATATATAGTAACCAAAGTCACGCCTCCACAACCTACCCAGACATATCATCCCGTGTGCAGATCCCAAAGCCAATCAAATTGATGCTGCCGTAGTCAATACAGGAAGGGACTACGGTTGTCTTGTTTGCTTTTCTACCTTTGCTTCCCAGCACAGTATTTGACACATGGAGCTTCAGGAAGTATTCAAGAAAGGAAGAACAGGGAGGGAGGGATGGCAGTTTGCTCGGCTCCTACTTCTGCCTGCTTTCAGCCTGCTACACAAGACCTGGCACCCCTTCCTAAGCACCCATGTCTCTCTTAATAAACAACCAGTACCAAGTGCAGGGGCCAGCCTCATCTTCCCAAGGGACGTATCTTTGGCAGCGGTAGAACTCACAAGGGTGTGGGGGGCTTATGCCCAGAGCACAGTGCCCATGCTGAGGTGTGAGTGCAGGGAGCCTTGAGGATATTCTTTTCCTTTGTCTCTTAACCTGGCTTTAATGATTCTGTTCGGAATCATTCCTCCTACTTTATTTCTGATTGCAGACACCTGGTGAGGCCCAGTCCCCGGGGAGTCTGGTGTGCAGGAGGTGGGCTGGCCAGGCTTTCCTGATGAACTCACAAACCTTTGATGTATTATTCAGCCTGGGTCCCAGTGAATGCCAGACACCCATCCATCCTCGGCTGGTCGCCCTGCCTGCGCCTCTGCTGTATCGGAAGCAAGTGCTAAGATCTAAAGGGAAATTGTCTGCCTTTGTCTTGTTGTGGTGTAAGTACTTGGCACCACTTGCTGGGAGAAAAGTTCTTCCACAATTGACTGATTCTGCTGTTTGCTGTTTTCTTGCTGGTTATAATCAGCTCGGTGCCTTTTGCCTTAGGGGGAAACCAGTCCCAGTAGCAGGTAAAAGTAAAGCATGTCTCGGACTTACAGCAATATTGTGTCCAGTTCTGTCTCCGCGTCTGGAAGGAGATGTGATCAAAATGGAAACGTCTTGGAAAAAATCAGAAGTGATCGCCAGGTACTGGTCACATACTTATGATGTATGAGATGCTCAGAGAAGGAATTTGGTCTTTCTGTCTTTGTCTCTGTCTCTGTCTCTCTCTGTCTCCATCTCTCTCTCCCTCTCTCTCTCTCTCTCTCTCTCTGTGTAGGGTGCTGGAAGAGTAGTTGGGGCCTGGACCCCTCCTGTGTCTGCTGTCTCTGAGCTGAGGTGACTGTGACCAGGTCACTTAGCTCCATAGTGCAGAAACAGCAACTGAGGCACAGAGTGAGCTGACTGCCATCCACCCTGCCCTCCTTGTGGGGTTCTTACTCAAAATCCAGTGGGAAGTTTGGCGCCCTGCGTGGGGCCGGGGTGCTTTAACTGTGGGCTTTCTCAGCTCAGTAGCTTAGCAGCTGTATGGCTTTGGGAAAGTAGCTTCACCTCTCTATGTCTTTGTTTCCTCATCTATGAGAAGAGGATCCATATAGCATGGGGTGTGACCAAAACGTACAGTAAATGAGTGAATTTTTAAAAATCACACTAAAATACACATTGCTATAAATCTCCCTCCAGCTATGTCCCCCTCTCTTTGAACGCACTTGCTCCACCGTTCTCGCTCCTTTCTGACGTAGCCCTAGAATTTCTCTTTACAAGATGTGATAAAAAATATGGTGAATGCAGCCACCAAGTGCCATCAATGGAAAGGCAAGCTCATAAAAACAAATCACTGCGTCCTCATCCACCGGATTCACCAGATGTGGCACCAGGTGACTTCTGCCTCTTCCCCCCAATCTAAATCACTATGCTAGGTAAATGTTTTGAATTGATTCAGGACATCGAGGCACCCACAACCGTTCAACTAAAAACACTCATGACAGGACTTTCAAAACTGCTGCAGAAACTAGCAAGAAGGATCGAGATCAGTGTGCTCAAAGTGAGGGGAATTGAGGAGGATTAATGGCGATGTGTCTTTTACTGTAGTAATTTTTCTAACGTAAGCACCCATCGTATCTTTCCATGGCACCATGTATCTTAGCTCCCTCACAGGGCATCCAGGGTTAAAGGAATCCATCTATTGAAAACACTCAGACAGTGTCTAGCATATTGCAGGTGCTTCATGAATGCTGGCTTCCATTATTAACAGCAGTATTAATGCTACTACTTAAAAGTATTGTCAGGTAATATTAATACCCGCTGCCCTCGAGGCAGTGTCCTGACGGCCCTTACAGTCTACTCTAATCGTCTCCAGCCCGGAAGGGAAGTTTGTTTACCCCTCAGGACGCTAAGTCTCTCAGGATGAAAGGGTACAGCTGTGATCTGAGGTTCTAGTCCCTCCTCCTGGAAAGGTCATGAGCTTGCCAGGAAATAGATGCTCAAGGAATGTTAAATACGGGCCCTGGGATTCTGCATCACCCGAGACCATGAATCCAGGCGCCAGTGAGGGGATACAGGTTGGCAGCAGCCCAGCCCTTGGAGTGGTGTCTGGAGCCAATGCGGGCTTCTGCCCCTCTCTCTTCTGCCTTCCAGGGCTCCCAGACTTACTTCTGTGCAGTTGTCTATCTTCCGTCTCCCCAGCCCATGAGAACAGAGGCCTCTATGACCCTCTCTGTATCTTTAGAGCCCTGGGATCCCTGACACACAGTGGGTGCTGATGAACCGGCTGACGGGTGCCTCGGTCGGGCTGGGGTGAGTGCACGGCTGGGAGGCTGGAGCCTGGGAGGGCACGGTCCAGCCCCGGAGGAGGAGAAGACTATTTGGTGGGTAGCGTTTCTGCCCACTTGTCCAGCCCCACCGTCCTCTCCTGCGGCCCCACCTGGCCCGCTCCATCTTAGCAGAAGCAGAACTTTTACTGATCTTTTAAACTTTCTTTCTTCTCCCCTCCCAACTGAGTCAGGGCCACCCCAAGGTGACCAGGTGGACACGGAAGCAGTTTGAGAGTGGCGTGCAGCGTGGATATACTGAGTTATCACGGGAGCAGCACCGTCCTGTTGCTCAGTGCTTAGTTAACACCTGCTGTTTCCCCTGCGCTGTCTGGTCCTGCCCCCTGGGAGAGGACCGGTGTTTTCAGGCTGAGATGGGGGCAGTGGTTTTTGTGTCCCCAGACCTGAATTTTGGTTGTGAGCCCTGCCTTTGTCACCGTGAGTGCTCAAGCATGGATTTTCTCCTCAGTCGTCTCCTGTCCTGTACCGTGGGGTCGTGATGGCCTATTCTGATCATGGTATAAGTGGACTGGTCTGGTTTAGAACACCTGGTCAATGTGCTTTCCTCAGCTCACGGCCCCATTGTGAGCCCACCCTAAATCACTCTTGTCTTTTTCCAAATGAAGCTGCATCCACTCTAAGCCCCCAGATCTGGAACCCGGGGCTGCAAAAGGCTGTGACTTCCCTCTCCCACCCTCCACTCCCCACCGCCATCTGCCTGATAAATTGTTCTAATAAGACTGCAGAGGGGACACAGGCCCCACGGCGCAGAGACTGTGTCTGCTTCTGTCTCCACCAATCACTACTCTGTGGCTGCCTCTAGGCCTTGGAAGTCTCATAGGTTTGGAAAAAGAAATGCTAGCGTCCCGCTTTACCCCAGCTCTCCTGACGAGTATTTCTTCACGGTGCGTCTGGGCAGCAGCCCAAGTGCTGGTGTTGGGCTTGCCCCGAGGTGCCCACCCTGACAGTGACCTCCTCACATGCTGGATGGGCGGGCAGGACACAGCGCGGTCCCAGGTGCCGCAGCTCTTCTCAGGAGTCCCTTTCCTGCTCCAAGGGGACGGTGGCTCCTTGTCACTCAATAGTCCAGACCGCCCTCCTGGAGTCCCACGGCCCCGTCCCACCTTCCAGAGGCTGTGTGATCTGTTCACAGTGCGAACCCAGGCAAGTTTCTGCAGACTTGAAACTCCTCAATGCGGTATGCAAACCAGAGTTCTGGCTTCTGCCTGCAGTGTCTGATGCCTGCCGCTGGCCCAGCCCTGCCGGCCTCATGGCAGGCCCCTTCCTCCCTCCTCCCACGGGCTGCCCTGGGCCTGGCCTCCTCCTGGAAGGGCCTCACCGCTCTCCCCTAGTCTGTTGTCCCATCCCACAGAGCCAAAGCTCCCATTCAGGACAAGTGCCTGCTGTCAGACCTGCGCTTAGCTCTAGTCTCTTCCGAAGCCGCCTGATAGGTTGGGGACCTTTATAGCAGCAATTTCAGTTGTATTTTTACTGTATGGTTTTGTTTCCTTTATTTATATCTGTCTCCCTCACTGGACCAAGAGGGCAGAACACTGAGCTGCAGGTTCTTCAGCAGAACGTGCTGAGAAGGGTTCGGCGCCTGGTACAGTTATTGGGGGCCAGCAACTGTCAAAGGAGTCTGAGAAAGGAATGCGCTGTGAACTGGCCAGTGGGGAGCCCTATAGCAGGTCCTGTCCGTTAGAGCCCAGCCTGCCTCAGCCACCCTGATGCCTCGAGAAGGATGACCTCAAGAATGATGCAGTGTTTGCATGGGAAAAATTTCAAAGAATCAACAACTGAGATCTCATCTTATTGAAAAGTTTTTGCACATCAAAAGAAATCACCAACAGGCTGAAAAGAAAACCCACAAACTGGGAAAAAATTTTAGCCAACTGTCCCTTAAAGGACTCCTGTCTAGAACAGATAAGGAATTTAAAAAAATCAGGCCCCCAAAATTCAAAGACCTGATACAAAAATGGGCATCTGAGACGAATACACACTTCTCAGATGAAGAAATACAAATGGCAATTAAATACATGGAAAAAAGTTCAGGGTCATTGGTCATTTGAGAAATGCAAATTAAAATAACACTGAGATTCCATCTCACCCCAGAAAGAATAGCTATCATCAAGAAATCAACCCATAACAAATTCTAGAGGGGCTGTGGGGAAAAAGGAACTCTTTTCCACTGTTGGTGGGAGTGTAGATTGGTGCAACCACTACGGAAATCAGTCTGGAGATTCCTCAGTAAACTAGGCTTGGAGGTTCCATTCAACCCAGCTATTCCCCTCCTGGGTATTTTTCCAGAAGAACTGAAAACATCATACCACAGCTATATATGTGCACCCATGTTTATAGCAGCACACTTTGTAATAGCTAAATCTTGGAAACAACACAAATGTCCATCAACTGAGGAACAGATAAAAAAAGATGTGCTACATTTATACAATGGAGTATTACTCAGCTATAAAGAAAGATAAACTAGAGGCTTTTATAGGTAAGTGGATGCAACCAGAGACCATACTCATAAGTGAAATAAATCAGATTCACATGTGTAAATATCCTATTTGCTTCCTACTATGAGAACCTGAAAGAGTACATAAAATCTGAAAGGTAAAATAGATATTGTGAAAGGGAAAAGAAACTGCTCAAATAGGAAGGAGCAACTGGGATGAAGGAGAGGAGAGGAAAAAGAAAGAAGAGAAAAAAATATGTGTATATATATATATATATATATATATATATATATATATATATATACGGGACAGCTAGGATAATTGTAGTAATAATATCTGTTGGTTTATTGAAAGGAACTGTTAATGTGTAATTGTTTGATCAGTCTCATATGCCTATATCTGATTATATGTGCAACCATTTTGAAGATGACATTATGTAATATAATAACCTTTGTTAATATCCTATCACCTTGTTTTGAAATTCTGTATCATTTTTATTTTTCTCTATGCTGTTTTATGTATTTGTTTTTGTTATTTTGTTATTTTTTTCTTTTCTCTTTAAAATGAAAAACAAAATTTATATGTATATGCGAGGATAGCTGGGATAGGTGTATGGCTGATGTCTGTGATTTTTTTCTTGACCAGTTTTGCACGCTTGAGTCTGGTAATCAGAACGACTGATCTGAAAGAACAATATGCAGTATAAGAACCATTGTTGAACTCCTACCATCTTGTATGGTGAAGCTCTGCATCATTTCCAAATTTTTTTTATTACTTGTTACTCTTTGATTGTTCGATCAATCTTACATTCTTACCTCTGATGGACTGAGGAAACTTTTTGAAGATAACAATATGTAATGCAGCTGCCATTGTTAATTCCTGTCATTCTGTTTTGAGGTCATGTATCATTTTTATTGTTTTTATGTTGTTCTGATTTTGTCTTCATTGTTGTTTTGTTAGTTTTTTAATCTTTAAAATTAAAAAAAAAGAATGATGCAGTTCTTCCTTGAAGGTCACCTGGCACAGACCTCCCCACATGGCCCTCAAGGCTTACCTTGTTCTACACCCTCAGCAGAGGGCACACAGCCAGGCCAGGTGCCCCTGTCGCCACAGGGGGATGGGGCAGTGGCTTTCGAGTCACCATAGGGGTCTTCTCCAAGGGCACTGACGGCCTGCAGCTGCCTTGGACATTCTATGGGGAAGGGGTGAGCAAAATCCCTCAAACCCATTGCCTGAGTCCCCGAACCACTCCCAGCTGCTGAAGCCTGGCCTCCACCTGCCAAAGTTGAAACCAAACAGGCTGGTGGTCGGTTACAACTCTACACCTGTATCAGTCGCTTTGATGGAAAACATCTTTACATTTCAAACCCATCAGCCCCTATGTCCTAACCCCAAACTGATCTGATGCAGCGGCTATCCCTCCCCACCACCAACAAAACTTCTTGTCTCCTCAGATATGGAACTACTTGAAGGAGTCTCCGTCTGGCCCTCTGTCTCCTCCTCCATCTCTGGGAGGAGCAGAGTGGAGCAGACATGGATTCCATCTCCCCTGCTTCATCATCTGTCATCTTCACATTGCATCAGAAGGACTTTTTCCTTCCTGCTGAGATGCCTGTGTAACATCATGACCACTGGAGGTCGGGAAGCCTTGTCCAAGCCCAGACTGAGGTGTGTGCTGGCCCTTCCCCCTTGTCCCTTGCTGCTCCTAGCAGGGACTAAATGCATTACACACCAACTGCGTTTCTAACCACAAAGTGACATTCATCCCAAACATATCCCACAGTAAAATAATAATGTTTACAAAAACGTGCAATGGAAAAGTAAAGTCTTGGGTGAATTACGGAAAGTCCTAGCATGGAGCTGAAGACAGGAGGCCAGGTTGAAAACAAACACTGTGAGTTGATAATTCCTCAGAGGTGAACGTTTTTACACATTAATTTTTAAATTATTTTCAATAGCTAATTAACTCGTTCAGGAGCTTTAAGCAGCAGGAAAGTCACCTTGTGAGGCTGAGACACCTCAGCCTTCCCCAGGGGAGGAAATTATAGGCGCATTGGTACGGTCACAATGGCTCCTCTGTACGGAGTACTTCCTGTACCGTGCTCTTTACTTATGGCGTGGTATTCAAACAACTCTAGGGAGCTGTCGCTTGATTTCTGTCTTACAGAGAAAGAAATGAAAACAGAAAGCTGCTAACTGCTCAAGGTGAGCACAGGCGAGGTCCAGAGGCCACCGTCGCCTCCCCGGTTGGTGTTTGCCGGAGCTCAGAAGAAACACCAGCCTCTTTCTCTGGGGCCCTGGTGAGCCACTGAAGGATCTTAACTTTGGGAGGGGCATGATCAGGTGTGAGTTTGGGGAAGGCAGTTCTGCCCTTGGGATGTGAGTGCCCTGGGAGAGCCCAGGGTGAGCTGGACGGTTTTGTAGGAATGCCTGGTCTCCGCCCAGTGCCAGCCCAGGTGGCCCCTCTCACATGGTCGCAAGCGCTCCTTCAGTGCAGGGTTTCAGGGACAACTCAGTGGCCACGCGTGGCTGAGCCTGGCACACTGTGTACATCGTAAATGGCAGCAATTATCCCGTGGCTGCTTCGGGCTTGTTGTCTGGGTGACCTCCTTGATGTCCCTGTGGGTGCCAGGGGGGCTGGACACTCCCTGCCCACGCTGGCGTCGGGCCTGCCAGTTACTCTGCTCTCAGATAATCACTTCCGAACCCAAGGGCGCGCGTTGGCGGCGGCAGCTCTCTGATTTCCCATTGACAGTGGCCTTTCTTTCCGGAGGCCCCCGCTCGGCCAGCGCTCCCAGGGATCCGAACCCTGCTGTTCTCACAGAAATATGTCTTTAATAGCTACTGTGATACTTGCTGATGGACGGGCCGTGAACTTCCCGCAGTCCAAGTGCAGAGCTCAGGGGACAAAGAGATTTCAGAACTGCCGGGCAGCACCCCGGCCCGCGTCCTCTTCCCAGGCCCTCCTTGGCCTCCGGCCCCTTTGTTTGGGGTTCAAGAGCAGAGGCTGCCAAGTTTCTGACTGAAGCTTTTGCTCTGCGCCGGCGGTCAACATCTTAATAGCTCAACAAGCTGAAAAAGAAAAAAAGTAAAAGGGACGCTGAGAAAAGGGCAGAATAGAGCACAATTAAGTGTTCACTCAGCAGCCTCAGGGCAGGGGTGAGGCAGGATTTCAGGGGCACTGGAAAGAGACTCTATTTTTAAAACTGCAGATAGTTCTGGGCTTCCTGAGGCCTACCAGGGAGGGGAAGCTCAAGTTGAGGAAAATATCACAAGCCTCAGCCACTTTGGATTAAGCTGGCCAAGGAAAAGGAAGTCCGCTGCCTCAGAAAACAGTGTTCATGACAATTTACGGCGCAGGGGGACTTTGATCCGCTCGCTGATTTGCCTGTTCTTTCTCTCTGTGTGGCTGTGGTGGCTGCTCCCCACTGCCGGCATGGCCTGTCGGGGTGCAAGGCAGGAGTAGCACACGGGACCCCGGGTCTGATTCTGGCTGAGAGCTTCTGGGTGAGGGGTCCTGGCCTGACCCTGACCTTCCGCGTTTCCCTCTGGAGGAGGTGGTGCAGGGAGGGGGCAGTGTGTAGAAGGAAGCCGGGGCTGGGTAATCACATTGCAGGAACGAGCCTATGGTGGCTGCCCTGACGCAGGTTGAGAAAATGGAATAGACACATCATATGCACCTGCCCCTTGCCGGGTGCCCTCGTTCTAGCGAGATTGACACCTGCGCAAAGGGCAAGGAAGCAACAGGCCTGAGGAAGAAACATCAAATAGGAGGAAGGGGTCAGGGTTCAGGTAGGGTGGTCGAGAATGGTCTATCTGGGGAAGTGACCTTCGAACTTAGATCCAAGGGAGGCGGAAGAGGACACAGGGAGAAACCATTCCAAGCAGAAGGATTTGTGGGTGCAAAGGCCCTGGGGTAGGAAGCAGTATGATACATATGAGGACCAGCAAGAAAGCCACAGAGCTGGAGGGGAGCGAGTGAGAGAGCGGAGGAGATCTGAGTGAGGACAGAAAGGTGACAGGGTAGAGTGTGAGCTGCCTGGAGCTGTGCTACGGGCGTTGGCTGTCAGAGAGATGGGAAGCCAGGAGGGATTAGAAGACCCTGATATGGAGACCGATCAGCCTTCGCTCCCCAGCACTCATCCCACCCCTCCCAGCAGCTAGGGACCTGCCAGGGAGAAACACTTCATCATCCTGCTCCTCTTGAGGGAAATGCTTGGGACCTTGTCTCAGCCAGTGAGGTGTTCGGAGAACATTCTGGAAGGCTCTGGAAGTGTCCTTTCCATCTTCCCAGAGAGAAAAGAAAGACACCAGTTTCTCTGTCCTGCAGGCTGAAAGAGGAAGTGCAGAGCCACTACAGCTGCTGGCTCAACGCCATCATCACAAGGGAGCCGAGTTTTGGGAGACCACAGTGAAGAACCCCAGCATGGAGCAGGATGCCGGCGGTGGGGGAGGGGTCCCAGGGACAAAGCCCTTCCTCCTCCGGACATCCTGTTCTGTGAGCTCATAACCAACCTCATGCGCTTCTGAGATGGGTTTCTCTCCCATCCAGATCGATACTGTTACACAGCTGTGGGGTCTCTTCTCCCCATCTCCCTCAAAGCTTCTCAAAGCTCCCAACACTGGGTTAAAAACACAGGTTCCAGTAGAGACAGAAGTGGGGATAAGTCCAAGTCTGGCCCCTTGAGAGCTGTGTGGCCTCAGGCAGGTGACGTAAACTTTCAGAGCACTGGTTTCCCTTCCTCTGCCCTAGGGGTGATAACAGTTCCTCCCCGACGGGCTATGGTTATAGGAGTCAGCAGCTGGACCGCAGCACTTGGCACACGGCCACCATCTTGGTTTGGTTAGTGCTGCTCTTCCATTACAATTTCTGCACACTGAGAACAATTCTGCCACATTCAGGGTCTGCTGGGTCCTGGTCACCAAGGGAAGGGCATGTCCCAGGACATGCCGGCAGGGGAGCAGGTGGCCCTTGGTTTCTTTCCAGACCAAGTCCCTGCAGCCTCTGGGATCTGGCATGATGGTGGGCAGGCTCCCAGCAATGTCTCAGCTGTGCCCAGCACAGTGGACGGCACCAGATGAGGCCATAGTACGACCCAGGGGCCCTGGGACATCAGATGGGAGGGATGATGCCTTTTGACAGAGGAGTCAGTAGAAGAGCTGAAGCAGGGAGGCCCACAGTACTCTCTCTTCCAGGTTGTGTAACTATTCCGCATCCTGCCACCATGGCTTTGTTCAGTAATCGTGCGTTCCCTGCCTTTTACTTTCCAGCCGCTGCTTTAGGTACTGAGAACAGAGTGGTGACAGAGACAGGAAAAATTCAAATATAGACATTTTTCTCCTCTGAGACATCCAGCTAAAAGCTTCCAGATTAAAAAAGTTGAAAGTAAACACACAACCTTTTTCCCTATGCAGATGAAAAAGCCGCAGTAGAAAATATGGAAAAGCAGAAAGAAGAAAGTCATTCAAAGTTCTCTCCTGCAGAGATGACCGCAGTGACCATTCACTGTATTTCCATCTGTTTATCTCATGGATGCATTTTATGTACCTTCAGATGGTTCTGTGTATATAGTGTTCTTAACCATTTTATTGTAAAACAAAACAGACCCAGAAAACCACATTAGACCACAGTATAGCTGAGAGCATTACAGCAAGGCCCTTGGAACCACCTCTGGATCAAGAAACAGAAGTTTGCTTTCTACTCCTAAAGATCCTCCTGCTTGCCCCGCCCAGCCCCCTTCTCCACAGGAACCACTGTCCTGACTTCCACAGCAATTCTTTCTTATGTCTTCTACGTTTCCACATACCTACAATTTTCTCTTCTACCTTCCTACTATCCCACCCCATAATTTATTACACTCTAAGGAGAACCTAAGGAAATTGACCCACAAAATTTCTCAGTCTGCTGTTGGCTGATTGCAAACTCGGTACAGCTTCATATGTTCCTTCAACCTCTGTATCCTGTACAGATCGGTGGCTGGCCCAGAGGTTTGATCGTATTCAGGTTCAATCCTTTTGTTGAGAACACAGATAATTTGCTCTTTCATTGATAGGAGTGGCATGTCTGATGTCCCTCTCTTTCTGAACTTAGCAGCTATTGATGCTCTGTGCTTTGATCCATGAATTCATTGGGGGTTGCAAAATGGTCACATTCAAATTCTATTGCTACTTTTTCATTTATTAGCTGAAATATTTTTGTAAAAAGGTATGTCCTGTCATCTGCTCTTCGACTGTCCAGTGGTAATGGAAGAAGACCAGGAGAAACAGGTAGGATTCATGCTTCAGTTTTTCTCTTCATGCTTCAGTTTTTAAAATAATGAGTAAATTACCTATCATTCTCCAAAGATGACAAAGTGTTGCCTTTTAAACACCCCAGTGAACTCATAGATCTAAACATATTTTATTGGATTTAATCAGTTACAAGTGGAATCCTTTTTAACACTCAAGTAATTGACTTATAAGTCACTTACTGCTTTTGCCTAAATGTCCAATGGATTTTTTTAAGTTGAGAATTTTACTTTAGAATGTGACTCATCAGTATCTGGGTTGATATTCTCAGGTACTTACAATGTGTGCCCTTGCAGAGATAAATTATCATAGCATATAATAAAAGCGGTTCTTTGTGTCATACAGTTCTATCAGTTTTGACAGTCATGGGACCATTACCATAAGCAAGATAGAAAAACAAATCCCACCACTCCTTCGATATGTGTATTCAAATGTTCATGTGCTCAGCAAAGTTTTCCTGAGCACTGTTTCCTGTCTTGCTTCTGTTTCCTTGCTTTGGTGGTCTGCCTATGAGGACTCCTATTATATGTTTATTAGATCTTCTTTGTCAATCTTCAGCATTTGTCATGTATTCCAGAAATCCCTTTTACCTCTTCCTTTCTTTCCTTTTCTCTTTTTTATTTTGGATATTTATTGTTACTACATATTCAAGTTCCCTAATCTTTTCTTCTGTCACCTCTAATACATACTTAATCTCATCCAGCACATTTTTCATGTCAGATGTTATTTTCATCTCTAGAAGTTTGATTTGGGCTCTTTTTGTGTTTTATGTTTATCTCCGCAATGGTCTTCTCTAACTTCTTGAATATATGGGATGTAGTTATCAAAATGTTTCTAATGTCATCTATTCATTATATAGTTTTTTGCCTGTTGATTAGTTTTTCTCATGATATGCCTGCTTTTAAAATTAGAATTATAAATTTTACCTTGCTGTGTGTATAACATAGTTCTATATTCCTTTAATTCATGAATTTTATGGAGGGATGAAATAAAATTTGGGGAGGAAGAATGTAGATACTTTGATGTTATTTAAGTTTGTCTTCCATCTTTATTAGATGAGAGCAGAATAGGATGGTCCAAGGTCCTACACCCTAGTGGTTGAGGTAGTGCCCCTCCAGGTGCTCCAGCCCAATGTCCCTTGCATTACAGAGTTTTACATTCTAGATGGTGAGAGCACAAAGCATTCCCACTCCCTTATGAACCCATGAATGGTTCTTTGCACTCCTTTGGGGGGATTCTTTCTCTAGATTTGGATCATTTCCTCAGATTCGTAAACAGACCAGTATATATTTGAAGACGCGAGAGAAATCCTTTGTAGAGTTCTGCAGTTTTTTTCTGTGTGGTCCTCTCCTCTCTGGCACACTGCTGCCCCTTCCAGCCATCTTGACCTCCCTGAAGCTTCAATTTTGTGTTTTCATCTCACTCAGGATGGTAAGTTTAAATATGAGGTGTCTCTGAAGGACTTATATATTAAGGGCTTGATTCTCCATGCAGCATTTTCAAGGGTTTGGCCTGGAGAGGCAATTGTATCACAAGGGTGCTAACCTTGTCACTGGAGTAAACTACTGGTGAGCCCCTAGCTGAGAGGGCTCTTGGGAGTTGGGGCCCAAATGAAGGACGAGGTCCCTGAGGGTGTGCCTTTGGCATCCATCTTGTTCTCAGCTCCTTCTTCTCTGGTTCACTTCCTGTTTTCTGGGTTTCTGGCTGCTGTGGGATGAGCAGCTCTCTTCCACCATGATATTTCTGCTTGAAATCAGCTGACCATAGACTGAAACTATGAAATCAGGAGTCAAAATAAATCCTTCCTACTCTAGGTTGGGCATGTCAGGTATTTTGTTACAGTGATGAAAAGCTAACAAATACACGAGAGGACAACCGTGGGGTTTGGGACCCCTTCCCAGCACACTGCCCTGGAACCTCCTTGGGCAGTGGGCTGGGCCAGCAAGCACCTGTCTTGCTTATTTGGCTCTTTTCTTTTCTTTTCCCTTCCTTCCCTTCCCCTCCCCTCCCTTAACCTCCCCTCCCCTCCCTTTCCTTTCCTTTCCTTTCCTTTCCTTTCCTTTCCTTTCCTTTCCTTTCCTTTCCT
>NW_004955445.1:1534727-1540073 GCF_000276665.1 Chinchilla lanigera
TCCTTTCCTTTCCTTTCCTTTCCTTTCCTTTCCTTTCCTTTCCTTTCCTTTCCTTTCCTTTCCTTTCCTTTCCTTTCCTTTCTTTTCCTTTCCTTTCCTTTCCCTCCCTTTTCATTCCTTTGGAATCACTGCCCTATAGTGTTTGTTTTCCAAAGTTTAAAAAATTATTGTTTCAACTGTTTGTTTGGCTTTTCAGTTTTTTGAGGCAAGAGCATAAATTTGTTCTCTTTTGCCATTTTGGCTCTTTACTTCTAGTTTTACAATTTTTCTGTTTTTCACCTTCTGTTTTTCTCAAGGCATCATTGGCTGCATCTGTTCCTGTGTACATTTCTTCTCGTTCAGCCTTTGTTCTGTGATGATATTTTTCCTTTTATTTCTAGTTTCTTCCTAAGCTTTTAAAATTCTGATTTACATGGTTCCACTTCATTTTCTTTGTAACTTGTTGGTTCTTTTTGAAGTAGAAGGTCATACTGGTATGCCTCTGGTCCTGTGGGATGAGCTCCTGTGTGTGTTCTACGCCACTGTATTGTAACTGCAGGGGATTTGACTGTAGCATCTTCTTGTTACTCACTTGTACCTGAGATTAGGCTTCCTACACTTCTAGGAAGAGGCGGGGCTCCTAGTTTTTCTTTTTTTTTCCCTCATAGTGTTAAAGATGGGGGCAGTTTAGGCTGGGGGTTTAACTCAGTGGTAGAACACTGCCTAGCGTGTGCCAGACACTGGTTTCCCTGCAAAAACACCCTCATGACCCTCCCAAACACACCAAGAAGGGTGCTTTACTAAACCCCTTGGTGACTCTCAGGACAATCAAGTTGACAATTCATCTTAATAGACACACAGGGATATCTTGTAATTTATTGTTATTAGCCTTTCTGCATATGGAGTTATTTTCTATATTTTTGCTGTCATAAAAAATACAGTGTTAGATGTAGTTCTACATAAATCTTAGTCTTTTTTTTTTTTTTGGTACCAAGAATCAAACTCAAGACCTTGCACTTGCCAGGCAGATGCTTATGCCACTGAGCTATATCCCCAACCCCATAAATCTTAGTCTTTAGCTTTTCTTTCTAAGGCTGGATAGATGCCTAGACCCTCAGTTATTGGGCACAAGGGACAATCCAGTAATCCTAGGACACTGTGGTGTGGGGTCCTTATATGGCACAGATATCAGAAACCTTAAACAACCTCTGAGCCACTAGCCCATTTTACAAGTGAGAAAAATGACTCTTAGAGGAGAGATGAAACATGTTAAACTTAGATTTCTGTCTTGGTTACTTTCTGTCATTGCTGAGACAAAATATCTGATACCCAAAATTAAGGAAGAAAAGTTTATGTAGCTCACAGTTTGTGGAGGTTTCTGTCTATAATCAGCTGGCTCCTAAGCAGGGTGGTACGGCTGAGGGGCAACAGTTCAAGGTGGCAGAAGACAGCAAAAGAAGCAAGAGCATAAGGAGGGGGTGCAAGCCTCTTTTCCTACATTATACTGTATGCAGGTTACCTGCCCTAGGGCAGGTGTAGTGCTCACCCCATCTCTGCCCCCTCCTCTTGCACAGGCTCAGGATGTTTACAAAGTAAGGACCCTGGTACCCTGCTGAGTCACTTAGTTAAACTTCTAAACATCTCAGGTTGACACAGTGTATCAACCATTACAGTCTCTAACCATCAGTAGTTTTGATTTCACTGTTTCCGTTGTTTGTAGCACAATGCTTGCCCTTATTACATGGGGAAGAAATAGATCCCAGACATTAACTTCCTGTTGATGGGCAGGAAAGGGGTATAGTCTCCTCATTTGATTCATAATGCACCCTCATCCTGCCCTACTGGCTGCCTGGGTGCAGTCCAAGGCTGTCAGAGTCACTGTGGAGTTGAGCCAACAAGAGTGGGGTTAGCCATGCTGGGCGTGGAGAAAGGGACAGGACATTAGAGACACTTTCTGCCCACAGCTCTTCTTCTCTTTAGGTCTAAGGATGCAGCATCACCAGATCATCTTGGCCACCTGTGATTCATGTGAAGGACTGCAACACACAGTTCATCCTGCTTCTTCCTTTTACAAAAACTCAGCCTTCTGTTCTGACATCTGTCCGTGTTTGTCCCTGATGACTTCAGTCATTCCTTTGCCAGACGGATACTTTGCTTAGATCAGGTTGATTCACCGGTGTGCACCCCGTATGTCCTGTGATTCTGTCATTGCTTCAGTGCACAACTTTGAACTTATCTCTGTGAGTTTGGAAGACACTCTGTCTTTGGGTTTCCTTTGGAGTGGAGTCCTAAGCCACAGGACACATGCACACTCAGGATCACCAATTTGCTCTTGAAAATAGCTAGTCGCATCGTGCAGGCACTCACAGTGTGCAGGGCTCCCCATTCCTTGGCTCTGATGGCAAGCAGCTCCGAGGTCAGCACTAATGTTCCTCATATGAATATGAGGATTTTTTTACCATTGAAGAGGGCCACCCTCTCTGGCTTTCTTGTGTTTCTCTCTGATACTAGTCATGATCTCTCTCTTGATTAAGCCTCCTCTTTCTTGTTGATTTTGCAGCATTTTCCTATACACTTTCATATTAATTTTTGTTAGAAATTGCAAATATTCCCTCAGTCTTTCCCTTATTACTGTCTCTGTGATGTTCTTAGCTGAGCAAAAATATTTAACTTTAATGTGGTCAAATCCAAGAAATCCCCTTGTGTTTTTTCTTTTCCGCATCCTGTTTTAAAATTCCTTTTCTACTCCCACGTCCTAATGGGAATTTGCCTGCATTTTGTTCTCAGAATTTGAAAGCTTTGCCTTGCGTGTAAGGCTTGTTAATCCTTTATCATTTTTGTATGTGATATAAAGTGGAGATTGAATTTTAAAAATCTAGATGCTGAACCAAATTTCTCAACATCATTTATTTCCTCCTTCACGGATTTTTTGTTTCTCTGTCTTGAGTCTGTTTTGGGACTTTTCCTTTTATTTCACTGCTGAATTTCTTAATTTCTATGCAATACCAAGTAATTTAAATTATTATCACTTTGTAATATACTGCAAGTGTCATAGCATGATTTATTTTTTAAATTACCTTACCTATTTGTTCTTTGATGTTCATTCTAGATTCAATTTGCCTCATTTCATTCCTACAAAGCTTATCTGCATTTCTGTAGATTAATTATTTCTATATACCTTATGATTTTTGTCCTATGGTACATAGTTTCCCTTGCTTGCATGGCTATTTCTCTAGTAGAGTATGGGGTTGTGATCAACCACTGCTAGATAGAACTGGGCTCGGTTTGATCCATCAGAACACTTAGTATTTATTTTAAAAAAATTCGTTTTGGTTTTTTGAGACAGGGTCTCACTATGTAGTTTAGGCTGACCTTGACCTTACTATGTAGGCCAGACTGGCCTGGAACTCACGGTGGTTCTCCTGCCTCAGCCTCCAGAGTGCTGGGACTGTAGGTGTGTGCCACGGCTCCCAGCCTGGAGTGCTTAGTATTGCTGGTGCTGCATTGTTCCTTTCTGCTCAGGACAGGTTTATCCAGGGCTGGCTCAGGGCAAAGAGTGAAAAGCTGGGCAAGAGAGCTCGCTCTAAGGAAGAAGGAACCAGCCACAAAGGACTAGACCCATCGACAAGCCCTGGCTGTCACCAGAGCTTAGGTGTGCAGAGCTCTCACCAGAGACAGTATGGCTTCACGCTTAGCAGTTAGTTGAACATGGCCCTAATCCCTGGCTTCTCCACTAACTGGCAGTGTGCCACCCGGTTTAGTTATTTAGCATCCCTCTGCCTTGTCTCTGTACCTGCAAAGTGGGGATAATAACTGCACTAGCTGATCCAGCTTATGTGGAGGTGGCAGGATGCCTGACACTTGGCAAATGCTTACCAGGACCATTTCGGCTGAGCCAGAGGTTTATGGGGGTGCAGGATCAAAGGAGTTGAACTTTGACTCAGATGGTCAGCCTAGATGCTGATGACCTGAGAGCTGGGTGGGATGGGTTGCACCACCTTTGCTTGACTGTCTGAGGCTGGGGCCTCTGCTGGGCCCCCCTGGCAGCCTGTGGGCCAACTTTGTGGAGCTGACTAGAAAGAGCTGCAGGCACTGACCAGCAGCATCAAGGAGGAAAGCATGATTTTCCACTAGATTCTTTTTTTTTCTTAAAAATTCCTTATTAAAATCAAGATACACTTTAAGGAAGTCCACAGTCTTGCTTAAGATAAGTGTTTATCTTAATAGAGAACCACAAACATTGACATAGGAAGAACTGCCCCACCAAATCTTTCCTCTTCTGAATTCGACTCCTTTTTCATTTTCACTGTCACTTTAGCAGAAGGAATTTTAAACTCTCAAAGTGGAGAAATGCTGTGCCCAATTTTGCAAGGCATTTCTTTTTTTTTTTTTTGGTTTTGTTTTCTGGTACCGGGAATCAAACTCACGACCTTGTGCTTGCCAGGCAGGCGCTGTGCCGCTGAGCTAAATCCCCAGCCCCCAATTGCAAGGCATTTCAAATCCAGAGATTAAGCCAGAGAAATTTAGAAATCATCAGTCCCTGTACAGGCGCTGATCCAATCACCCTCCAAAGGGTGCACCCTGAACAGAAGCGACTTCCCAGGTGTTTTCCCTGCCTCTCTAGACTCCTGGCAGTAAAGAGAGAGGCTGTTGCTCACTTGCCCATCTCTCTGTTTGCTCAGTGTGTGTTTATGGAGCACTTATTACATGCTGGTCACTGGCTGGTACCCGGGTTACAGAAGGAACGGGGCAGAACAGATACAGTTCCTGCTATCACAGAACTACGAGAAATGGTAACTCAAGCAGGCAAACATATAACCTGCATTCATGACACTGGGAAGAGGAAGTGCACCTGGGACAGAATGCGAGCGGTGCTCTCAGAAGAGGTGGTGTTTAAGAGGATCTTGATGGAGCAGAAGGATCCACCCATATGAGAAACAGGGTGAGGGCAGGAGGGCATTCGAGGCAGAGAGGACGTCTTGACCACACATACCCTGGCAGGAAATGGGGCTGGACCACAGCCCGGGTGTGGGCACTGCGTAGGGAGGGGAGAGGGCAAGAGACGAGCTTGGGGGCCGATCCCTGGATTTTGATCTTCATCAAAAATTAAGAGAGACCATTGAAAGGGCTTAAGTGGGAGAGTAAAACAATGAATTAATTGTTTGCCAAGATCAATTGCAGTGTGGAGGATGGATGGGAAAGAGGGGAAGGAAGCAGCAAGGCCAGCCAAGCGGGAGTGTGGTTCTTCAGAAGAGGGGAGGCTGGCCCGGCCCAGGGCCAGTGGGATGGGAAGGCTGGTGGGCCTGGGAGGAGGAGGAGGAGGAGCAGGAGGAGGAGCAGGAGGAGCAGGAGGAGGAGGAGAAGGAG
>NW_004955445.1:1540263-1792995 GCF_000276665.1 Chinchilla lanigera
GGAGGAGGAGGAGGAGGAGGAGCAGGAGGAGGAGGAGGAGGTGACGGTCTGTGGTGCAGGGGGCACAGAGTTAGGGGAGGAGTCTGGCTTCTGTCTTAGGGTCCCCTGTGGTGGGGGGGGCACTCGGGCCTCCCACCTTCTCTCTTGTCCCCAGTTTCCCCATCTGCAAAATGCGGGGAAGGGGATGGAAGAGGCCATTGTTACCTTGGCTTCAGCCAAACACCACCCATCTCCAGCTGTGCTACTGCTGGGAAGCAGAGGTAGTGGTCAATCACTCATTAGCGTTTGCTCAAAGTGATTGCTCAGCGCTGGACTTCACTGAGTGTCTGGATCTCTCTTGAAAGTCACCATAGTCTTTTCCCAAACTGTACCATTGTACAAGTTTCAAAATCATGCATCAACAGAACTTAAACATTCTATAACTGAAGAAATAAAAATCCCACTGATTTTACTCTGTCACCAGCTGGGCAGGGTGGCACATACCTGTAATCTCAACTGTTTGGGAGGCTGAGGCAGGAAAATTGTGAGTTCAGTCCCAGAGTGGGCAACTTAATGACATGGTATCACCCAGTTTCAAAATTTTTTTACAAAGGAAATGAGAGGTGCTGGGAATATAGCCCAGTATAAAGGCCCTGGGTTCAATCCCCATGACCTCCCACGAAAATGTTGGGAGCTACTGGAGCTGGATATTGGTCATTTGTGTGAGGGCAGGACAGGGCCAGAGTGCCTCAAGCAGTCAAGCTACCTCAGTATTGAAAAAAGCATCCTTCGTGGACAATTACAGTCATTAGTTGCTAGGCAACATTATCTCTCCTGATACTAACTTTGCAAGAGTATAAAATACATGCCCCTGCTGTTGAAGTCAGTCCTCTTCCCATCAGGTAAGAGGTAACTCCACCTGATCCAGCTCTTGTCTGCTGTCATTTTCCTCATACCCACGCCATTTCTCTTTGGGGTACAATGAGAGACCAACGAGTTTCCCTACACAAATAGTTCCCTAAACATGCCAAAGAAACTGATAAAGAGACAGAATTTACCCCTCAGAAGTATAGTAAACTCTAAGGAAGAAGGTAGAAATCATTAAGTGGCTTGACTATATTAATATCCATTGCCTTCACTGTGTGAATGTTGGATTTTTAATTATTTATAATTTTTGATGAACAAAGGACAGAGACACTCAGCAAATTTTTCACCATAGCATGTTGAGTCAGTTCCTGAATGATTCCCGGAGCCTAGTAGGGGATCAGGGGATCAGTGGATCTCTGCTGAAAGACCAGATGGATTCTAAGAACTGTCCCTATCCTGCAGAATGCTCACTACCAACGACCTTGCACTGGGTACTGAGTGGCCTATTGGCAGCTATAAGCCTAGGAAAAGTCAGCCAAGTTAGACTATAATCTGAGGAGATTACAAGTAAGGTTTGCTGATCCTTCCTAGTTCCTTCCTCACAAGCAGGCTGAAATATTGTGTCCAAGGCAGGTAGTAGAGTAAGTTCCTGAAAGCTAAATGCCATGACTTTGGCATCTCTGTGTTCACTGCCTTAGCACATGATTTGGTTTACTTCATGTGTTCCATGAATGTATGGAGAGATACTTGGATGGATAGTTGCATGCATGCATGGGTAGTCAGATATATGTATGTATGTATGTATGTATATATGTTTAGGTAGATAAATGGATATATGGATGGGAAGATGGATAAATACATGGATGGATAAGAGGGTTGATGGATGAGAGAATGGATGGATGCATGCACGGATGCATGGATTCGTGGATGGATGGATGCATGGATTTGTGGATGGATGCATGGCTGGCTGGCTGCCTGGATGGATGCATGGGTGGATAGATGCATGCATAGATGGATGCATGCATGAATATATGGATGGATGCATGCATGGATGGATGGATGGATGAATGGAGAGCTGGATGAATGGATTCATACATGGCTGGTTGGATGCAGGTAGGTGTGTAAGTATGGATAGATGGATAAGGTAGATGGAGAGATGGATTATGAACAGAGGGATGGGTTAATGCATGGGTGGGTGGGTGAATGGATGGATTTGGTGCAAGAATAGCCTTTCTGCAAGAGATATTTCCTGGAAACTGTTGACTTTCTCTAAGGCTTTCCAAGTGTGGCAGTGTAAGACACAGCTGGAAAGAATGTAGCTTGTTTTATTCCAAACAGGACAGGAGAGGAAAAGAAGATTCAAAGCAGTGGCCGAGAGTGGCATATATTTTCATCAAATTAATTGCAAACTTTAAAAGTAAGGTTACTGGCCTCAAAAATCCAGATTGTTTAGCTGGAATACTTTTAGACTGTGGCCATATTGGATCCACATTCCTGCCTGTGAACGGGCTGCTGGAGCTGAATGTGGGTCGTCTCCATTCAGGGAGCTATGGTCTGCCCCCGCCCCAATTCCTCATCACAGGAGAATGAGCCATCTCCGGAGTGGTGGTTGTGGGCTCACAGAACTCTGGTCCAAGTCTAATGCCATTGTATCCCATGTGTAACTTAGTGAGTCACTTCCCCTCCTGCTCCTGGGTGAGACAGGGGACCTGACAGCATTTGGAACAGCTTTTGTCAGGTACATCCCTCTTGCCAGCCATTCCTCCTTGCTTTGTCCTGATTCCTCATCTCTCATTTGAGGCTGATGACTG
This sequence comes from Chinchilla lanigera, assembly GCF_000276665.1. Classification (NCBI taxonomy): domain Eukaryota; kingdom Metazoa; phylum Chordata; class Mammalia; order Rodentia; family Chinchillidae; genus Chinchilla; species Chinchilla lanigera. Next base: position 1,542,921 of record NW_004955445.1, read on the forward strand.
TGGCAGGCACTGTTATTAAGCACAGTGAATGCTTTACACTGTTCCGGTCCTTCACTGAGGTTACCAGTATTGTTGTCTCCATTTGAAGATGACGTTCAGCCTTCCCAGCTTCACTCCCCACCCAAACAGGAAGTGGCAGGGCCAGGATTCCAGTTTGGCATCGCTTACTCTGCTTCCTACAGTGATGTGAGGCGCTCAGCAGAATGTCTGCCTCCTTTGAGTGCTGCCACTGTCATGCTGGCGCATTTGCTGACAATTCCTGGGAAGGCTGGTCTGACCCTGTGCCTTCCTTTGCGGCACAGCCAACACAAAATGTCTGGAATGCACTTCTTCCTCTCCCATCCGCACTCTAGTCCTCCAGATGCTAGGCTGTCCCTTTCCACACAAAGGGCCCAGTGGGTGCTTTGAACAGCGTGACACAGGGGGGCCCGTGTTCCCAGCCTTCCGGAAGCCCCAGGGACTGACTGGCCGGCTTGTTGGACACTGCCCAGCTTCAAAGAGCTTCCCAGCCAAATGGGTCCAGCTGACAATGTTCCCAGGGGACAGTGTCTTTCCCACGGCCACGCAGTCCTCAGAAATGGCCTTGGTCACCAGCCATCCCTGCAGTCCGCCATCTGTGGCCTTTCCAATTCTTGGGAGACAGTGGGGCCATGGTCAGAACCTGGACTTGGGACTCAGTGAGATCCAGGTTTGGGTCTCATAAGTCTTTGAGGTTGGGCAAAGTGCTTCATGGGTCTGAGCCTCCTCATCTGGAGGTCAGGGCTCCTCGTGTCTGTCTTAAGGGGCCTCACTGGATTTTTCAGCAAGATTTTCTGCCAGACCTGCATCAGACCACATCCGCCCCAGGAAAGTCCCTCGTCCATCACCTTTGCTGGGCTGGTTTCTAGCTCCGGAGATTGCAAAGCTGTTGAAGTGGTCATCTTGCTTCTGGCACCAATACCAGGACCCAGATGCCAGACAGTGGCAGCCGGAGCCTGGCATCCTGGTGCTATCTGCTGCTGAAGCAGATGATACTTTGGAGAGGTGTGTGCTGCTTCAAACAAAGCTCATGAGAAACAAGGGCAAAACACAGTGAAGAAAATGAGAACGCACTTTTACTGTTATGTCACCTAGACAGGACTGAAATAAAACAAAAAGGAATAGGCCACATGCAGTGGTGCACACCTTAATCTCAGCTGCTTGGGAGGCTGAGGCAGGACGATTGAAAATTCTAGACAAAAAATTTTAAAGAGCTGAGGGTGTCACTCAGTCATAAAGCACCTCTGGGGCTTGTTCCCCAGCACCATGCAAAAACCAAAACCAAAACAGACAAGAATATCAACCCTATAAACAACCCTTGAAATATTACTGTTACAGAGGTACCTCAGTTTATGAACTTAATTTGATTTATGACTTGGGGGAAGGTGGCTGTGTTTGCGTTTGTGTGGAGAAGAGAGCCATGGCTGTTTGTCACCTGATGCAGAGCTTGCAAATGGAAGCAAAGTTTTGCTGAATGCTTTTGTTCAAGAACCGAATTGTTTGCAAAGAAAAGGATTTGTGAACCGAGGTATTACCATACTATATATAGAAAAAGTTTATCCATGGTAGAGAGGTCCTAGAAGGAAGAAACAAATGAATAACTGGACAAATATATAAATTATCAATTAAATTATAAAGCAAAGTAACAGGCAAGTATGTCATACAAATTCTAGATTAATTGTAAACTTAGAAGTCTTCAGTTTGTCAAGGAAAGGGGAATGTTGCATAGAAACAGAAGGCCTCCCCCCATTACACCAAATGCTACCCTTTGGAGGGTTTGTGGGACTAATAAGCTACAAAGCCACCAGCCACTCGAGTTTAAGTTAGTGGATTGAGTGTTGCATCTGTTTTTACTCCGTGGATAACGTGCACTGTGAACACGACAGTGTGGGCTTCTGGACAGACCTGCTCCTCGCAGATGTGTGTATTAGTCACAGTACTCCTGAGACAGAGAGTCAATAGGAGATGTGGGTGTGAGTATTTCAATGTATAAGGAAAGGGGTGTATTATAAGGGGTTGGCTCACAAGGCATGATCTCTCATCTGCACTAGGAAAATTGGTAGTATAGTTCTAGTCCGAACTCAAAGGCCCGACCCCAGGCTGTGCAGTCTCTGGGAGCAGGAGAAAGAGGATGTCCCAGTTACAGAAGAGAGAGCCAGTCTGGCCATCCTCTGCTTCTCGTTCTGTTCAGGCCTCGGTGGACTGAGTGACACCCACTCCTGTTGTGACCTTGGGTCTTCCTTACTCAGGCTTTCAAAGCAAATGTTCATTTCTTCAGCAACAACCTCACAGACACACTCAGAAGTCATGCCTTACCAGCTCTGTGGGCATCCTTCAGCTGGGTCAAGTTGGCAAAAAATTAACTGATGTATCTTCTAGGAATACTCTAATCAATTCAAAAAGTATTGAGGAGCACTCACAAGTCTGAAATGCCCTGAAATCTTCTAGCTTACCAAGAAACAAATACAACAAAGGACCCTGTTATAGTACTAACAGAGGGTGGAGAATTTGAAAGAACCTTTTATAAACTGTCACAAATACAAAGCAAATTTCTACCAACTATAGTAAAGGGTACTTTGAAGTATCTTTCTATATTCCTCTATAGGAAAGGGTGCTAGACATTGCCGAAGAGAACATCAGTGTGTATACAACCAAAAATAAAGAGGGAAAAATATAGAACAGTCTTCAATAAGTAAGAAAAAAATCTAAGCTGTCATTAATAAAAATGTTATGTCTGTCCTGTCCCTCTACATTTTGTGATATGACTTAATTTCTAAATATTTTGAAACCTGTCGTGATTCATTCCCTGGGTCAAAATAAATATCTCAGATTAGAAAGCATAAAGTACACAGCCACTACAACCTGATGCTGTCTAATTAGGATGAAGTCAGTGAACCTTTTCACACTGTAGGAAGCACTTTTCGGGACTGTGTTCTACTGCATGTCCTCCTGTGGTGATGGCCGTCTTTCGCAGAATATCCCAGTCCACATCACGCAGGGCTCTTGCTGGAGTTCTTGATGCGCCCCAGGAGCAGGGAGGGCTGCCCACTTTGGGGGCCTCATTGGAGGCCCCAGGCTGATGTGTGGCATGGGGCCACACAGGCAGGAGGCCTTCCCATTGGAAGGGAACAGCGCCCTGGGATCCCTCCAAAAGGGGGAGATAGAACTCCTCAATCACTACCTCAGGTGTTGAGGTGAGGCCTTTTGTAGCTGTGACCCAGCTCCGAATCAGCTGACACTCAGAAAGGAGATTCTCCTGATGACTTGGGTGAGCCTGGCCCAATCAGGCAAAGGCCTTCAGAGCTGGGCTCTGAAGGCTCCCTAAGGAAGGAGGAGGAGGAATTCCCACCTGTGGATGCCATGCAGGCTGTGCCTGAGGACCCCGCCTGAGCTCAAAGCCTGACCCACAGTTGTGGAACAAATCCCTTGCTATGGGTCTTCTCCTGCCCTGTCTCTCTCACAATAAGAAAAGCACAGAGAAAAGTTTTTGCTGGTCTTTGGGCATGTGTCCTCAAATTTCCTTTTCTCCTGCAGATGCCCTGCCTTGTCCCTGGCCTGTGGTGGCCCCTCTGCCTGGCAGCTCCTCCTGCAGGCTGGCCCGTCATGTCACGTGGCAGCACTCTCCTAACTCAGCAGGCTGGCGACAGTGCACCTGCTCGGAGGGCCTCCCCTGACCCGCTGCAGAAGCAGCCCTCCCCCTGCTGTTGCCGCGCATTGTGTGTGTCTTGGCATCCGCTAATCTGTTATCTTGCTGATGCACCTGCTCCCCTGTTTACCCTGCATCCCCCGTTGTAGCATATGCATCCGTTGGACTTTGTCTGTTCTGTGTCTGCTCCCTCCAGACTCCATGTCCCAGGGGACTGCTCCATAAATGTTGTAGAATAAATAAGTGATCTGGAGGCTGGACAGTCAAGGGCTGCAGCCAGGATTTCAGATTCCAAGACACATGGCTCCAAAACCCAGTGCGGCCATCTCCACACCCTCCCTATCCCTGCTACTCGACACCTGACCTTCCTCCAGCTCATCAGCTTTCTGGAGAAGCTTCTGGGCTATAACAGGCTGCCAATGGCCCTGCAGCCTCCCAGTATGCACACCGTCCAGCTCAAGTGTGGACACGTTATTCATGTTGAAACACAGCACTGGACATACAGGATAGTTGTGCCTAGTCCAGGAAGTCCTTCACTGAACTTGAGTCTGGTTCTTGCCCAGGGCTCAGAGGTTGCAAAGTTCAGAACCTGTGGAGATTTAAAGGCCAGGCCAAGCCATGGCTTAGGACAGGCTAAGGTCAGAACTGCTTCCATTCCTCCACCCCGGAAAGTTCCCGAGAGTTCCTCCCATCCCCCCTGTGCATCAACACCACACGTCCTTCAATAGTGAAAACACTCTCAGTGCCTGTGAAGGGGTCCATTCCCACAATGCAGATGGGGATATGAAGGCTCCAAAAGGTGCAGTGTCTTGGCCCAGGGTCCACGGAAAGGCCAGGAATGCAGCTGATTCCATGGAGACAGGGTAGGGCATGAGTGCATGTACAGAACATGCACCCCGCTTCATGCATGGCGAGCGGTTCTGTGGGGCTGCTCCCTGAGCCCTACATGCTTTCTGCCTCTGTAGCACTAGTGGGGTTCACCTGGGGTGACATGGGTTGGAGAACTGAGGCTTTGCCTGAAAAGTGGCAGCCGCTCCAAGGGATAGTTCATGTTCTGAGAACATGAAGAGGAGCACACTCCTCCAGGACAGTGGCCTGGGATGCTGGGGGACATTGGGGTACACCGCCAAGGGCACAGCCAGCTGTGAGATGCTCAGCCCGCCTCTCAGTCGATCGCTAGAGCCTCAGCAGAGCCTCGATATTACAGGCCCCTTGCACATGGGATGGGCAGAAGGATCTGAGCTGGGTAAAGAAACCATGGGGATGGAGAAAGCCGAGGAGTAGAAAAGTGGCGGGGTCACCCTCACTGCAAGCAGCTGACTTGCCTTGGGGCCCTGTTCAATGAAGCAGCAAGCTTTGATCCTTACCTAGACTGAGCTTTTCAAATCCTGGTTAGAAACTTTGACTTCCCCAACCGCAGTCTCCTGCTGAGGAGCGATGGGGCAGTTGGTGTTGCTCCCCAGGTTCTTTTCTGGCCAGGGGCAGGAGTCTGACCCCAGGAACAGGTTTAAAGGGCGGCTGGGTGACAAAATTAAGGTTGGCTTCATGACAAATCCCCTGTCTGGCTCATTCTGTCCACTCAGGCTCCCTGAAGGTGGGCTGTGCGTCCTTCCCACTATGCTGATCTGGAACCTGGTCATGTTGTTCTTGGGGGCGTCCAGGTCATCCAAGGTGAGAGGCGTGTCTTCCTATTTCATTTGCCTTCCACGGTTGCTGAAGTCCAATTATGATTTCTCTGACTTTTCTCCCCTCCCTTCTATGTTTACTGAGCATCTGCTGTGTGCCAGGTCTTGTGCCGGCTGCCGGAACATCCGTTTGCTCAGGGACTGTCTCCCCATGGGCAGGCACTGGTGCAGGGCTCAAGGGGAATGGGGCAGGAGCCATCAGGATCAGGATCCGTGCTGGGGAGCGCACGGGATGTGTGTCTAGGCAGAAGGGAGGCCTGGTGGGGGACAGATTGCCGCATGTCCAAGGGCAGAAATCAGGGTGGTAGGAGCACAGCACAGTGACTGAAGTGGGGTGCACTTGTGGGGTCAGAGCCTGGAGGCCCTTGCACGGGGGGCTTTGATTTTATTTTAAGTGCTGTGGGAGGTGCCTGGGAGTTTTGATCAGGGGGTGACAGAAGTGCTCACAGGTCACACTCAGGGACCCAGCCGACAGCTGTCTTCCACAAGGAAGCCACAGAGCCACTCTTCCCGAGGGACTTGCTGGGCACCTCCTGGGGAAGATTGTTGTCATCATTTCCCTTGGTGGCCGCCGGAGGGGACCACCCGCATGACCTCGCATTGACCTTCTTCTCCCGAGTCCATGGCTGTTGGGCTCCCTGAATGGCCAAGGGATGAACTCATCAGCCGCCTCCCGCAGGGCCGCTGTCTGAGCGTGTCTGCCGCTTCAAGGGACAAGGACGCTGTGTTCCGGCCCCGGGCTCGCCAACATCCTTGATGAGTAACTGGGACCATCAAGGGACAGGGAAGTGGCCACAATGCCTCTATTGTGCTTTCGTTCCTGAGCACAGAGCTCTGGGCTGCGTGGCAGACTGGGCTGGCAGCCGCAGCTGCTGGCGACACGGGCAGCCTCATCAGTCACCCCAGCAGGAGGCCCGGGCGAAGGCCCAGCTGCCCCCAGGACACCACCTCCGCAGAGCCGCCAGAGACCCACAAAGCAAACAGCTCTTCTTGTCTACGAACAACAAAGGGTCCTTTCTGCAGGACAGGCGCATACGCGCAGTGGAGGCAGCGGGTTCGCTCCTTCACCCACTCATTTCTCCCTGTTCGTTCAGTATCCTTCCAGCACCTTCAAGAACTTTACCGAAGAGATGGAAATGGCAGTTTGCGACTAGCAGATATTCATTTTTTTCCAGGTCGGGCTGAACGTTTTCAGACCTCACCATCAGGTTTAATCTTCCCACGTCTCCCGCCGTGGGTTCTGCTCACTTGGACTAACCGGGGCCAAGGGTCTGGGCCGGACCTCTCCTGGCTCCTGCAGATGCATGGCCTGCTTCCGGCATTCCATAGCTTGCACACAGTGGGCGGTTTCAGACACCTCTTATGGTGCTTGTCACAGGCTCTGTGGAGGGTCTGTACGATTCAACTACGAAACTCAACCCTTGAGACAGCGAAGATGACGTGGCTGGACAGGTGATGGTATCACCAGTAGCGACATCTCTTCAGTAGTGAGAGGACAAGGGAGCTATGGCGCTGGCTCCTCACCAGGATACCAGGTAGCAGCTGTGAAAGGTACTGCATGGTCACGTCCAGCCTCCGGGACCAAGGTGGAGAGAGCGGCCAAACAGAAGGCTTTATATCTTAGGCTTCCTTTTCTGTGAAATTCAAAACCAAGCTAGACTAATGTACCGCATCAGAATTCATGATGACGGCTCCCTCTGGATGGGGTGTGGGGGCATCTGATGGGCACAGGGAACTGACTGTGGCCTTCCGGCCCTATATCTGAGGACAGGCTAAAAGGGCATGCTCACTTCTCAAAAAGTCACTGGACAAACCTTCACGATTTCAGTACGTTTTCAAAAATATGTTCATATTCAATAAGAAGTGTATTAAAAGTGTCAGAGTTATGAATAAAATAAAATAATAAAAACACAGCAAACCATACTAAAAAATTATCTCCTAAACAACTCGGGTTAACAAGAAAAACCATAAAAGACCTGGAACACACTATTCTTCCAAGAATTTGTCCGAGGTAATTAATCATGGACATGTGCACACAGTGAGCAGTGTTTTTATTGCAGAGTGATTCAGAACAGTAAGAAACTGAATATTCTCCAAGTGTTACAGAAGGCATTGGGTGAATATATCATCGGCACAGCCGCAATGGAATATTACTCAGTCATTAAAATTATATTGTACAGAAAAACTGTTTCATAATGTGGAAAGGCTCATAATGTATTATTAGATGGTGATGACAGGTTTTTAAAATGCTGTTTCTTTGCTTTTTGTACAAGGAAAGATAAATGGATAGAAAAACACCAAAATATTAACAGTTGTTCTCTCTGGGTAATGGAATTGCAGGTTACAAAATCATGTTTTACGTTTTTGCAAATGCTTGGCTCTGAGCATACATTACTATTGTAATCCACAAAATATTCATTGAAGACAAGATAGCTCTACTATTATTTTTGAAGCCAGCACATGCCAAGCGAGGAACGTGTTTTCTGTAGATACTTCATAGATGTGTCAGTGATTGGCTTATAGGGCAAAATCTGGGAGCTATGGGAGAAGACAGGTATGGGGGAGGATTTACTATGACTGATGGGGAGCAGGAATATTTTCATGAAGAAAGTAGCAACAGAACACAACTTTCCAAGGGCAAAGTAGCATGCATTCTGACAGGTGGGCTCAAACGTAACTGCGCAGGTTTTGATTACAGTATGAGCAGAACAGGGGAAGAGTCTGCGTGACTGTGTTTTCTGAGCTCTAGATTCTGCACTCTGCTCTCTGCATTTCCAGGCTTCTGGCATACGACAGCAGAAGAGAATTGTGAAAGCAGGGTTGTGAAGTGGTGACAAAGTGCGATGAAAATATATGGTGGATATGTAAATCTTAAAAATTTATCACAGTAAAAAACTCTTTGCCCTTAGTCTCCTTCAGCAACGCCTCCCACCACTTCAAACGTACTTAGCCCATCGTCCTGGACACCTCTGGAAGCATTTCTGGGAGTCCTGTCTCTTGAGTGTCTCTGTGAGGAGTGGTCACACATGCGGTGAGTGCTGCTGCCCAGTGGCATCCAACAGAAGGACAGGCTGGGAGCGTGGTGCGTCCGCCTCTACCTTATTCACCAGGTCTGGCACCAGGTGATCTCTGCCTCTTCCTGACATCAAAATGACCATGATAGATACATGATTTAGGACACTGAGGCAGCCACCACAGCACAGTGAAAGATACTTCTCTTCTCCTGTCCCTCTTCCTCCTCCTCCTCCCCTCCCGGGGAGCTGTCGCAGCCCCTTCTCAGTGTCGGAACTGCAGATCAAGCAGCTCTGTCTTTCCCCCTGTGCACAGTGTAACATTTACGCTTAGGGTCTAGGTTTCCTCCACGCAAGGCCCTGCGTGCCCTTCGATCAGGACAAACGCATGCTCCTCCCTTGGCCTAGGACGTTCTCCTTCTGCCCCTCCCCCTCCCCCTATGCCCTCACAGGGACATGCTTCAGCATGCTATTTCTATACCTCACAAGCATAACAACGTTCTGAAAATACTTGGGGAGCATATTCTATGTGCCAGGCTTACATAGATAAGAAGAAAACACTTTCTTGTTTTTCTTAAGTCTGTCCCAAAGCCTTACTGTACTTCCAATGCCTTCTACACTTCTTTACGGGCTTCTAGATCTCGCTTGCATATGTAGCTGGAGCTCAGGGACAATAATGTCCTTTTATATTAGTTCCTTTCTATTTGTTGGTTCACAGCCACTCTGACAGTCTCTGTTTCTGTAGAGAAGTTTTGATCTAGCTGAGCATGATGGTGCATATTTATAATTCAAGCTACATAGGAGGCTGAGGCTGGAGGATTGCACATCCAGGGTTAGTCTGGACCACTTACTGAAACAAAATAAAAATGGGTGGGGATGTGACAGGGTGCTTGCCTGGCAGGTGTGAGACTGGGTTTGATTCTCAGACACATACACACACACACACACAGAGTTGTGGATCTTCCCAAGAGGGTGTCTCTCTGAGATATTTCTCTTCCCCAGCCTAGCTCAATTTTTCCAGAAAGTTATATTTTCCTACTCGATGATCAGATGCCATTTTCACCTTTGATCAAGGCTAAAAAGCACAATTGCAATGTCTGGTGGCAGCGATCAATATCGTAATAAAATTACACCTAATTTATTTAGTACTTCGGGTGCACTAAGGTTCATTTATCTGAGCAGAGTGTATCAAAGTTTTAGAATGAGGAAGACGCATTTGGCCATGAAATTTTTATGCCCAGCCTTTGCTAAAGCAGCTGTTAATTGCAAGACCGCCAAGCTCTGATCCACTTAGGAAATCGATGTGGCGGAATGAGTTGTTCTGGCGTCCCCAAATTTCCTAGCCATGGGATGAGAGCTGGAGGCAGCGGGGTGGCCAAAACCCCTGTAGCTGGTCTGGACTGCATTGGGTTGAAATTTGCTTGAATCTCCATGGTAGCCATTGCTTTCAAGAAGATGAGTGCTTTATTCCAAGCAGGAGAATGTGGAGGAAGAATACCTACAGGGGGAGCCCGGCTGGGAGACAGATGGTTTCCTGGGGAACACAGGCCAGGCTTGGAGTGAAGAAGATCCCACCCACAAGCCATGAAAGGACAAGTGGCCCAAACCCATTTTCTGCAAAGAGCATGCATGACCCTTGTGGTCAGCTGGAGGATCTGGTCTGTCTTCAGATAATACCACCAAAGGGGGCTTCCGGCTCTGGGCAGCACAGCTTGCCATGGTGGGCTTAGATGGAACATCTGAACGGACCCATCTCCAGAAAGTTCTACCCCATGGTTTCCAGGATGGACATGGCCGTTCTCCGCCTGGAGGCAAACCAGTGTCAAGCAGGTCCGCGACCTATTGCCCTCCACCCTCGCAGCCCGTATCTCTGTGAACAGCAAACACCAACTCCAAGACACCCCACTTCCTTCTCTGTCATCATCCACCCATTACCAACCTTCGCCAGAGCGGTCACTTGGACTGTGTGATAGCGTGCTTGGTCCTTTGACCACATACATACCTCAGTTGGCCTCTGATCTGCTACCTCCAGCTGTGTGATCTCAGGCACATAACTAAACCTGTCTGTCCCTTTGGTGCTTCATCAGTAGAGTGGTGATGGTAATGATAACCAGAAGTTGGTTTTAATCCAGGGTTCAATATGATCATCCAATGAGGTCATTAGAGAAAGGCACTGGGGGTGAGGAGGGTGACACACTGTCAGCCTTTGTGATTAGCAGGACCTGTCTTAGTGCTTCCTGGAAACAGCACCCACAAGCCTTGTGGTCAGCTGGAGGCTCCGTTTTGTCTTCAGATAATTAATGCACCCTTCCTCCCTGTCCCTGCCTTGACTCTGGCTGCAGCCCTGCCCCAGGGGACCAGCTTGCTGTGGCTCCCCACTTCCCCTCCTGCCCACGCCCATTCTGCCTGCTTCAGCCAGAGGGGCCTTAGTCACTGTGCTTTGGTTTCCCCGGCTGCTGAACAAATCACCCCAAATGGCGGTGCTGAAACAACACGAATGTGTCCTGTCGCCATTTGGAGGCCAGAAGCCTACAGTCCAGGGGCCCACAGGGCTGTGGTCCTCATGAAGCTCCCGGGTCCCATTTACCTTTTCCAGTGGCTCCATCTTCTGCCTGCGTGTGGCTCCCTCCTCTCGGTCTCCTCCTTTGTCTCTTGAAATGACACCTGTCGTCCCTAAAGTCCAGGGTGGTCTCTTCTTGAGATCCTGAATTTATTTCCGTCTGCAAAGACAGAGTCTCCAGATAACATCCCATTCACAGGTACTGGCGGTGGGCCTCAGATGCAGCCTTTGAAGGGACACAGTTTGACCCCTTACAAAAATGGGGCCCTCAGAGATAAAACCAGCAAGTTTTACCCTTGGATTTTTTTCCCTTAGCCTCTAGGGGCCCTGTGGCCTCAGCTGCTCAGGCTCTTCACCTCCTCACCTCCTCACCTCCTCACCTCCCCACCCATGACCCCGCCTCAGTAACCCCAGTCTATTTCTCCAAATGGGTCACCAGGAGCTTCGCACTGCGGGCCCTTGGGACGGTTTTCCTGCCTCATCACTCTGCCGGCTCCTCCCCCAGTGGGCCTCTTCGGCCACCCAGTGAGTGCTTTCCTAACTCTTCAAGGTCTGCCTTGCAGGCTTCAGGGAGAGCAGCCTCCCTCCCTGCTCATTCCTTTTCCCAGCAGGCAGAGCTGGGCGCAGGGCAGGAACTCCATAAGGACACTTGGCTCCATGAGAATACGTCAGAGTCACCACAGGTTCACAAAGTCCAGAGCCCTGTGCAGCAACAGGAGCGAGGGAAGCGTGTCTGGGGTTGGGGAACTGGTCTGTTCAGTCCCAGGGCAACACCCTAAAACCCTGGTCCGGGGGGTCCCAGGGAGGGCACCACATGTTGTTCTCCTACACAGAGGACTTGGCATCAGAGTGGGGACATTTGAAGCAGCTGGATGTTCAGCCAAGCTGCCTCCCACCTGTGAGCTTGGACCATGTTCGCCCTCTGACCCACAGTGCTGCAGGCCGTGCCCAGTGCGCTGTCAGGAGCCCCCACTGGTGATATCGGTGCGTGAACCTGGTCATCTCTCAACAGCCTGGAGAGACCAGCAACCTCCGGGTTTATAGATGGGCGAACAGAGGCACGGAGAAGGCAGGGACCTTGCCTGAGGTCACAGGGCTGGTCTGGGTGAGGTCGGGAAGTCTGGCTGCCACTCTTTGGAGCTTGTACTGTGGAACACAGTCAGGCAAGACTGCGGACTTGAGGCTGGCTCAGTCCCGGGAGGGCAGGCCAGTGCTTCTAATCCTACACGTTATAGGGTCCCCATGCCCCCGCCTTGGACTCACTCCCTCTGACTCCGGTCCAACCCTGGTGGGAAGCAGGCATGGAGTGTCACCCGACAGGGGTGATGTCCAGTGGCTGAGGTTGCTGAAACTGTTACTAAGGGCCATGCGGAAGGGCAGTCAGAGTGCACCCTGGGGCCAGGCCAAGTCGGGTTTGGCTGGTTGGGGCAGGGAATAGATTATGTTCTAACTGTCATGAGAAGTCACTGGCGATTTTTGAACAAGGAGTAAAATGACCTGACATATACTTTATAAAGGTCTCTCCAGCTTACAGTTGTCAGATTTAGCAAATAAAAATAGAGGGTGATCAGCTAAATTAGAGTTTTAAAGAAACAATTGTTAACATAAATATACACCAAATAATGCACAGGACTTACAAGGGCTGATCAAAAAATATGGTGTGTAATTACACTTTAAGAACTCATCACAGTAAAAAAAAAAAAACTTTGCCATTAATTCCCTCAAAGTCCTCCCCCTCACTTCAAACACACTTATCCCATCGTTCTTGCCACTTTCCAAAGCAGTTCTGGAAGTCCTCTTTCATGAGTGTCTTTCATTGTGATGCTGTCCAAATGCATTGGGGCAATTTCTGTCAAATAAAACCATTACAGTGTGTCCTCATCCACCTTATTCAGCAGATGTGGTGTCGTGTGACTTTGGGTTCTTCTCCAAAGTCAAAATGACCATGGAAGGGAGATGTTCTGAATTGATTCAGGATATTGCGGCAGCTGTGAGAGCACAACTAAAGACACCCATGAAAGAGGACTTCCAGAACTGCTTCAGAAAGCCACAGGAGTGATGGGATAAGTGTGTTTGAAGTATGGGGGACTAACGGCAGTGTGTCTTTTACCGTAGTAAACATTTTTTTAATTTAAACACTCACCCTGTTTTTCAGTCATACCTTATACTTCTGCTGAAAAATGCTCACTGTTGAGCTGAGGATGTGCTGTATTTTTCTAACCATCTCACCCTAGCTGTGGTGAGAGGTAGGCAGGCCAGAGAAGAGGAAGTCAGGCATTGCCCAAAGGAATGAGGATAGTGGTCTGATGAGGTGGTAGCAGGATGGAGAGAGAGGAGTGGTGGACAGATTATCACAGGACTCTGCCAAGGGCTGGAAAGTGAGTGGTCTCCTGCAGCCAGGACTGCGGGACTAAAGAGGCTGAGGAAAGGGGTCTGGAGAAAGAGAGAAGGAAGCAGGCTCCCAGAGATGTGGACCAGATCATTAATGCCTTTCCTGCGATAAAAACCACCAGGGCTTCCCAGCTAACACCCCGCTGAGTGCCACTGCACCTCTGGGGCTGGAATTTGACCGGCCTCCCGGCGACACACCTGTGCTTCTGTCTGAAGAAGAGGGTGAGGGAGACAGGGGGAAGGAAGATGGGGAGAAGGAGGGAAGAAGAGAAGAGAGAGGAAGAGAAAGGGGGAGAGGGAAGGGTGTCGATGTCCTCCTGTCCCCACTCACCAGCCCACTTCCCACCTGAGCGGCTCCTACTTCCTGCGACCAGAGCTCGTGGGCACAGGCGGGGGGCCTGCAGGTGCGGTCTGCTCTCTGCTTCCACTCGAAACTTTTGGTGCTGGGGCAGGGAGGGAGAACCGGACATCCGCGTGGGTGATGGACTGCCCATGGGAGTTGTTGTGCCCTTTGGGTTGGTGTGACTCATGGAGTTAATGCAGATATACAGTGGCTTCACCAGGTCCTTCTGTCCAAGGGCTCAGGTCCCAGGAGCTGTCCCGGCAGCATCTTCCCTCCCTCCCTGAGCACCCTCAGCCTCCTCTGGGACCCCAGTCTGTAGCTGCTCTGACAAAGGACCCCCACATTCCTTTGTCCTGATTCTGGCACCCAAGGCCAGCCTCCAGGGCAGGTCAGACACCAGGACTTAGGGACAAGCACCCTTGCCCTTCTCCAGAGGCCATGCGACTCTGTCTCTGTCTGGAGGCACAGTGGCACTTCGATTCTTGCACTCAGAATCCTGGGGGCCTCCGGTAGGAGTGGGGGGAGCCTGTTCTCAAGCTCGTCTTCAGTGTCTTCTGCTGCCCCTGCTCTACCTCCCAAACCCACTCGTCCCGCTCATAGAATAAGCTGGCAGAGTCAGAGTTCTTGACAGGGGGAGCGAGGGCTGCAGTTATGGATCCCCTTGGTAATTTGAAGGGTACACGTTGCTCAACCAGTACTAATGCCTGCTTCCTGCCATGCACTGGGTGAGGCCCAGGGAAGCAAAGGTGTTGAAGGGGAAAGAAAGGGCTTGTGGTTTAAAAAAACATAAAAGGCAATTACGATAAAGGAGACACAGAAGATAAAAATGATGGTCAACCAGCTAAGGAGAAAATCCCGGGCTGGACTCCATCCCAAAGCAGTGACATGGGACCATATGTCCATGCTAGCACACACCTGCAGAGTCCGCAGTGCTGGTGACGCCATTCTAGCCAGTGAAGCCCAAGAACAGAGGCTACGTATTGGCTCCAGGTAACGCCGCAGGGTCCCAGCATCCAGCTCACATCCATGGTGTGACCCTCCCTGAAGGGAGCGGCATGGATGGGAGCAGCCTGCAAGAGGAGGTTAGAGTGCCAGGGAGAACACCCTGGGGGAGGTGAAGTGGAGCCAAGCCTTCCGTAAAGCTCCCTCTGGGGCTCTGCCATCTAGGCTGTGCTCGGGTAAGGTAGCATGGGCTGTGACACATGGTGGGCTTCCTTAGTTGTGGCTTGAACAAGGGAAGGAGACGTAACAGACTAGAATAACAAAGAAAAATATGGAAAATTGTCTGGCCAGTGCAACTTCAAAATTGGGCAGTTTGGCAGCGTTTGGGCACAGCTGTGTCTAGGGGCTTGTTTGACAACAGCAGGACCTACTCTCCTCTCAGCTCCTCTTGGGTCTCTTTTTTGAAGTTGGCTTCATTATCAGGCAGGCTGCGTTCCAAAGCACAGAAGTAGGGGTGGGCTTCTATTACCTCCATAGCTGGCAAGCTCACAGAGTAGATCACAATCTTTTTCTTGCAGAACCGATTTCATTCCCCCAAAGGACTCTGGTTCTGTTTAGGTCACGTGACTATACCTTGGTCACTATCGCAGGGCATGGACTGCTCTGATTGGCCAGTTTGGGTCACATGTCCAACCTGGCTAAGGATTCAGAGCTATGTGCTTACAAACACTTCCAGGTGGGCGAAGGGGATGCCAAAGGAAAAGGCCCCCCAGAGCCCACTGCCTGATGAAGAAGAATTTTCCGGGGAGCAGGGTTCTCTCCTTTGCCACAGGCACCCGCCCACCCTGCCTCTGGAAATGCTTTTCTGCCTTCCCACCCTCGGTGGCACTGGGTGCCTGCCAGGCTGTCTCTTCCAGCCTCAGCAGGCCCGGGGTGTCCAGCATGGGCACGGCCAGGAGGAGGGAGCTGGAGCAGGAGGGACACAAACAGGGCTTCCATTTGTACACAAGTAAAAAACCAAACACAAACCTCCGTTGAGTCCCAGAAAATCACTGGATTTGTTGGAAAAGGAAACAGGCGGATGGGACTCTTGAAAATGAGATGGAATTAATTGACTGTGGAACTGAGCACCATGAAATTAAAGATAATTTAATAGGAAGCCCAGGTACTGTTGTCTGGCTCTCTGCTAAGTGCGGGAGCAATATTTGATACGCAGGATGACTGCTGAACAGAGGATGCGCCGGGAGGGAGGCAGCGTGGACTCCCCGGGCTTGGCTAGGTGTCTGGGATCTCAATGACAGATCAGGAGCCCCAAGCTGGGATTGCTCCTGTCTCCATGGAGACAGACATGCCATCTTCCCAGGGTCCTGCTAGGGTGGGTGAGAAGGTCACAAAAAGGCTGGAACCAGGAAGACAGCAAACAAAGTAGCATCCGGGGTTCCTGGTGCCTGGATGAACTGAGGGAAACCTCGTCCCCTCTGAACTACAGCTCCCTCAGTTTTTGAATGAAGTGGTTGGGTGAAGACTGGGTGAGCCAACATTCCGCACACCTCCTCCCTGATAGGGGAGCTGAGTTTAGATTGCACAGAAGCAAGTTTTAGAAATTTTAATAGTGATGTGTTTTCCATTACAATCACCTTCCGGTTTTGATTGTTGACCCTCAGCTGTAATACAGAGTTTTCTTATAAAATATATTTGCTTTGAGTCCATTTAAAGAAGAATTCTTAAGTAAATTATGGTACTAGTGGGCAAAAGTTAGGAAGATGGTCCCAGCATGATTAGTGTTTGGGAAGCCACCGGCCCCGGGGACAGGGGAGGGGCCAGAACGCTGGTGTCAGAACTGCTGGTGCAAGGCACTTGGCCCAGTGTGTTTGGCATTTGCACACCAACCTGAGCGGCAGTGTGGGAAGAGCTCTGGGGACTGGGTCTCCAGCCCAGATCCAGCCAGAGGTGCCCACTGTTCCCGTCTGCGCTGGTGACAGACATTGCTGTCATGCTAGTTTGAGTCCTGATCCTTTGAAACTTAATATTTCATGACAGTCACCACATGCCACCAGACTTGCTCCTTCAACATGGGTCTCAGCGTCCACTGCTCTGTCTTCTGGAGGCCTGGTAACGTGCCCAAGTCCCTCCCTTCAGAAGAACGTTTCCTGTTTCACTGTGAGAAACAGTGGCGATGTGAGCTCTCCTGGCCTGGCCCCGGGCCCGCCGGCCTGACGGTTTCCTGAGGACACTCTCCTTGCAGGATGTGGCTGGACGCTCCTGTTTATGCTGGGAGGAAGGATGGCCGCCGCCACCCGTCTTCTCAGGGGCTCAAGTGGCCCCGGTGCACAGGAAAGCCTGGCTCTCTCTCCCACCCCGGCTGTCCTGGCTGCAGCCCAAGCAGCCGGCCTCATGCGACGGGAGGCCATTCAGCTCCCGGTGCTGTCTAGACAGCCAGCGTGCCAGCCGCTGCCAGGCCTGAGCGGCCGGGTGTGTGTGTGTGTGTGTGTGTGTGTGTGTGTTAATTACCCTGGAAAGTCTGCATCAGCCGCCACTGTGGAAATGTAGGTCATCCCAGTGAGGCGGGCGGTCACGGTTAGGGGGGTCGGGGCAGCCGGCGGCACACACACCGTATCGAGGTCACGGCGGCCTGGGAGCCAGCTTAACCGGGGGCCGGGCACGTGAGAGCCGAGAGGCTGGGTTCTTTCTGTGGCTCTTTCTTTTAGTACATTTCAGAGTATTTCTCACATCTTCAGCCTAAGGCATGTGGCTTTCCCGTCACAAAGGCAAGAACAAGTATCACATTGTATGTCTTAAATAAGATCTTTCATGTAGCAATCTTTTATTGAGCCAGAGCATTCTATTAAGCAATTTCCCCTGCATGGTCAATGTCATTTCATCCCCACAGCAGCCCTAAGAGGAGAATCCTATTATTATCGCAATGACCCAATGTATAATCTCTAGTTATGTTTGACAGACAGGGAAACCGAGGTTCAGAAAACCCACTCCATTATTAGTAATAATAAGCAACAATTGTTTCACTGAGGACATGCTAGTCTCATCACTGCTGGACATGTCGGTGTATAATATTGCCATTAATTCTCCAGCAACTCAATAATGGTTGTTCCCATTTTACAGGCCAGGAAACGGAGGCACAGAGAGACCAATCACAAAATGAGTGCGATTCAAACACTCTCAGGCAGTCTTGGTCCATGCAGAGCTCTCAAGCCCTGCACCCCCTGTTGCCCTGATAAAAATTCCCAAATGATGTTGGAGTCCGTTGTCAGCTTGGATAAATCATTCCAACTTAAAAAGGTGGAGCAAGAAGCATTTGGTTAGAAAGAGTTAAACTTGCGTCCGGTAAACAAAGGCGGCTCCAGGGGAAGTCTCTGAGAGCCAAAGCTTTTCAATGTGACTGTCCCCAAGCCCAGGTTGGTGACATCTTTTATCAACACACACCCTTTCCTCACCCTCCTCGCCCCAGGTTAAAAAAAATAATCTAATCTCTCAGCTTTTTCCATCTGTGGAGCAATAGGCCGCTGTGTGGGGGCTTGTTTGTACACCTGACAGTAATAATTGTTCAAACATTTATAAGCTGGAGAGTTGTGTGCACAGGGTTCTGAGAAAGTAAAACAAACACAAGGAAATGACGCTTGAACGCACCATCTCCTGGGGGCCTGGGCCAGGCTGCACCCCAACAGTTGGCTATAAAATGTTAAAGAATGCGTGAGGTTGGAGGAACCCGTGCACACCCGGATATTCACAGCTGAGGTTTTCTGCTGAACGGGCGCCGGGCTGCTTTGGCTGTGGCCCGCTGTCCTTTCAGGAGCAGGTTGCATTTTAAGAAGAACCTGCTGTCCTGGGGTGGCTTCCCTGAGAGGCAGGGATTCCAGCCAGGAAGGGGGTTGAAAGGCTGTTTTTATGCAGGTTGTTGTGTTCCAGAAGGAATGGGTCTGGAAATGCCATCCACCATCAGAGGTTCTCTTTCCAGGCTTGGGCGGCTCAGCTCTGGCCCTCAGGGCTGTCCTGCCCATCCTTCACCAGTGCTTCCCGTGTGACATTGTACTCAGTTCCTCAGCCACCCTGAGCCCCGGTACTATTGTCCTCTCCATTTTCCACGGGGAAAAGCCGAGGCTCAGTGGGGTTAAGTGACATCTCAGGGTCACTAGCTTGGAAGTGGCAGGGATTGAATGTAGGGCTGTGGGAATATGGGTCCCAGACACAGCCACAATGCCAGGGCTGTGACTTCAGACCACGGCTTGTGAAATTAGCTGAGAAAAGGTCTAAGTTCCCCATTAGGGAATGCTCGCACCATGTGGGAAACCCAAGGCTTGCAAACTAGGAGGGCAAAGAGTTAAGAGACCTCCCCTCGCCCCAGCCCATGCAGTACCCCCCCACCTGGTAGTCACCAAAGGACCTTCTGTCGTTTGCTGCTGTGTTCCAAAGGTCTCCTCCAAGCATTCTGCATCCTTCCTCCCAAGGAGCCCTTTCAGTTTCCAGATCAAAAAACACACATCCTGCTTGAGGCTCCTCTGAGACCAACTGGCTGACCAGGTTGGGCTGACTTTTTGTCCTATGTAAAGGCCGGATGGGGCAGTGAACAGAAGCTTACCTCCTGCTGTGATACTCAGAATGGTCGAGGGTGTGTGTCAGTGAGCTTTCTCTCACTATCACAAATACCTGAGATGGCTAATTTATAAGGGGAGAGGGTTTATTTTAGCCCAAGGTTTTAGAGGTTTCCATTCAGGACCAGCCAGATCCATTGCTCTTTAGACCTCTACTGGTGGGAGGTTCCATGGCAATGGTAGGGCACATGGCAGAGCAAAACCATTCACCTCATTCCAGGAAGCAAAAGAGAGACAGGAAGAGACTGGGGTCCTGTAGTGGTTGGTTCATTGTGTCAACTTGAGAAGTTTAGAAGCTTAACTAAAACAGCTCACCAACTCTATAGCCTAGGGAGTAGAGGACCCACCCTAGGGTAGCTCATCACCTGGATGGTATAAAAGGGAAATGAGGAAGGATGGAAGGGCTTCTGCTCTTCGGAGGAGCTCCAGTCTTAGCCTTCAGCTTGGAGGTCATCTCCTGGCTTCTAGTGTGGACTCTTCGGTTTCTGCCTTAGATCCTTTAGCCTTCTGGCATAGACTCATCAGCCTTCTGGTACAGACCCATCAGCTTCCTGATATGGACTTGCGCAGACACTGCAGTGAGCTCCACACCTTGGACTGAAACCTTCAGTCTCCAGTGTGTAGATACCCTCTGCACGCTTCCTCATCCAACTGTGGTGGCCATTGTAAGCCAATCTTGTGATTTCTTATACATTTGTGTGTCTTGTGTTATATCTGTTTCTCTAGTAAAACCCTGATTGATACAGAGTTCACGGTTCTCCATCAAAGACAGGTCCCCCACGATCTGAAGACCTCCCACTAAGGCCCACCTCTTAAAGCTTCCATTGTCTCCCAACAAAATGAGTTGTTTCTATGAGGAACTAAGCCAAATACTGTGGAATGACTTGATAGGTATGAGTTACAAAAAATTGGTGGGAGAATTAGGTTTGAGAAAGATTACTATTAAGACTTAAAAAGACATCAGTGATGAGAGATCTGCACTTAGCCATTTTCACAAATGTCCATCAGTGTTTTACTTCATGTTAAAAGGTGAAAACCATAAGCACTACAGAGCATACAAATGGGGATAACTTATGTAGAAGATGACAATGGACCTCCAATAGCACAAATTCAAATGCCTTGGTGTGCACATAAAGACTGGTGGCTGGATGTACCACTGGGCCATCAGACCATCAACTTGAGCTGTATCAGGCTATGGGGAAATGTATAGCACTGTGACTGCTGGATGGGCATAAGGCGATCACATGCCCAGGGCAATAGTGACCAAGAGAAGTGCAGTGGACAGTGCCCAAGCTTGGCGTGTAGAGGGCCTGTATCTCACATCACTTCTTCTTTTTTTATGTTTCTTTTTTCCAGTACTCAGAATTGAACCCAGGACCTTCCCACTGAGCTATATGACAAGGCTTTTAATTTTTTTTTTATTTTGAGACAGGGTCTCAGTAGATTGCACAGGCTGAGCTCAAACTCACAATCCTCTTGCCTCAGCTTCCTAAATTGCTGGGATCCCAAAGCATGTCACCTTTTAATGTCTTCCTGCTAAAGGAGGTGCTTGGATCTAGCTCGTGGGGGGCAAAGGTCAACAGAAGCTCCGAAGGGCCTGAAGAGGACAGGCTGGAGCTCCTTGCCCTCCGTGCTGAGGCTATCTGGTCCCATTAGCCTGGAGTGGAGCCACCTTCCTCCCAGCTCAGAGCAGATGAGCCTCAGATCTCAGCTGATGGCATTCCTGGGCACAGTGTCTATGAAACTGGAAAGGCATCAGCAAATCACCGGACCCCCCAAGCCCAGAAAATGCTCATCCAGGAAGACTAGCCAGCAGGGCTGGCGAGCAGAGAAGGGAGGTCCCAGAAAGAGAGGGACCAAGGCTGCTTCCCGACTGTGTGTGCACTTAAAGAAGCGTGGACTAATTAATGGTGGCAGCCTCATTAACCGCTGTCTGACCTCTAATGTGCAGGCACTCTGGGTGGGCAGCGTGGGGTAGGGTCATTAACAATGATGTGCATGGATTCATTAGAGAGACAATCATTTTCCTCCAGACCCAGTTTCAAACTGAAAAATCCCTTGTCCTCTAGATCTTCATTGTTTTTAGCATATAAACCGGGAGGGAGGGCTGTGGGCCATGGAAGAGCTGCTCTGGAGTGTGAGAGAAATGCCCTACCGGCCACAGATGTGGGCATTGAAAGCTTCATGCGGGTGGGGGGCTGGCGAACAGGTGCACCATGGGGCAGGCCTCCGGTTCCCCTGGTAGACCTGTTGCGTGCTCACCTGTGCCTGGCACCGTGTGGAATGTGTCCCTGTGCTGCACCATGTGGTCCTCCAAGGCTCCCGGAGGCTAGTTCCGGAAGGTCCCCACTTTGGGCGTGGGCCAACTGAGGCTCTGAGACCTGCCCAAGGTTGGTCAGAGATGGGTCCAGGGCTGAACCTGCTCGGCTGGACTTCACAATGAAGCTCTACTCTCTCCATAGTAATAATTTGGAGGAACAGTGTTTGTGTAGTGATTAGTGACCGGGTACTTAATGTGTGTTAAGTTACTAGCATCTGGAGATGCCGGAGATCCTCCTTCTACACATGAAAACGCTGATGCGCAAAGACATTGGGAAGTTCACCCTCACTGCATGATCTTTAGTACTTGCCCCCCGCCCAAGTGAGGAGTGGTCAGTGGCCTTCCCAGGCAGTGAGAGGCAGCAGGGTCCCCTGGGAAGGGCTCCTGGCTTGCAGGTTGGGCAGACCTGAGCCACAGTTGTGTGCCAGGCTGCGCAGACCTCACCACCCGAGCCTCACCCTCCTGAGCTGCAGAATGGGCTGAGGTATAAGCAGTGGCCCCATACAGAAACTGCCTCAGAGGTGGGAAGGTGACCCCACCACCACCCCCAATCTCGGACCATTTCAGTGGTTTGCTTGAAGGTGGTTTTTCTTTTCTTTTTGGCCTGGGGAGTCAGATTTTATAAATTAGAGATTTTAGTTTGAGGGCTCAGAATATATATTGCATCAATTGCTCTGACCATTCTGCTCAGACACCACCTGACACAGTCTTCCCTTCTGTCTACCAGCCTGCAGCCTCTGCCCCACCCGGTCCCTGCCTGGGAGGGTTGCCAGAGAAAATACAAGATGCCTGATTAAAGTTGAATTTCAGATTAGAAAAGCAAATAACTTGTTAGTATCAGTGCAGCCTGTGAAATGTTTGGAGCATATTGATACTAAGAAATGTATTCACCGTTTATCTGAAATTCGGTTTTAATGGGGGTATTCTGCATTTTCCCTTGCTCATGCTGGTTGCTGTACCACCTGGCAGAAAAAAGGGGCGGGCCTCAGTGTACTCACGCTGGGACTGGAGACCTGGTCCTGTTGATATCCATGATCGTGATTTATTTATCAGCTAACTGCTTTGTGCCAGGCACTGTGCTGCCTCCTGAATCCACTTTCTCAACTGCAGCCCTCACAACCAATCTGTAGATGTGGGAACAGAGGGAACCAGAGGGGGAGGGACTTGCCCAGAGACACGCAGCACTGATGTCCGAGCTCTTTGCTCCTACACTCGCTCCCAGCATCCTTACTCCCCGCTTGCCTGCTCTGGTCCTTCTACCGGAGCTGGACCACTTCCTCCTCCTGCCTGCTTGGATTTGATTCCTGCTACTTTCAATACAGGGTCCATGCCAACAATAAAGTCTTTATTTTTTTTTTTCACACAGATTAGTTCCTGGGGAGACCCTGTGCCCTCCATAGCTTTTAAAAGCCTTGATTTGGCTCATGAAATGATAGGCATCACCTTAATTACACCTCCTGGGTTCTAGCAACAGTGGTGGAGTCTTTCTGCGCTTGGCCCCATCCCCCACCTGGATTGCCACGAATTGTTATTTCCAGTAGACTAAGCGACTTAACGGCTGTCATATGGAACACATCAGGCGGCATCGTCTGACTTGCTTTGTCCCCTCATGTTTCATGGACCATGAGTAGCTGTAATGCTCCAAAGCACACAGCTTGGCTGTCTGCTGCTCCCCACAAGACTAAGCAGTTTCGCTGGCCCCACAGGCTGGGTTTGGTTTTGTTCCTTCGCTTTATGTGGTTGGCCCTAGGGGACTGGGTGGGTTTGCCAGCTACTAACCACTTCTGGTTGTGTCCCAAAACCAGCTCCATGGAGCTAAAACTTCAGACTCATGTCCAATTATTCTCTGTGAGTTTGCCCTGGTTTTCTAAAACCCAGTTCCAGGATTAAGAGATAAGTAATCATGGAGCTAGAAAACCAATGACGCTATCCTGCAGATACTCGGGAACAAGTGGTTTGTGGTCACCAACAAGGTTCAGGGCTACTGAACGCACCTGCATTTATTCATTTAATAAAACCCACCAATTTTGGAGCCAAGGGCCAAGGCACACTCCCTGCTCTTCAAGAGCAGGGTTCAGAGGGTGAGCAAACAGCCAAACCGAGGGCCAATCTGCTAAGACCAGTGGGGAGCTGGCGGGGAGTGGGGCAGAGCTGGCTGCTCCCCTTCCCACGCTGTTCAGCTCCTGGGAGTAGACAAACCCATCACAGCCACACCGTTCCCCTTTGTCACGCACCTCTGCTACACCCGAGGTGTCTTTATGGCACCACGAAGAAGTTTTAAATAGAAGTCATAGGGAGTTTCTAAACAGTATCTTGCTGCCCTGAAAAGGGGATCATATTCCTTCCCTTTTTTCCTTTTTGTATTGGGAAAACATTGGCAGGATGCTTCTCTCCTGAGATCATATGACCATGGACCTGAGGGCAGAATCCAACGAGCTCAGAACCTCTGAGGAGGGTTGGGAGAGTCCCTGTCCTGGTTGATGTCACTGAGCTGGGGCCTTGGCCGTGTACTATGCCTTCCTCACTCTTCAGCATGAAAGAACAACCAACTCCTATTTGATTAAGCCACTTTTGGCTGGGGATACAGTTACTTGCAGCCTATAGTATACCAATCTAATCCCAAATTTAATGAATTTTACCTGGACGGTTCTGAAAAATTTAGGCCTAAGAGATAAAAAGAATGGCCAAAGTCTGTTGTCCTCAAAGACTTACCATCAGTCAGGAGACATGGAACATGGTGCTATGGCCTCCTGTTTTGTGTTCACAAGTCGTGGCAAATGAAGCACCTTGTCTACTTGAAACTTGTGGTGGTTTATGTCTAGATGTCCCCTCAAAGCTTCTTGTGCTCAGAGCAGGGCTTTTTAAGGTGATTGCATTAGAGCTAATTTGGTTTTATAGCTAATTTGCTATTAGGGGGTGGATCTGGTCAGAAGACGTGGTCCCTAAGGGCGTGGCCTGGAACCTCCCTTTCCTCCCTCTGCTTCCTGTCCACCATGCCATGAGCAACTCTTCTCCGCCATACCCTTGTCCCAGGCCATCTTTCCTTGGAGCCAGCCCACTATGGACTGAAACCTGAGCCAAACTAGCCGTCCTCTCCCTTAAGTTGTGGATGTCAGGTATTTTGTGCCACCAACAAGAAAGTAACTGAGACAGTTTGAGAGACTTCAGCTCCAGCACTGAGGGAAGTGAGTTGGCTTCCCATCTGCTCAGTGTCCCTGAGGCTGCTCTGATCCATATTCTGTCCTGTTCACCAGGTAAGCTGTGAAGAACCAAGCACACAGGCAGTGTCTCTCAAGCCTCAAGGTAATCACCTAGCCATCTTCTCAAAACCCAGCTTCAGACCCAGGGGGTTGGGCGTTTGTAATGCACTCTGGGCGCAGCTCATCCTGATAGACTGGGGACACACTTTGAGTGGCAAGGATGTGGAGGGTGGTCGGCAGTGTCTGAGGTGTCTTGCTGTCCCACCCTTGGAGTCAGAATCACATCCGATGTTAACTTTGAGCTCATTTCACTGAGAGGCCCATGTCCTACGTCTCTGAGGGTGTGCTCTTCTGCAGTTCTATGGGTGTTCTCAGTTGTGGGTGTGAAATCAACTCCCTGGGCTTTGCATACTCTCAGAGGGACCAAGTATCCTGGATTTCCCAAGACAGAAGTTCTTTGGGGGATGTGCTCAAGCTAGGAAAATCCCTGACAACATGAGACGAGTTGATCAGCCTGCACAAACAGGAACGAGCCACTAGGCACAAGGCAAGAGGACTCGGAGGAGGTCATGCCAACCAAACAGGCAGCACGGGCGGGGTGGGTTGGCCAGGCGTTGGCACACACTGGGGGAGCTTAGGGACGAATCACTGCTCCCCACACCCTGAACATGTGGCCAGCTTGCTCTCTGAAGTGTCTTTTGGTCGCCCCACATCTGGGTAGACAGGCGTGGCCAGTTGAGAGACACAAAAACTGAACTTCCCATCACCTTGGGCAGCAGGGCTGAAGGAGGCAGCGTTAGCACAGCCCTCTTGCAAAGCCAGGAAGCCTGAGCTGGCACAGGATGAAGTTGGGTTCTGGGCATTTTCAGGCTTTGCTGCCCACCCCATTCCATCAGCCCTGGGCCATTAATAATTCACTCACTCCTTAGTGGAAAAAAAAAATATTCTGTTCCTAGCCGAATGCCCTTAATTTGTCTCATTTGTGCCCAAAGCACAGAGCGTTGGGCAAACCAGTGTTAAGCAAAGAGGTGATTACCATAATGCCTTGTCCCTCTGGCACTGTCTTGTCGGGAAGACTGTCTTCTCCCTAACCAGACAGGCGGACCAGGGGACAATGCTAACACACGTTCCAAGCAGTGGCTGCTCTGCCTGTGCATTGATTTTTATTTTGGCTCTTAAAACTAGTTTTGTTGGGGATGGGGTGGGGGTATAGCTCAGCGGCACAGCACCTGCCTGGCAAGCACAAGGCCCTGAGTTCAATACCTAGTATCAATAATAATAATAATAATAATAATAATAGTTTTGTGCTTTTAAGACATGACCATTTAAAAATTGAAAGCTTTTCGGTGCAGGAACTTCATTCTTTCCACAATTCTTCTGGTCACAAACTGAATTGGATGAGAACTGAGTGAAATTCAACGGTTAGGTTCAATGTTGACCTTATATGGGGAAGTTTGATTCGGTTCTCATCCTAGTCAGTTTGTGACCAGAAGAACTGTGGGAAGAATTAAGTCCGTGAACCGAGGTTCCGCTGTGCGTTGCCAATCTCCACCGCACACTCGAGCAGCGCTGGTGTGCATCTGGACACAGGGACAGTGAGCTGGGGATGCGGATGGCTGCCGGGTACTGTGGGGTGGGCGTGTGAGTCTGCAGACAGCCAGCCCCGTGCCATGGGAGCAGGGGCACTCTCCATCATCTCCTGCATTATTTCAAGTGAGCAGTGCAAATAGTCACAACTGCTGTCAACACATTATCAGAAATGGATTCACACAAGTCATTTCCGGTGCTCTGCCCCTCCCAAAGTGAACCCTTTCCGCACCTGTGGGACCAGGGGACTGAGCTGGAAAGGAAGCATTTGAGGGTCCTGGGGTGGAACTTCAGAGTCAGGGTTCTGCACCTTCTTGGCGTTGTGATAAAGTATGCCTCTGTTGAGAAAATGGGTATGAAAGTTTCCGAGCAGTATTTAGAAGAACCGAATGAGTACCATTCAGGGGCGGTGAACCCTCCCATATACCCTCAGGAGCACCCCAGGAAACCGACTGAGAACCGTTTCCCACCAGTGGCTCTGCTGTCTTCCTGATGCCGCTCGGAGCAGGGAGTTTTATTCTGATATCTATTGGGGCGTCTGCTCAGGTGAGCGTTGTAAAGAATCAGTTCTTAGAAAGCAAGACTTGAGCAGCCGAAAGGTCAGCCTCCTCTCATTACTTGATCTGTTCCTTTTATTGTAACAGCAAGGGTAACGGCATCAAAAGGTATTATCATGTAGATACGTGAAAATTAGCGGGTGATAAAACAACCTATAGTGTTACTACTGCGAGTATGCATTTAAATGTGTACACAAAAAGAGGAAAAGCTACGCATAGAAATGTATTTAGCAGTCGCCACTGATGGAGAGTTAGGTTGTGTTTCCTTTTTATTCTTGTTTTTTTGAAGGAGTTAGGCCATCATTTCTGCTTCCCAGGACCAGGTTCCTTTTAGCTGCACAACTGAAATGCGTAAACGCTTACCAAGGACCCAGACTGAGTCCTGACGGAGTGACAGCTGTTTTAGTGACAGTGTCTTGATTAGGGATGTGTTTGGCTGTGTGTAACAGAGACAGTGGCAGCTAAACAAAACAGGGCCTTATTCACCCCACCCCCATTATAATGGGAATCTGAGAGACGGGTAATCCAAGCAGTGATGCTCAATGCTTCAGGACCCAAACTCCCTCTTTCTCACCTTATAGTGTGCTTTTCATCCTTGTGAGAGCAAAATGGCTGCTGTACCCCCAGTCATTACATCCACAGTCCAGGAAGGAAGAAGAGAGTTTAAGGAAAGGGCAAATACTAAAATCATTTTCCTCTCCTTTCTTCCTTTCATTTTTCTTTTCTTTTCTCTTCTCTTCTTTTTTCTTTTCTTTTCTTTTCTTTCCCCTCCTTCTTCCTTCCTTCCTTCCTTCTTTCTTCCTTCTCTCCTTTGTTCCCTCCCTCCCTCTCATTTTTCCTTCCTTCCTTCTTTACTTTCTTCCTTTCCTTCTCCTTCCTTCTTTCCTATCCATTCCCTTTCTTTTCCCAAGAAGGCAAATCCTGCAGAATTGAAGGATTCCTTCAGACTTTTCATTGTCTGGGTCTGGGTCACATGGTCACTTCTAACTTCCCAGTGGTCCGGGAAGGAGAATATGTTAGCTGGGAGCATAACCTCCTGACAATGGGGTCAGTCTAGAGGAAAAGGAGTGGGCATTGGCCAAGGGTCCTGCTGTGCCCGTTCCCAGTAGTGACAGTGGTCGTTTCCCATGACTTCCCCTGTGTGCTGAGATCTGTGCTTAACACGTTCCCTATTTTGTGTCAGTCATCTAGGGTCTTTTGTTGGTTTAGGTCACAGGAAAAGGAACTGAGGCTCAGAGAGGTGGAGCCACTCTCCTGAGGCCACACAGAACAACAGGTGCACTGGGACCCTAATGCAATCCTTACTTACTTACTAGGGAAGACCAAGAAAAACTGCACCCAGATACATGCAGAAACATCACAGAGCAGTCATTTCTTCCACGGCTCAGCCTTGTGGGCCCTGTTCTTTTGGGTTTTTTGAGACCAGTGCTTCCGATATGCACCAAATCTCCCAAGGATCTTGTCCAAATGCAGATGGGCATTCCTGCTTGGGCCTGTGGTTCTGCATTTCCAACAGGCTCCTGAGCAGTGCCATGCCTGCAGTCTGAGGACCACCCTTTGAGTGCCAGAGCCTTGACTCATCTCCCAGGTATGGCCTAGCTCCCCGGAGTGCTCTGTGGGTTTCAGAGGCACAGGCAGTTGGGGTTGTCCTCACTGGGGCCCCAGAGGGTACAGAAGCCAGCAGGGACGTGACAGAGCCATGGAGAGCCTGGTTCCTGCTGGTCTCCCCTGGCCAGCACTGCTGTGTGCTGGAAGTTACGTGTGGGGCTGCTGGAAGGACCACGTGAAGTACTTTGAGCCAGGAGGACCGTTAAGGATTTGGCAATATGACAGCATTGGCCTCAAGCCCCACAACTGTGTCTCAGGCCCTGGTGAGTTATGACTTTTGTTTTATTGTGCTAAGATGAAAGGGTGCTGGTGAAACCAGTGACATTGGTAATGACGATAATGATGATCAAGAAAACTTGATGAAAAGATAGAAAAGAGAAGGAGGAAAAGAAAAGGAAAGAAAGGAGATCTAGGGAAGGAGGGAAGACATTCATTTACTGAGCTCACACTGACAGCCTGGAGAAACTATGCTGAGTGCTTTAAATGCTCGGTGTCCTTTAACGCTCAGGAATCCCTGGTGAGAGTTGTACTACATGCCTTCCTATTACACAGAGGCAGAAACTGAGTCTCTGAAGGCGAAGTACCCTGCCCAAGCTGCACAGTTGGCTAGTGAAGGATGTTGAGTCCAAGCTGGGTGTGAGGGTACATACCTGAATTCTCAGCTACTAGGGAGGCTGAGGTGGGGGAGTCATAAGTTCAAGGCCAGCCTGGGGAACTTAGCAAGATGCTGTTTCAGAGTAAAATAAATGAAGGGCTGGGAATGTCACTTGGTGTTCTTTGGATTCAATCTCCAGTAATGCTCACACACACAGAGATGTAGAGCAGAACCGCAACACCCACTGTCTATCTCCAAAAGGCACCCGATCTGTCACAGACCCTTCACCCCTCCACAGGGCTCAGATGTGATCTTAGAATTTCTTGGCTACTCCAAACCAACCCATCTGGAGTCAGCTAAAATGAAGAGAAAAGAGGACAGTTCTGTAGAAATGCTGTCTTAGTTACTTTTTGCATTACTGAGACAAAGTAACTGGTACCTGAGGTTGAGAGGGAGAATTTTGGCTCGTGGTTTGTAAAGGTTTCAGTCCACAATCAGCTGCCTCCATGGTAGGATGGCTTGGAAGAGCAGCATCGCAGAGGAGAAACAGTCCATGGCTGGGGAAGGTTAGGCAGAGGGGAAGCAGTCCATGGCAGGGCAGGTAGAGGGGAAGGAGTCCATAGCAGGGCAGGGCAGGCAGAAGGCAGCAAAGCAGCGAAGCAGCAAGCAAAACCAATCCTACCTTTGTGTTTCATCCGGGCTTCCTGCCCTTTGGGTTGTGCCAATCACACCAAGGGTGGGGTACCCTGAATCCCAGCATCACACCCCTAACCCCAGCTTTACACACCCTAGATCCAGCTGCCTCCAAAAAGCCCCACCTGTCACTGCATGGTGGGGCTAGACACAAGCCATGATACTCACAACAGAAAAGAACCCTGGAGTTAGGGAAAAAAGAACACGAAAGGTCAGCATTCCAACCAGAGCTCCGCCCTTTGCTGGGGACAGTCAGCTCTGCTCTGAGGCTTGTCTGGAAGATACAAATTTGCTCCAACACAACCAACATTTTATCGGACAATCTGAGCGTACTGTGGACCCCGGGTCTCCTGATGTGTGCTCCTGTCCTCAAGTCTCACTAGGTGAACACAGACAGGCATATCCCGCTCCATGCACCCCACAGCTCACAGACTCACATTTCAGCTCCCCTTGGGAATGACCACGGCCTGTCCCCGCCTGCCATCACAGCTTTTACTGGAGGGCTGGCGAGCCTCCTTCATGCACCCTCACGAGCGCTCACACACCCTGACTCTTCCTAGGCCCAGGTCCACAGGTGAATTCTGGGCTTTTTCCAAGCCAAATGCTATATTTACTGCAGTATTTATGTCTTGCTTCCCCATTTCATGTGCATAAAACTGTGTTTATTAGGTTTCTGGCTTTTTAAAATTATGTTACTAGTCATGTACTAAGTGTTGTGTGCCAATCTCACCTTTACTGTAAGCTCAGAAGTTTTAAGCTGTAACTTCTGCATAGCATGGGGCCTTTGAAGAGCTGCAGGTTACCTTATAGTAGAACTGACTGCGTGTGCATTGGGCTAGTTGTCTGGGCTGCTGGGAGCCTCGGTTTCCTCACCTGTAAAATGGGCACGGCAGCACTCATGTACATCTCTCAGAGGACATAGAAAAAACTTGGTCTTGGAGTCTGAGGCCTGGGCCACCTTGTGGCCTTGAGTTCTGGGATCATCTCTAAACATCAGCTTCCCAGGCTCTTCCAGAGGGACCTCCCAACCCATGCGAGAGTCATAGAACAGCTGAGCAACTCTGAGATGGGCTGTCCATCCAATGTCCACAGGCTTGGCAAACTGCAGTGGACAATAATATCCACAGGGACTTACGGGGCTCTATGTCACAGTATACCAGGACTCCAGTGTTTCTCAAACCTCTGTGCAGACCAAGCAAGAGCTAGAGAACTTCTGATGGCCACCAGCCACTCAGCTCACATTCAGGATGTCAGCTGGCCCTGTGGTGCCGTGAGGGAGTCTGTGTGGCTGGAGATGAGGGTCAGGGCCAGAACGTGGCTCTGCTGCTTGTGACTCTGGAGAAGCCGGAAGCAAGGTGAGCAGCTCCCCACCTACTCTTCTGCAGCTGGGGCTGCTTCCCTGGAGGCCCTGCTTCTTCTAGGATGGATTTTCATAACACTGCAATGGACCTCCTTTACATTTGAAGCTGATGTGAGTGCACTAAGAGTATTTTTAGCAGAGTGTAGTTATTTCACTCTTTATCAAGGGCTATTACTACTGTGATGACTACAGCTACATACAGGAATAATCTTGAAAATCTCCTCTCTCCCTAAATATCAGCTAATGTGTTTAAAACATTTACTGTCCTTCAGTAAAATGACATTGAGTTAGTTTTAAACTTTTGAATGAATGAACCAAGAAGATGTAAATGAGAAAACAGAAGTTCCACTTACCGCTAATTTCTCCATGGATTTCTTTCCAGGTTCTTCTCTCCAGGTCTATGCTGAGTGACAGTGTGGTGTGTATAGTTTTCACTCAACATTTTGTCACAAGGCCACTGCTCCTTATTCAAACTGTTCTGGAGGCATCACTCTCCTTTTTACTTTTTCACAGTGCTGAGAATGGAACTCAGAGCCTTGCGCGAGCTAGGCAGGTGTTCTACCACTAAGCCACACTCCCAGGCTGGGCATCAGCCTTCATAGTTATATAAATATTCCATCATATGGCATTCTACAATTTATCTCATCATTTTTATAGTGTTAGACATTTAAAATTTTTTGAAAAGTCAAATAATGCCATGATTAATGTCTGCTTCTATTAACCTGCTTTCATTTCCTGATTATTTTCTTGGGGCAGTTTGCAGAAATAGAATCACTAAAGAAAGTAGATGAACATTTTTAATCTTCTCTCTCTCTCTCTCTCTCTCTCTCTCTCTCTCTCTCTCTCTCTCACACACACACACACACACACACACACACACACACTGCTCTTCCTGAAAGCATCTCCAGCATATACCGGACCACACTATCCCCAGAACTCAGTGTTACTAATTTAAAATCCTTTGTTGAATTGACTTTCGGGATCGTGTCTCATTATTGTGATTATGTTTGATTGACTCCAAATGCATAGCTTCCAGATTCATTACTAACAAGGAGTCAACGCTCCAAAGCAAATGCCACAGCTGGATTCTACAATTTGTCCTTTTGTCCTTGAAGACATGGTCCCTGGGGCACCACCCAGCTGCCTGGCAGCTTCAGTTGCAGGCCAGAGGGTGAGGCAGTCAGGCCCAGGCCTAAGGGAAGGGAGGCAGAAGTGACCTGTTCAACTCTGCAGCTGTCTGAGCCTGTCTCTGCAAAGGGACCTGAGTGAGAGTTGCTGGCCTGGGCTTTCAGGGCTGGTGATCTGGGGCATCAATGGTGCAGATACTGGCTCCGGGGCAAACCTGATTGGAACATGGCGTTCAGATACCACCTGGCACTATGGAGCTGTCATGGATATCCAGAGAATATTCAGGACCATGTAGAGGACTTCACAAGTCACAAGAATGGGTCATCGCTCCAGTATGACTCTTCTAAGTTTACATTAAGTGGCAGAATTAAGGCTGGAAAAGAGGGGTGACTGGCACAGCTGTGTCTCCTAGCCCAGATGGCTTCATGACTCCACTTAAATTGCACCCCAGGAAGCAACTGGGGGACTCCAGAGTGGTCTTCACTTGCCCAGCAGCTGATGTGCCAGCCTTGTTTTTCTTCCCAGCACCACATCCGGCATTTGCCTAAATCCCGGGGTAGTCTTGTCATTTATCATTTAGCTACAAAGAAATAATTTTGCAGGTTTGATGTAATCCCAGTTAAAACTATGGATCAAATTCCATGCAAAGGGGGAATGTCAGATGATTTAGCCAGCATCTCCTCGGGGACAAGTTTGGGGTTTGTGAAATGGTGTCTACCTCTGGAAGGCTGAGGGGCTGTTGAAAGGTGGTGGCAGTTGTCAGGAGGCTTGAATTCAAGGCCAGCGGGGTGAGTCTGGGCCACCCACCTTCAGCACTCTCACCTATGTACGGTGGCTAAAGTGGGGCAGCGAGGTCAAAGCTACCTGTGCTCAGTGGAGCAGCAGCCACCAGACGTCAGTCACAGTAGGATAATTGCCATCATGGTAGATACACAGCAGCGGGAACACGCAGTCCCACACTTACCACGTTGGCTCTGATACTAGTGACCTTTTTTGAAGGTTCAGGGTATAGAAAAGAGGTATGCTTTGTACACGTATATGTATGGTTCGCATACATACAAATAATACATGTGTATATTGATACTTGTCATATGGTGATATAGCAACATATGTACAGTAACACCTGGGTTCACAAATGATTCTGTTTGCAAACAATTCAGTTCACAAACAAAAGTGTTCAGCAAAATTTTGCTTCTGTTCACAAACTCCACATTGGGTGGCAAACACGGCCACAGCCATTTTCCTCACATAAACACAAATGCAGCCATCTTCCCCCAAATTATAAAACAAATTAAGTTAGTAAACTGAGGTACCACTGTATGCTCACGACATGCATATATTCATATATGTGTATACTGATGATGGGTATATTGATGATATACATATGTATGTATATATAGACATAGACATTTTTCTTCTGTGTTTTATTTTTAACCCTGGTTATAAATCACATTCTTTGCAAAAAAATGATGCTGAGGAATCACATCGTGTTTTGAGTAAACTCTTATTTATTTCTCCATCGCTTATCCCACCAAAATGCTCTTTGAAGATCCTAAAAATGAAATGAAACATCTTATGGAACTGTGATTTCCACCCCAACTTTGGTTGGGTGGAGTGACTTTACTGGACCATGCATGCAAGTAGATGGTAAGACAAATCCACCAGAACCCGAGCACACTGCAGGAAGGGTGCCGCTCCTGGGCACAGATTCCAAGTCTGAGCTATAGCTCCGTGGTCATTCAGTGGCTGTGGACTTTTTCTCAGTGTTTACTACAGTATCCACAACTCGTCTGAGCTCTGAGGGTGTTTCTCTGTGTTCGTTCAGCTGTGGCAGACTGTCCCACATGGGCCACTGGCGCCTTCCCCAGCATCAGCTGCTGGCTGAGTCTGGTTCTCTGAGCCCATGGTGAAGGGCTGCAGGTGTGGGGCAGCCTAACAGCGAGGCTGTGGGAATATCAGTCTTTCCCAGGGGCGCAGGCTGGCACGTAACCAACAAGGTGGTGCAGCAGGACCCTGACTTTGACGTGCACATGCATGATACATCTTAGTGCCCGCTCCCCAACCTGACCAGCCCCACCCTGTCTACATTTACAATCTTAACATTTTGTTCATGAGGGATCTTTTGGATTATTCTTGACTGCTTATAAATATTACATTGAAATCATTAAACTGTTATTTATCTTGCTCACTGTTTCAGCACTCTCTTAGATTTTGGGGTGCAAGGTGAATGCCTCATGCCCTTCCCCAACCCTAGACCTACAATTGTGGTCTTGCTCCAAGTGCCAGCCCCACTGACCCCTGGCTTCTCTCCCTTACAGGCTTCTCTTCTTCTCTGGTACTGGTTCAAGCTGGCTGATACCCATTCCATCCTGGCAGGGTCCCTGGGAATCTCACCATCCCGGACCATGGGACCAAGCTCTTGTCCTTCAGCACCTCTGGCTCTGTGTGGGACTCACTGGCTAGTACCCGTCTTCTCTGTAGACTCCTTGGGGAAGGTACACGGTGACTAGAGAATCTCAGTGCCTGCACAGTGGTACCAGGCACATGGAAGAAAGGAGAAAAGGGGAGGGTGTCAACAGACCCTCAACGATGCCATGTTCAGATCACTGCAATCAGTGGAATTTAGAATTTGATAAACAGCCGCATTGAGTCACCCTTGAGGGATACCTCATTGTCCAACAGACAAAACTTATAGCGGTTCATGTGCAAGCTTAGCGTCTGCTCCCTACACTCTTACTAATCACTGGGTCCCACAGGAGGTGTGAACTTGAGAACTGCCCAAGCGGGCATGTGACCTGCGATTGACCACCTGACTTCACAGCAGCACCTTTGCCCCCAGCCCAGCGCCTGACACCTAGCAGCTGCTCGGTTGTAGCACATGGGTAAATGCATGTGCAGCTAGTTTGGCTTTTAACTGCAGCACAGAATTTTAAGCAGGTCCCGGACCAGCTCTGAGCATCGCTTTTCTCTGTTCTGATGTTTAGGAATTATAAGACGATGGCAGCGTGTGCTCCCTGTGGATTCCCTCAGCAGCTCTCCTCCGTCTTCTGTCTAATCCTTCAATCAACAGTTTAACTGCAACTTCTTTGGCCTTTGCACCCAGATCCTACTGCGGGAGGAGTGAGGGCTTGCATCTTGGGACTTCGAGCCTGACTTCATTTAGATCCTGTGTTTTGTCTTAAGAACTCTTTTCCATCTTTCCTTCTTCTCCTACCTTTTGTGTATCTGTATAGTAGAAAAATTAGTCTCCCCGGTGAGTCCTTAAGCGAACCATTACTCCAGGAGGATGAGCTGTTTTCTCAGTATCTGGCCAGGGCAGGAATAGGGTGGGCGAGAGAGGGGCACGGGGCTCAGAGGGTAGGGGGACCTCACTCGTGGGTTCTGACTCCTACTTGCACAAGTCTGAGGGTGACAGGTCTTACAGTTTGAATTATCTTGCCTCTTTGACCCCCTCCTGCACACCTCCCTGCATGCACCCCACTGGGCGCTCCATGTTCAGAGGCAGAAGCAGACCCTCAAGAGTGAAAGTAATGGGAAGCGCCAGATGCCTCTGGCCCCCTTGCTGCCCCTCAGCTGCCCTGATTCCCATCTCCCGAGTGTCCACTCAGGCAGTCCTGGCCAGTGCTCCCTGGAAGACCTCAAGGAAGGGCAGAGTGGAGACAAGGAGGATGTCCACGGGGCTGCCTTCCATGCACTCATTGCTTCATGCTAACGAAATCATTGTTGAAAGCTGACTGTGTGCCAGATGCCATACTAGATGCAAGGACACTAGGCCAAGTCTCTGGGGGTGCTTCTCAATTCCTGAGCCTTGGCGAGTCACACAAGCCAAACCTGGCTGCAAAGGAGGAATATGAGTCTGTGTTTCGGCGGCTCTAGGTTCGTTGCTGCGACATGCCCTGGGTCCCCGTTTCAGCATTTGCAAAAGTGACAAGGTCAAGCCAGGTATGGCAGCCCACACCTGCAGTCTCAACACCAGAGAGGCTGGAGCAGGAGAACTGTGAGTTTGAGGCCAGCCTGGACGTTCAAGTGAGTTCAAGGTTGACCTGGATTACATAGTAAGACATTACCTTTTAAAAGAAAAAAACGCCTCCAAAAGTGATGAGGCTTCTCGCAAGAGTAAAATAGGGAGCTTTGGAACTGCTTTGGAATGTGTAGGCAGCTGGGTCCTTGCAGAGCTTTATCAGTGAGATGCATTTGCAGGCTAAACCGTGAGTCCCGGGAGGCAATTCCGTCCACATGTCCACATTTGGCCCCTTTCCTCCAGCATCTGCAGCATCTGGCCACACAGGCCCTACCACGTCCACCTTCCCGATGCAGGTCTTTAATTTACCTTGTTCTTTGCTGGGCTCAGCGTCTTTATCAATGGCCAGCATCCATGGCAAAGGCTCACCTGTCCCCCTGAAGATGTGAAGCAGGTGAGCACAGCTGAACGGTGGTTTCCAGGCTACGTGCTGTGGCCTGCGGCTGCTGGAGGCAAGGTTGGCGCAGTGGCCCGCCAGTGCTGGGAGGACAGAGAGGGGAGACGTCTGCTGCTCCAGGATGTCTTCCTGCAGCCTGTGAAATGCTAATAACCAGCCAGAAATGTTAAAAATGTCAAAAAAGATAGAAGGGGTACCGTCACAGGAAAGAGAAAAATGTCACGCAGCGAAGAAGAGTCATTTAGAAATAAAATGGAAACAACCTCAAGACGCAGCAGGTAGGCCTGGGAGTTTCCGACAAAATGTTCCTCACCTCTGACTTCACATCAGTGCCACAGGCAGCTTTTAGAAAATGCTGGTCCCTGCCTCTCCCCCAAGGGGCTCGTGGGTACTACTTGAATCCCCCAACACGCGCGCGCGCGCACACACACACACACACACACACACACACATGCAAAGTGGGATGTGGAGCCAGAGCTGGAACCCCTGAATTTCAAGCCCAGGTTGGGGAAAGGAAAGTGTGCTTAGCCAGTGCGTACCCTTCCTTCTTCATATTCCTTCTCTGTTGCCATGACTTGCTTCAGCATCTTAATAAAAGATCCCCATCAGATCAAACAACTCCCCTCTGTCTCCATCCTTCCAGGCTTTCATATTCCATTTCTATTTCTCTGCCGACTTTGATCTGCTCTGCAAAGGTTATTATTGTATTGTTTTCCTCCCCTAATTTCTCCTCAATGTCAACATATGGAGCCCATCTCCCTGACTGTACACACACACACACACACACACACACTCACACACACACATTCATACACTGCTGTGGAGCAGCTCAGGATAAACAAACAGCTCCAGGATTTGCAACAGCAAAGATATTTTCGATGGTGCAGCTGCAGTGTCTCTGCGAATTCAGCTACAGAAATCCCCTGCAGGAGTCAGGATGCCAAGGAAGTAACAGCTCTCTTGTTTCTGTTCATATTGGGACGACTTTGCAAGCCCTGGTGTCCTGAGCTACTCTAGACACAGGTGCTGGTGGCTCCTTGTCCCCCCGACCCCCAGGTGGCAATGTTTAGAGATGGTTTAGGCCAGTGGTGGGGAAGCTATGGGACGCTGTTTGTAACACTGAAAGCTCTACAAGGTTGGCCATCACTGGTTTAGGCTGTTGTGATGAGGCGCAGTGCTTGCATCTACTGAGTGTCCAACATCCTGCCATGTATGAGGTGCCCCTCTCCACGGTTGATCTGACCCTGAGTCCATGGTGCCAAAACAGAGAACCCTTGAATTAGAATGCAAAGTCTTGATGGCTGTCAAGGTTTCTCCCCCGGAGTTGTTTACTGCCAAAGCGAGGCCAGGGCAGGGTTAACACAACCCCATTTTGTTGCCACCCTTGTTAATTTCAAAGATGTCTTTAAATTAAGTCTCTTGGCTTGTTTAATTCCAATAACTATACGTAAAGTGCAAACTCCATAACTGCAGTATTTGGAAACCAGAACCACATGCCCCAAATCCCATAGCAGGGGTGGAGATGTTGAAAATTCTGACACTAGGCTCCCTGTTGCAGGCGCAGTCTGGCAAGTGTCAGAAAGGATCGGAGTCACATGAGCGGCCCGCAGAGGAGCCGTCTTTCTCATTCCAGGAGCCCACAGTTCCTCACGCCCTGCTTTGAGCCACCTCCCTCTTCCCAGGCACTGATGAGGCGTTTACCTCACACTGCAGTAGACCCCACCTGCCCTTCTCGGAGCTCATCCTGGAGCTTGGCTCCTCCGTGCGGGCGCAGCCTAGGGCAGCCTTCACACCGGGTTCTGGACAGAACTGAGACGTTCCAGGTGCACATTGCCACTTCCGTCCAGCTGCCTCCGACAAGTCCCTCAGCCTCAGGTTCCTTCGCTATAACACGGCAGTGCTCTTGCACCCTCTCCTAACACAGTGCCGAGTGTTCAAGGAAGAACAGACGCATGCTCCAAGTTTGGCCTTGGGTTGCATGTGATCCCTGCTTAACAATCCTCACTCTGCTAGGGATGTACTGGCAGAAAGATGAAGGCATTTTCCACTGTGAGTGTAAATAATAAGTGCTTACAGAACTTTAATGAGTTTTATATGTGACTTTAGTATGCACACGCACATGGACGGGCTGGAAAGTTCTCAATCAAACTACCCTGGCTAGTCTTCGGACTGCTCGAGGATGGTAGATGAACTTGAGTTTCCCCTGCTTCTTTCTCCTTTTGCATGTGGTCCTCAATGGGCCCTGGAAAACAACTCCTTTCCTGTTTTGGAATGGCCTGGAGCTTCCTGCTCAGCTTTGAAGAAATTTCCAGGAGGCATGCACAGGCTCAAGGTCCCTATGTGTAGAGAGATGCTGGCCAAAGCCACTGGGAATTGAGACTCAGGGTCCGAAATATCACAGCTGCATCCTCTGAGGTTGTTCCAGAGTAAGGCCTTCACCTGTGCCCTGTCCTAACACCCCAGCCTAGCTTGCAGTCCCAGAAAAGCCCAGAGCCCAGGCAAAGAGCCTGCAAATGGCCTGGGCTGGGTCTGGGACATTTCCCTGTGGTGGGGACCCCTCTCTGGCTGAGCTGAAAGGCCAGCTGGTGTCTTGCTCAACTTGAAAGTGGCAGCTATGGGGGGATTTGAGTCCCCAAAAGTTCAATGCTTTTGCAGAGACAATGTCCTTATCTATAAACAGAGGATGACAATCATCCTCCTGTCTGACTGGTGAGAATTTAGCGGGGCACTGTCTGTAGATACTCAATGGAGAAACCAGAACTTGGTAAATAGGCAACTCGTGGCAGCTACTCTGAAGAGAAGTGGGTCACACGGGGCTTTACCTCCCACTCTAGAGCAGTTAATGACAGGAAGACAAGGGGACCTGTGTACAGAAGTGTTTCCGAGATGTGAGCATTGGCAGAACTCTGCATCCCTTCTGATGTCAGGAGAGACAAGTGTTATGGAGAAAAGTGAAGGGGTGGAGAGAGAGCTCAGTGGTGATGGTCATCGTGATGGTGGTGCTGGTGGTGGTGGTGGTGCTGGTAATGGTGGTGGTGGTGGTGACAGTGATGGTGGTGCTGATGGTAGTGGTCATGATGATGTTGGTGGTGATCATGGTGGTGGTGGTGGTGGTGTTGATGATGGTGGTGGTGGTGGTGAAGGTGGTATTGATGATTATGGTCATGGTGCTGGTAGTGGTGGAGTGATGGTGATGGTGGTGGGAGTGATGATGGTGATGATGGTGGTGGTGGTGATGGCAATGATGAGGATGATGACAGTAATAGTGATGACGGTGGTGAGAATGTATGCAATTTTAATGTAGGGTGGCTATATGAACTCTCAAAGGGAAGGCAATATTGTGTAAAGGTCTAAAGAAAATAAGACAGCAGTCATTGAAATAAGGCCAGGGGCCCATTTCAAGTGCAGGGAGCACAATGCAAAGGCCTGCTGGTGGGACACAGGTGGCCCCTGAGGTCTGCTAAGGTTGCAGCAGAGTGAGCAGCAGGATCACAGGCCGTATGGGAAGACAAGGAGCAGGTGGTGTAGGCCATGGGAAGGATGAAAACGGGATCCACAGGAGAGTCCTGAGCGGGGGAGGTGGGACCTCATTTGCATCTGTATGCTGGATACAGGGCCTGAGAGGCCCAGGGGTACAGAGAGGACAGCTTTGAAGGAATTAGGTCGGGTCCCTGAAAGAAGTGCTCAGATCCAGATAGTATTCTGGACCTTGACTGGATACTTTTGGAGTTGAATAAATGTGGAAGTGAGGGTGTGGGCTGCCCAGAGGAATTATCCTTTTCACCCTGAGCTGGGAATCAGTGGCTTTGTGCCTGCTCGTAGCTCTCTGAGAGTGTGACCCCCTTGCCAGGAGCTTGGAGACTGGATGGGAAGGTGAGGGGGGTGTGATGTACCCAAAAACAAGCACCAGGAGTTTTATGCTGGGCAGGGCATGATAAGCTATTGTTGGGCAAGGCTACTGGGAGCCAGCACCCATGGCCTCTCTCTGGCTGATGAGCAGAGAAAATGGATTCAAAAGCTTCCACAGGCGTACCAGGGCAGGAGGAGGGAGAAGCCCCTCACTGTCTGCATTTCCCTCTCTGGCAGAAGTTTGGCTCTTTGGGGAGAGCAGGAAAAGATAGGCAGGCTCCAGGGAAATCTCGGCGGGAAACAAGAGGAGCCCCACAGTGGAAAAACCAAGGAAAAGCATGAACACAGCCTTGCCAGTGTTGGGCCTGGTGTCACCATGGAGGTGGTCCTAGGACAGCGGATGTGTACCATCCTCACTGAATGGATGTCCATGCTGACAGAGAAGGGGCTGGAAAGGGTGCCTGGCTGCCAGAGGACCAGATCTGGTGCTTGAGCACAGAGAGATTCCAGGAGGGAGGTGGCCTTGGAGCCTGTGATGCCTGGAGCCCTGGTCAGCACGTATTTGGGAAAATCTCATAGGTAAAGGGGAATGATAAGGAAGGGGAGGAAGAAGAAAAGAAGGGAATGGAAACCAGAAGGTGGGGAAAGGGTCAGGAGGAGGCAGAGGGAAGTCTTTGCTCCCTCATGCCTCTCTGAGTAAGAGAGGTGCCAGCCACATAGGGTGCCACCCCACAGCTTGGCTCTTGTGTCTTCTCCTCAGCACCCCCAGACCTGAGGCTGGGCCTTGGGGAGCCTCCCCCACAACGTAGCCTTTCTCCACGTCTGCCACAGGTCTTGGTTCGGGTGGAAGCTCTCCACCAGAAACTGTCCCACCATCCATCTCCCCACCATCCATCCATCCATCCAATCTTGCATCCATGTATCCATGAACCCATGCTGTTCTGGTTTGTGTCTGGGTGTCCCCCCAAAGCCTCATGCGTTCATGGGGCAGGCTTTTAGAGTTTGATTGATTATGGATGTGAGAGCTACACTGCCCTGGGGTGCATAGTTTGCATATGTAGGGGAGAGAAAGAGGCTGCTTGAGGCCATTCCTGGCTTTTGTGCTTGCTGCTTTTGCTGTGTTCTGCCACCATGAGCTGTAGCCCTCTGCCATGTGCCACTCTGCCTTGTAACCTGCCAAGTATGGACTGAAAACTCCACAAACTGTAAGTGAAATAAACCTTTCCTTCCTTAACTTTGGGCGTCAGGTATTTTGTCCCAGCAATGAGAGAAAAGTAACCAAGATACATGCGTCCATCCATCCATGAACAAATCCATCCACCCACCCCCCACCTACCCATCCACCCATATATCCATTCATCTACACATCTACCCACTCACTCACTCATCCATCCTTCCATCCATCCATTCTGCAGGATGAGGGTTATCACAAAGAAGTTCAATATCTTACAGAAGTGCCGTAAGCTCATCTGAAATCAGAGTGTGTGGCTCCACCTTGGATTTTCTTTTATTTGCACACCCATTAATGGATAGTAAATACAAACTGGCTTTGAGAAGACACTGAGAGTGTTGCTATTTAAATATGCTCTAGGGAAAACTAAACATATGTGCGTAAGTGTGTGTGTGTGTGTGTGTGTGTGTGCACACACATGAGTGTCTGTGTGGGTCTGGTGTTACCCATGAAGCTAGGCAAGGGCAAAGTGGAAAAGATACGTTGTATTGTCCTCCCTCCCTCCCACCCACATGAGCTCAACCCTCAGAGGCTTTGGGTGGCTGGGGAGGGAGGGGGCGGGAGGCGACGGGGGGTGGGGGGGAGCAGGAAGCTTCTAGGTGGATCCAGCTCTCCAGTTGGCCATTAGCAGAGGAACCAGACACAGATGTCAAATATCTAACGGTGAGTGCAAGACTGTTTAGGTACAATTTAGCAGAAACGAGTCATCCTACAGACATAAACATTTTAATCAGAGTGACAATTTATTCAAACAATTTGACAATGCTTACACATGCTGAGCAGATGGGCTGGGGTGGGGGCCCAGCAAGTGAGCTGGTGGGAGAGGGAGCCCCCCACCCCTGCAGGGACTGAATGGTCTGCTGGGGGAGCAAAGTGGAGATAGGAGGCTCCATGCCCCCCTGAGGTGGTCCCTTAGTGACCCCAGACCCCCATCCAGAGGCATCCGACTGCACTTCAGAGCCCCCTTTGATGTCCTCCACTGCTGCGGACTGGAAGGAAATGCTGGAGAGAGGAAGGCCATTCATTCATTCACTCATTCATTCATTCATTCATTCAGAGAAAGTTTGCTGACTGCCTATGAACGGGCAGGCATTGTGCGGGACGCTGATTGTGTGTGTGTGTGTGTGTGTGTGTGTGTGTGTGTGTGTGTGTGTGTGTGAGACCTAATCCACTACTGATGTCTTCTGGCTTCTGAATATGGAGTCCATAGCTGTCTGAGGCTAGCCCAGAAGCAGCCTCCAAGATGAGGGTTTGGTACAAGCAGTTTGTTGAGGAGGTGTTTCTAGGAAGCTTCTGAAGGTGGTGTGGGGAAGGGAGGGAATCAGGCCCAGGATGTTCTAGTGAGCTGAGTGTGAAACTGCTGCCCTTGCAGGCAACCTTGCTTTGAACCTGAGAGGTGGTGGAAGAGAGGCCTCGGTAGCCTTTGAAGTGGGAGGAAGCCTTGAAACGACTCCAGACCCAGCCAGTTCCTGCCTGTCACTGCATGGAAAGCCCTAGGTGAGAACCTACAACAGGGCCCACCCAGTGTCCAGAACGTAGAATAATAAAAAATAGTGATGAGCATTGTGTAAAGCCTCCAAATTTGGACTCACTTGTTACACAGCAATAGATAGCTGGAACCAGACACAGATGTCAAATATCTAATGGTGTGAAAGATGTCAAATATCTAATGTCATACTTTGGTGCCA
Organism: Chinchilla lanigera; assembly: GCF_000276665.1. NCBI lineage: Eukaryota > Metazoa > Chordata > Mammalia > Rodentia > Chinchillidae > Chinchilla > Chinchilla lanigera. The sequence continues at coordinate 1,586,358 of NW_004955445.1, forward strand.
GGAATGAAGTGCCACTGTAGCAGTGTGACACAGCGCCTGCTTTAGGGCCACGTGTGGGCAGAAGCTGGCAGGGCACAGCAGAAGGAAGTGTTGCTGAAAGCCTTTCAAGGCTTTGAGGAGGTTTCCACAAAGGGTGTAAATAAGAGAAGAAAATGCTACTGGAATGGAAAGAAAAGGCTTCCCTGTCTTGTCCTGTCAGAGAGTCTGGCTGTGTGATCTCCAGCATGACATGGCCTCTCATCCCAGCACCCTGGAAGGCTGAGGCAGGAGGATTGTAAATTCAAGCCTGGCACAGGCAACTGGATGACTTAGTGAGATCCTGTCTCAAAATAAAAAATAAAAAATGGGCTGGGGAGTGTGAAGACCTTGGGTTCAATACCCTGTAACTCACACAGAGCTTCTAAGATTTTCCAATGACTATCCTACAACAACCTCACCAGCAGGTGAAGGTAGAGAGGGCTTATCTCTCAGATATTTGTGGGAGGAGTTTTTGTCTAGTAAGTATTCATTGCTCCACTTTAGAAACCCATTAAATTTTTGAAGGAATTGTATCAGTTTGATCTGAAAGGCACAGACAGAAAGAGATTTCTGTGCCCCCAGCTTTCTCTGTGGAGGGAATTGGACCAGAGAAACTCCCAAACTGCAAAGCAAAGGCTCTGGCATATGGGAAAGGAAGAATGACATAGGAGACAGAGCCAACAGCCTCAGAAACCAACCTGTAGGGAGCAGAGTTGATCCCTCATCCAGGAACTGGTGCTTGTGTCTGCTGGACTTGAGAACTGCTCTGGAGCAGGGACAGATATGTGTTCCCCTTTCTCGCTGTGAAGAGGAAGTTTCTGCTGCCCCTCCATTGTGCGTTGGGTGCACAAGAAGTAGCCAACCAAGTAACTTGTGTCTTAGGCTCCAGGTCTTCACATTGACAGGAAAAGATGTTTGAAAAACTTAGCGCTGAAGATCACATCTGAGGGGGATCGTCCAAGGACCCGAGTCTGAGGACGAGATCCTAGACATTGAGGTGGTGCTGGGACCTACTGAGCCTTGCTCTGTGGGGCTGTGGGACAGACAGGAGTGTTTTGCATGTGGGAGAGAAGAGAATTTTTATGGTCAGAAGGCAATCTGTGACTGGGTACATGTCCCAAGTTGACAGCACTAATGTATCCTACTGCACGTGTTCTTCCAAGAATCTGTTTCTGGCACTCCTGCTATTGAGGGATGGAGTACAGGTACCCACCTTGAACTTGCACAGAATGGAAGCTGCTATGAACAGAGTGTGGCAGAGGTGGTGCTGTGTGCTTTTCAAGGCCAGGCACAGTAGTGGCAAACACCTTCACCATGTTCTCCGGAACTCCTCAGCCTTCCAACTCTGCTACTGCCCTGCAGGAAAGCCCGAGCCACATGAGGGGCCAGGTATATGTACTCTGGCTGACGGCTCCAGACTGAGGGCTCAGCTGGGATAAGCCTAGCCCACCACTGTCTGATCACAGCCACCTGAAAGACCTTGAGTGAAAACCAGCCAGGGGGGCAAGGTCCCAGGCCATGGGAGACAACACTAAAACAGTTGCGGTTTTTATGCCATTAGGTGTTGGGGTGGTTTGTCACATAGCAATTGATATTAGAATATAGCTTTAAAATATGCTGCAATGTTTTGGCACTCAAAGATGAAGCCTATTTCTCTTCCTTTCACATGGACTGGACTTGGGAACTTAGTTTCTGACACTAGATGGTAAAGGCATTGCAGTCCCCTTCCCACATGCACCCATTGTTCTGGAGGAAAACACACAGCCATGTTGTGAGGATACTCAAGAGCCTCCTCCTCCTCATGTGAAGAGGATCTTTGAAGAAAGTCCTTTTAGCCCAGCCAGACCTCTTGCCTGCAAACCCCTGAGAGACCTCATGCCGGAACCACTCAGCCAAGACATTCTCAGATTCTCAACCCGTGGAAAAGGGAGACAGTGTTTGTGGGCTAACACAGCAGTAGATAACAAATACAATACCTGTCTCCCATCCATCGTAAACCAACTTGCAATGGACAGAACTATCTCTCCCTCTTTCTCCAGGTAAGGAGCTGATGAAGCCATTGCTTTATAGTCACACAGCTGATCATGTCTAGAGCTGGGATGTAACCGCAAATCTCTCCCACCTGGAGACTGTCTTAACCCCACAGTATACATCTTCTTTTCTCTCTCCATCCCAACATTTGGCTTCTAGCTGGAGAGGAGAAGAAGTAGGTGACGTTGAACTGGATGCAGTCATTTCAGCCTACTTGTCTTTCTCTTAAGGGCAGATTCATTGGGAAATGGCTGTGTGTAGCTCTGGGCTCCCACAGGATGTGGGCACACGGCCTGCAGTCATGTTGGACAGGTTGGCCCTCTCCTCTGAGTAGCGTGAACTGTGTCCTCTCCTCCCGTCTCAGGTTTTCTGAGCGTAGATTCTTTCCAATTTACTCTAAATATAACCTCCTGTTACTCACTTCCCCTCCCATGCAAGCGGAATGGTTCTACAATTTAATTTAATCACCCACTGAGTTTCCAAAATTAATTTCCTGTTGGAAATAAATATTGTACTATGAATTATAAATCAGACCAGGCAATAATTTACAGTCAACCTGTAAATTAAAATTTTGACTGTTGTTCTCTGTAACAAATAGAAGAGGGAGCAGTTATTGACCTGAGGATTGGGCGCTGGTAGCCACTTAAGGGAAGGACAGATCTGAGTGGGCGTGTCAACCTGCGGGGGCCCTGGCTGCCTGGGGTGGTTTCTCTGGTAGCTGCTTCTACTCTACAAGATGCAGCCAGCCGGCTTGTGACAAGCACCCACTGCACCAGCAAAAGGAGGACAAGAGTGGGCAAAGAGGCCCCTGACCCAGGATGGGAGCCTTCTGGTTGCATCCTACGTGAAGAGGTGGTGAGTGAGGGCCAAGGCCAGAGCTCACACTGCACGCATGCAGCACAGGGCTGTGTGATCCCTTCCAGTCTGCCCAGAAGCCCTGCAAGGCTGGTTCCACTCTGTGGACGAGGAGATGTGGGCATGCAGACCTGAACAACTATCACCGTGTCCTGTCAGCAGGTGGTGGTACCTGTGCTTGTGTGAGGTGCTTGGTTGCAGCACTGGGGTCCCTCACTCTTTGCATCCCACTCCCCTCTCTCAGGCTGGGCCACTCCTGTCTCCAGCCTTGAGGGCCATCATGTCTCCCAAGCAGCCCCATTTGTGCCCGTTGCCCCCACCCCTAGGAGTGGGAGAGCTCTTCAGAAATGTGAATTCCTGCATGGAAACCCACTGTGCCCTCACCCCCAGCATGGCCTTATGCTCTCAGGACAGACGAGACAGCACTCCTGTCCCTTGTGGCCGGGCAGGGGAGACAGGACAGCAGCCCTTGCTGCTGGACCCTCCTGGAGGGGTGTGGGCTGCAGGCTTTGTGCAGCACAGCAACGGCTTCGCTGGCTGGGAGTCTGAGGCTGGGGATGGAAGGCTCCTGGGGTGACATCTAAGCATTTCTTTGGGGAGCAAATTTACTGACTCACAGTGAAAAGCTCCAGCATCTGCTTCATGTCCACCTACCAGAGTGTGTATTGACCGGGAGCTGAGCCATCAAAAGTGGAAGGCTCCCTGGGAAAGGAGACAGACAAGACCCTTGACCCCAAACAGCTCCTTGGGCAGGAGAAAGCCAAGGAATCAGCGGGTTACCCCAGCGCAGCATGGTCTGTCCTGGGATGGGAGCCTGAGGCAGCATGGGCATTTCAGGGACTCCTCCTAGCTTTTCCAGCCTTCCACGATGCCATGAGCCTGAGGGTGCTATTGTCATTGCTCATCTTGTACATGAGGAGACAGAGATGAGGGACTTGCCCCAGGCTGCAGAGTTGGTTGTGACAACGCTCAGCCCTGACCAGGCAGTGCTGCAGAGCCCGCAGAGTGACTCTCACCAGCCCCGTCTCTTTGCCCTGATGCTGAGTAAGTTGTTGAATAAGCTAGTCAGGCTGGCAATGCTCAGCAGCAGCGCAGAATGGGTGCTGAACCCTCAGCCCACTCCAACTGGCCCTTCTTTCCCTCCAGACCCCTTGTGGATCAATTACGCTTTCTAGAGCAGGTCCAGAAGCCCGGTGCAAACTACCTAAGAAACAAAAGGAAAACTTCTGGCTCAATTTTACAGGCGTTTTGGAAGGAATAGTTGCAGGTATGCCTGGATCAGGGGAGGCAGGCTGTGTCCTGGATTCTGTCGCTCACAGGATTCTCTGTGACTTGTAGCTCTCCCAGCAAAAAGGCTGCCCCAGCCCACAGGAGGAGACAGCCCAGCTCTCCCTTGGGGGTGTCCTGGCAGTTCTAAATCTAAAAGGAAAAGTCCCTCAGCCACCAGCACCAAGCTTAGCCTCTTTGGGTTCCAGGCCCTGACGGCCTGGCAGAGGTCACCTGTCATCCTTGGGCCCACTGCTGTGACCGGCCCCTAGCTAAAGAGTGGAGCTGAGATGAGGGATGAGAATATCACTCTGTGTCTGCCTCACAGTTCCCTGAGGGCTGTGGGAGCATGGGGCAGGCCAAGCACTCCAAGGCCTTGGATAGATGTTCTTCTTAGGGAGGGGGCCCTAAGCTGAAAGCACCTGTCTGGATCCTGCCTTCCCAGTCTCACTCCCTCAGCCCTTAGGACTGTCAGTGGAGGCCCGGCGGGACTCCGCTGGCCTGGATCGTGCTTACTGGGATGGGAGTGGAAGACAAAATCCCACAAGACTGGCCTGCCCTCTGGGTTAGCAGTCAGTCTCAGTAAAGCCTGGCTCCCACAGGAGCCTTTTACTGCGCCCTTTGTAGACTGTCTAACTGGACAAACCTCACTTGAAGTACGGAGACGGATTAGAACCTCAGAACCCCATTCCCAGCCCTGCAGGGGTGAAGGGTGACTCTGCCTATCATGGCCCCATTTCTCATCTCAAGTGATTTGTCCTGAAATGATCCTTCCCCGGAACTGCCGCCTTTGGAGCTGGAAAGGAAGAGACCTTTTGTTTTATCCCGGTAGCAAAGGTAAGAAGGAAATAGAGCCTAGAAGACACAGCCTGAGTCCCTGGATCCAGCTGTGCCCTGGATTCACCAAGTTCCTGTTGTCTCTTAGCTGCTTTGAGCAGGCTCCAGAGATGGCAGCAATGAGCTTGACTGATACAGGATTAGCTGAGAGGCAGTCTTTGCCCTTGGCCTCTCACCTCCCCTTCTTCCGCTTCCATTAGCCTAGCCATGCTGTGGGCACACACTGCTCCATGCACGTGACAGCAGCACCTCTGCACACACTGTACGGACCCCTCATGCTTCTTTCACCCCTCGCTACTCTTTCCATGTGTCCACACGGCACAGTTGTGCCTCACCATCCCACTTGTGCAAATGGAAGGCCCATTCAGAAGAACCATTTAGAAAATGCAGAAGAAATGGACAGATTCCTACATACATATGAATGACTGACACTGAATCAAGAAGATATAAAAATCCTAAATAAACCAATATCAGTCAATGAAATCGAAGATGTAATTGAAATCCTACCAGCAAAGAAAAGCCCAGGCTCTGACAGATTCACTGCTGAATTTTACAAGAAATTTAGAGAACTAATGCCACTACTTCTCAAACTTCTTAATGAAATTAAAAGGGCTGCAATACTTCTAAACTCATTCCTAGAAGCAAGCATTACCCTGATACCAAAACCACAGAAGGACCCAACAAAGAAAGAGATGTACAGACCAATCTCCCTAATGAACATAGATGCAAAAATCCTCAATAAGATACTGGCAAACAGAATGCAGTAAATCATCAAGAAGATTACACACCATGACCAAGTGGAATTCATCCCAGGAAAGTTGGGATGGTTCAACATATGTAAATCAATAAATGTAATGCACTATATTAACAGAGCCAAGGACAAAAACTATATGATCATCCCAATAGATGCAGAAAAAGCTTCTGACAAAGTCCAACACCCACTCATGATAACAACCTTACAGAAAATTAGAATAGACGGTCTTTATCTCAATCTGATAAAAGCCGCCTACAACAGACCAACAGCCAACTAAATGGACAAAAGCTGAAAGCATTCACTCTAAAATCAGGAACAAGGCAAGGATGTCCACTGCATCTGCTCTTATTCAGCATAGTCCTGGAAACTTTAGCCAGTGCAATTAGACAAGAGAAAGAAATAAAGGAATAACAGTAGGAAAGGAAGAAGTGAAACTATCATTATTTGCAGATGACATGAAGGGGCCACCTACATAGAAGACCCCAAAAATTCCACTAAAAAGCTGCTAGATTTAATAAACAAATTTAGTAGCATAGCTGGATACAAAGTTAACATTCAAAAATCGATAGCCTCCCGGTACATGAATAACAAACTCACTGAGAGAGAAACAATACTTTTCAAAATAACATCCAAAAAAAATGAGATACCTAGGAATCAATGTAAAGAAGGATGTAAACACCTCTACATTGCAAACTACAGTACTCTGTAAAAGGAGATTGAAGAGGATATCAAAAAATGAAAAGATATCCCTTGCTCTTGGGTAAGAAGAACCAGTATAATAGAAATGGCCATACTCCCCAAACTTATACAGATTTAGCAATTCCAATCAAAATCCTAACAGTCTATCTCACAGAATTAAAGAAAACAATCTTAAAATTCATTTGGAACCAGAAGAGACCTAGAATAGCAAAGGCAGTTCTGGGCAACAAAGGCAAGGCAGGGGGCATCAGAATCCCTACTTGAAATTATACTAAAAAGCTATTGTGATAAAAACAGCATAGCCCTGGGGGAAAAATACAAAAAACCAGACCTGAAGATCAGTGGAACAGATTGGAAGATGCAGTGACAACTCTAGACATCAGGAACCTTGTGTTTGACAAAGGTGCCAAACACATCACTAGAAGAAAGATAGCCTCTTTAATAAATGGTGCTGGAAAAACTAGCTCTGCATATGTCAAAGATTAACATTAGACCCATAGGGGCAGAGATATATAACTCAGTGGCACAAACACCTGCCTGGCAAGAGCAAGGTCCTGAGTTTGATTCCTGGTACCAAAAAAAAGTTAAAAACCGTATCTTTCACCATGTAGTAAACTAAATTTGAAATGGATTAAAGATCTAAATATTAAAAGAGTAACATTAAATCCACTGGAAGATAGAATAGGTAAAACTCTTGAAGACATTGGCATAGGCAAAGGCTTTATGAATAAAACCCCCATGGCACAGGAACTATCACAAAGAATCAACAACTGAGATCTCATCTTATTAAAAAGCTTTTGCACAATAAGAGAAACCACCAACAGAGTGAAGAGACAACCCACAATGTGGGAAAAAATGTTTGCCAACTATTCCTCAGACAAAGGATAACTATCGAGAACATATAAAGAACTCCAAAAAAATCAAACCTCCCAAATTTAAAGACCAAAACCAAAAATGGGCATCTGAATATTCTGGTTTCTCTTCAGATCATATAACTCTTTTGCCTTTTACAAAAATGGGCACCTGAGATGCATACACACTTCCCAGATGAAGAAATACAAATGGCAAATTAATATATGAAAAAGTGTTCAACATCACTAGTCATTCAAGAGATGCAAATTAAAACAACACTGAGATTCCATCTCACCCTAGAAAGAATAACTATTATCAACAAGTAACAAATTTTGGAGAGGCTGTGGGGAAAAAGGAACCCTTCTCCATTGTTAGTGGGAGTGTAGACTGGGGCAACGACTGTGGAAATCAGTGAGGAGATTCCTAAAAAAAACGAGGATTGGACCTAGCTATTCCCCTTCTGGGTATATTCCCCGAAGAGTTAAAAACACCATACCGCAGTGATATATGTGCACCTATGTTTATAGCAGCACAATTTGTAATAGCTAAATCTTGGAAACAGCCCAGATGCTCATCAACCGAGGAATGGGTAAAAAAAAAATGTGATCTTTTTATACAATGGAGTACTACTCAGCTATAAAGAAAGGTAAACCTGAGACTTTTATAGGTAAATGGATGCGATTTGGGACCATATTCATAAGTGAATTACATCAGACTTGCATGTGTAAACATCATATTGTCTCCCTAATATGAGAAGCTGAAAGATTTTAAGATCCAAAATGTACAATAGATGTTGTAAAATGGGAAGAAACTGTTCTAAAGGAAAGAGAAACTGGGATAGGGGAAGGGAGAAAAGAAGGAAGGGAAAAGCAAAGAAAAAAATATATATACACACAATATAGTTAAGATAGTTATACTACTAATTTCTCTTCATTGAAAAGCTATGTTTGCGCTAATATTGTTTGGACAATCAAATGCTTGTACAAAGCATTTGCTTGTACAAAGTGCTCTTGTACTCTGAGTAACTAATTTAAAGAAAACAATATGCAGTGTATTAACAACTGTTACTCTCCTATTATCTTGTTTTGAAATTTTGTGGGTTTTTTCTCTTTGAAATAAAATTTAAAAAAATAAGAAGAACTGTTCAGAACTGTCACAGAAAATCACCCTCCCAAATAGTGAGAGAAGCGGTGCTGTCCCCAGGGATGCTGCAGGCAGGGGCCCAGAACAGCTGGGCAGAACATCTGGCTTTCCTCTTTGCCCTGGAGTTTTCACTGCATAAATTCCCCTTTCTTTGCTTCTTTCATCTGGTCCCAGGCCTGGTCCCCTGGGGACACAGAGGACCAAAGCAAATATTTACCTGAGGCATACTTGGCTCCAGTTGAGGCTAAGCGCCTTTTAAAAATGTAGAAGTGGAAACTTCCAGAGCCCTGGGTTAGATCCTTCCAGCCTCAGCTTGGCCCTGTTGGCAGAATAGCAGAGGGCTTTTCGAGGTGTCAGTGGACGGTCTGTGCTGGGTGAGCCAGGGCAGTGGACAGTGGCTGCGGCTGGGATCTCAGTTGTTGGCCCCGTGGCTGGTGAGACGGAAGGGAGCAGTGACAGGGTGACAGAGGAAGGGCCTGAAAAGGTCAGACTCCAGTTCTCAGTGGCTGGGGCTTCCAGACAATGAGTTGAGACCTTCTGCTGTTGATGGAAGCTTTGTGCAAATCTGGAAGGTGTCGCACTTGCAAATTTGAAAGTGGTTTTTGGGAAAACCTCTCCAAATTGTGGCAAAATATGCACAAGATATAATTTATCGTTTCAGTATTTAGGTTAGTCACATTAAGTTCATTCACATTGTTGTGCAACCACCACCACCATCCATTTCTAGAAGGTTCCATGGTCCCAAGCTGAAATCCTGTCCGCCCTAGATACCACTACCCCATCCCTTGGCCTCAGCTCCTGGCCACCTCTGTTCTACTTTCTGTCTCTGTGAATCTGCAGGAACCTTCTTTACGTGGAAGTACCCAGCATCTGTCCCTTTGTGACTGGCTTCCTTGGCTTAGCATAGCCGCCCTCAGGGTCAAGCTCATCAGGCCATGGTGGGTCAGTCTCTCCAAGTCCTCCCAGCTGCCATGTTTGTGCAATTTCCTGAACCTTCCCACAACATGCCTGGGTCCTATGGCCCATTTTCTATGATCCTAAGAACCCATAAAGGTGATTAGCTCATTGAGGGACCAAACAGCATGATCCCAGAGCATTAGCAGTGAGGAACAACTGCATTCTTGAATGATGAGCATTAGGACCTGACAACCTGACAAACCCCATTTATATGACCAAGAATAAGCATTGAGTTTCTCGGGAGAGATGCTTGACAGTTCGTTACAGTAGCATACACGAGTATTTAACCAACAACAGAAAAGGTGAAGCAGCTTTCTAGCATCTCCCGTGTGCAGACTGTCTTTCTGTTTTCAATGCCCTCATCTTCCTGGGGATACCTATCTGTCCAGGTCCCTGGATCTTTGCGAAGTCTGATGCTCTATTTTGTTTTAAATGCTGGCTGCCTGAGCCTCACACAGTGGCCCACATGCAGCCAGCTGACAGCGCTGTGAGCGGCTTGGAGTGGAACTGACTGAATTTCTGAGAGGGGTGAGGGTAGTTCCAGGAAGGAGGCTGCTGCGGGCCCCCTGGCTCTGCAGGCACAGCTGGCTGCCTGGGCTGCACCACTCCACTGTCAGCTTTTCCATGTGACTCTCCTGACTTGCTGCATAGTCTCCTTTCCTACCTGTCCCTACATTTTTGTGTCCCTCTACTCTTCTTAAGATGCTAGCCACTGATTTGGGGCCCGCTCTAAGCTGTTATGATTAACTGAACTAATCACATATGCAGAGACCCTGTTTCCAATTAAGTTCCCATCTTAGGTTCTGGTAAGCACACATTCTGGGGGACACTGTCTAGCCCTGCTGAGCTTTGGCGCTCAGGGCTCTGTGGACCTTATGCCATCCCCTCCTCCTTCCTACCTTAGGAGGAAGGGTCAGTGTCTGTCCTCCTGGTCCAATGAGGAGGTGAGGCAGAGAACTGGGGTTCCTCAGGTCCCATGACCCCCTTTGCCTTCGCTAAATGCATCTGGTATTCAAAGAAGGAGTGCAGAGCAAAGCTCAGCTTCCCTTTTCTCTCCAAAGGGTGGTCTTCATGCAGAAGCAGACAGAACAGTGCTGAGCTGGTCTCCAAACTCCGTGCTCACATACTGCGCAGCCGGGAGGAATGTCTGGCATATTAAGCAGATGTTGGGCAGACCTGCCGGGAGGCTGACAGGAAGGCGGGAATACTCGGCCCGTTTCCAAGTTGGTGTCAGTGGGGAGGGCAGAGCTGACAACTTCCAGTGAAAGATATTTCCGGGGGCTCCAAAGCAGACCCAGCTGCGCCGGCATCCCAGCCTGATAGGCAGGTTCAAGGCTCACACCCCTCACCTGGAAGAGCTTGCTCCTTCTCAAACATATAGGCAGCCTCATCTCACCCCGGCACAGACCTTCAGCTTTTCTGGGGACATGGTGACTGTTTGCTGCTGACATGCTGAGGATGGGATCAGAGGGATTTAGGGATGTGCTGGCTCTTCTGTGGTTTTGGAAGTCCAGCCAGTGTGTTCATCTGCGCCCAGAAGAGCATGGTGTGTGTGTGTGTGTGTGTGTGTGTGTGTGTGTGTGTGTGTGCAGCAGCCCACCCCGCAGGGTTAAACAGGCTGATCATGGGGCTTTTTCAGGGACACTCTCAGGTCCATGTCAAAGTGAGTCCATTGCTGCTGCCACCTTACAAGCACTGGATCTGTTCCTCAAATTTGGACCGAGCCCTGCCCGCAAACTCTAGTTTCAGGGAGTCCTGGTTAGAAACAGAAGCCGAGGCCCCAGCGCTCAGATTCCAACTCAGCAGGCCCAACGTGGAGCCCAGAGTCCACCTTTGTCCACGGCTCCTGAGTGGCCCTCTTCAGGCAGTCTGTGTGCTGCACGGATTGCAGCAGGGAGGATGAGGCTCGGGGCACCCAGAGCTCCAATCGTGACACACAACTGGGGCCACTTAGGGGAGGTCTGAGCCAGTGCCTTCCAATGGTGGGCTGCTTGTCGGGAATGAGGTGCTTTTAGATTTTAGGGCATTGATTCTCAGAGTGCAGAATTTACCCCCTTTTGGGGCTGGGGATTTAGCTCAGTGGCAAAAGTGCCTGCCTGGCAAGCGCAAGGTCGTGAGTTCGGTTCCCGGTACCGGAGAAAAACCAAAAAAAAAAAAAAAAAAAACAAAAGAATTTACCCCCTTTTGAAATTTTAGAAGCATGTACAGGGGAAATCCCTCGTCTGTCACCAAGAGTCCCTAGGGCTTCCTAAGCCCTCTCTGCAGCCGTGGGCAGGGGGTCTTCAGCAGGCAGTGGGGGCCGCCTGGAATTTAGTCCAGTTTGTGTTCAAGATAGTTATTTGTGCAGTTACTTTCTAGTGATGGCAAGGAACACTAGTAGCGTGATTTCTGTGTTAGTTTTCGATTGCTCTGACAAATACCTGACAACATCAACTTAAAAGAGGGAAGATTTATTTTAGCTCACAGTTGCAGAAATTCCAGCTCATGGTGGCTTAACCCCATTGCTGTGGGCCCAAGGGGAGGGAGCACATCATGGTGGAGCAGCAGTGGAGCCAAGCCCCTCGTCTCGAGGCTGCTGGGAAGCAGAAATAGAGGAGACAGGAGAGAGAGGACTCCCTTGACCGAGGCCCCAGGCCCCAGGCCCTGTTTCCACCCCTCCCAGCAGCGGTATCAGCCTATGATCCCACAGTCGGTTCATCCACTCACGAGTTCTGAGTCCGTGGGATCCAGTCATCTTCCAGAAGCCCCACCTCTGAGCGTGCTGGCCTGGGAGCCAGGGCTTCCACACAGGCGCCTTTGGGGGATACATCACATCCAACCATAGCAGATGGTGATACCAAGTTTCCCTTTAAATTAACTATGTGTAATTAAAAATGTGAAGTTATTTATAGGAAAAAAACCCACGATGACAGAACTGTAGTGCAGGTGACAGGCAAGGCCAGAATGACGGTGGTGAGTCAGGCGTGACTAAAGTCTGGCAAATGAGAACATAGCTGAAGCTTTGAGATTGGACCATGAGAAAACCCGGGCCAAGGAGGGGAAAGGACTGGCAGCACGGGGTGGCAGTCTCCGCTGTCACCTCCAGGTCCCACCAGGAGCTCTGCAGAGCTGCCCGAGTCACAGTGGCTGTTCTCCCTTGAACCCGGGGCCTGAGCTGACTGCGGAGGCTTGAGTGTCAAGGCACCAACATCTTTAAAACAGATGACACGAAAGTGGCAAGAGTGACCTCAGCCCAGCATGTGGTGGCCGTGGAGAGCAGAGGCCTATAAAAATTAATTGCCCTCTCCGTGGTGACCTGCTGCAGCCATCTTCGAGGGGGTCGCCAAAAGGCGGATGGAAAGGGAAACATTCTTGGGGACTGACGTAGCGGATCGATGGTGACCTCACCCGGCAACTGGGCTTGTTATTCACAACCCGGTTCCACCGTGTTTCTAAGTGTCCCCACTGCGCTGCCGGAGCAAATCCTGCCAGGAAGTGAGCATCGCAGAGAGCGGAGACAGAAGGGTATCCTCGATGTCTGCCGAGTGCTGGCGCCCAAGGGCACTTGCAGTTCTTCCCACCACTGGTGGATTCACCCTCTTGGTCCTACTGAAACAGAAAAGTGAGCACAGAGCTTTAAAGCTGTTTGTCCAGCTCCTTGTCCTCAGAGTGACATCGCCACCCCCAGCTCTGGGATGGAGGAGCAGTCACGGAACCAGACTTTCAACCTTTTTTTGGGCTCTCTGGTAAGCCAAAGCCAGTACCCGCGGGAAGAATCCCCATGACCTGGGTCGGTCTCAGTGATGTGAGGCTCTGCCAGAACCCAAGGAGACCAAGGATTTAGGGTGATGGAGCTTTGTAGGTATAGCTCTTCTCAGTCTTAAAAGGTGATGAGATTCCCTCCATTCTGGAAGGCGGAGGTAGGAGGATCACAAATTCTCCCAGCCTGGACAACTTCGTGAAACCTTGTCTCAGAATAAATTAACTACATAAATAAATAGGGCTGGGGGTATAACTCAGTGCAAAGGCCCTGGATTCACTGCCCAGTATCACCCAAAACAAAACAAAATAACAAAACAGGCAACGCAATAAGCTAGGTGAATTTAGGGCTAATGAACTTTTAAATAGGCACTCCCTAAATGACTAACATGTCCACACGCGGGGCTCAGAAGGATCTGACCCATACTTCACAAAATGAAGGTCAAGCTTTGTTCTGTTTTTAGTTACCTACTGGGCATTTGTAGGCCCAAGTGAAGAGTCACAGAATTTAGCAAAAACCAACTTTAAGTCCCACTCTGCCTTAGTGAAAACACACGTCGTGCTTTTGATGAGTCAGGGGTTAAGGGCCCAGGAGCTTGTTTGTGCTACGATCACCCTACAACTGGTGTTTCCTGGGCAACTTCCTACTTCAGCACCCACAGCAACGTTCCATCTTATCTGTCCCTCTGGATGTCCCAGGGCAGACGTCCTTCATCTGTTGAAATGTCCTCTTTTTCAGCACTGGCATCACTTCTTTTCCTTTTCCCTTGTGTAAGCAATGCTGCAGTAGACATCTTTGTGTCTGGCTCTCTGTACCCCTGTGTGTCTGTCACCACACTGGCTGGAAGAGGAAGAGGAGGACCAGGGCCGGGCCGAAGTTCACTTCTTGAGCTACTTTGCAGCTCACCTTGAGGGTAGTAAAGAATTAACATCATCTAAAGAGAGTTTTGCCCTTTGCTCCTGACTCATGGGAAGTCACTTCTAAGCCCTTGGTGTGTCCTGTGTGATAAGTGTCTTTGTTTCCCTGGGAGTCTTGGGACACAGCCGATAGTCTATGCTGACGGTATTGTTCATGGTGAGGTCTTTGAGATATCCAATCAGCTGACCCCTGGGGAGACTGGAGACGAAAGGCCAGCCCTTGCTGGGGGCCATGTCATCTACGTGAACGAGTTCCAGCAAAATCCGAGGGTAGCTCAGGAGTTTTCTGAACTAGCGACACTTCATACATGTGGTCACACATTGCCAGGAAAGTTAGTACTGTCTGTAACTCCCCCAGGAGAGGACAGCTAAGATGCCTACACTGAGAACTTCCCTGGAATGTGCTTAATGAGTCTTATTTTGATACGTGTCCTTTGCTGTAATAAACTGTAACCATGAACACAACAGCTTCCGGTGACTAGGACATCATCAGCAAATTACTGAGTGTGAGGATGGTTTGGGGGATCTCTGAAGTTGCAGTTATCACCAAAAGGCAGCTCTCTGACATTCAGTCATCCCCAGCTATTGCTTTGTTACTTCCACCTTCCACTGTGAGCCTGGACCCAGGGACCGCAGCGACTTGCCCAAACTCCACGTACCTGCCGGGATGTGAGCCCTGGCCTGAGGCCCCAAGGTCATTTTGTGCCCTGCTCCTTTCCTCTGTGCATCAGGTTTGTCACCACAGGCCTGGGAAATGGAAAGCTGGGAATAAGGAAGCCAGAAATCCGGAGTTCATGAGAAGGCAGCAGAGAAAATACATAGATGGGGAAAATACAAGTCCAGGGCTGGCCTGGCTTTTCCAAACTGGACTCAACAGAGACCTGTCCATGGCTGGAGACGGTCCTGTCTGTGCTTCACCACACCTCAGAGACAGGTGTGGGGGATCTCTTCAAGCTATGAAGGTGCCCCCTCCCGCCGAAAAGCTGTGCTTTTATTACACAAATCTGTACTTTGAGTTGGAAGAAAAGAGTTTTCTTTTGGGTTTTGTTTGCTTAAGAGGGTTGGAGAACTGAGAGCTGTCTGGATGGATGATTAATGGGGAAAAAATTACATTCCAAAGAAGTCCCTCGTCAGAGCAGAGGGCAGGTTCATTTCCTCACTTCTGGCTCAGCTGGAGCTGGAAGAAACGCTGAGGGAGAACAGTCAGGAAAGGATGAGTTTAAGGCTGAGAGGAGCAAAGGGAGACAGCGTGGCTAACATCTGCAGATCAGGAGCCGTGCTGAGCCTGTGCTCTGCGGTCTCGGACACGCACAAGAACCATGTGAACTAGGGGCAGGAGGGTCCCCATCTTACAAAAGCACAAGATGAGGCCCAGCGGCCTGAAGCAGTTGGACCAGGGTCACGGGGCTTGGAAACATGGCCGACACTGTGTCCGTCTGGCCCTCCATCCGGGCTCTCCCGTTCAGATGCGTGTAAGGAGTTGGTGGGAATCTGCTGTGGGTAACCATGGGCCAAGCTTTGGTGGATGTGGTTTTTATGCGAGTGCACGGAGGAGGCCTGCCCTGGAGCAGGCTCTGCAGTGGTCAGCCAGCTCTTTTCCATAATGGCGTAGGTACCACCCTGGCTGCCTCCAGTCCTGTGCCACTGGGCTTTGGTCTGTGCCTCGGAGGAGGTGGTGGGTGAGGAATGAGAGCTGAGAGAGGACTCTTCTTGTCTCCCCTTGGGACTCATCAGGTGCAGCTGTTTGATACCACTGTCCAGCAGGCTTCAGGGGAAACCAGGCAAATGCCCAGCACAGAATGGCTGGGGCTCATAGGGGGCTTCCCAGAGGAAACAAGGGCTGGTTATGCCAGTACAAGCTGGGGACCATGGACCTGGAGGTGCAGAGCCTCAGGCAGTGTCCTACTGCAATGCCCTTGGCCATCAGTTTCCTAAGCATTTCCGCTCTTCTGTTTGTATCTGCAGCCAGCATCAATCCTTGGGGGTGGCAGAGTTCCGGCTCTACTTCCCTTTTTTAGATCATCTCCCTGCTCCACTGCATCTCGGCCAGCTCCTGCGGGATGAGGGGAGGGTTCCCAAAGCAGCGAGTGCAGAGCACATTCCGGCTGCAAAGCCACTGAGATGCTGACCTGGAGGCCACCTTGATCGGCACAAAAGAGTGAAGGCAGCCAAGCCACCTTCTCTGTGCTCCTGGGGACTCCAGGAAGATTCTGCTGCAGAGAATTGATGCAGATCACAGATCAGGATTCATCATGTAATCCCATAAATATACTTAAGTGTGTTAGATTCTGAGGTTAGAGAAGTGAGTGGAGCATCATGATCCATGTCCTTGTGGAGCTGGCAGTGAACAGATGGATAGATGGTTGAGAGAGTGGATAGATGGATGGGTGGGTGGATGGATGGATAGATGATGGATGGATGGGTGGATAGAGGATGGATGGATGGATAGATGGTTAGATAGTTGGATGGATGGATGAGTGGATGGGTAGATGGATGGTTGACTTGGTGGATGAATGGATGGATAGATGGACAGACAGATGGATGGTTGGATGAATGTTGGATGGACAGGTGGGTAAATGGGTGAATGGATGGATGGGTGGGTTTGTTAATGGATGAGTACATGAATAGATGGATAGACATCTCTTAGTTATGTGTCTCTCATCACTGAAACAAAATACCTGATACCCAGAGTTAAAGGGGGAAAGGTTTAGCTTACAGTTGTACAGGTTTCAGTCCATAATTGTCCGGCTCCAAGGCAGGGTGGCACATGGCAGAGGGGCAACTGTTCGTGGCAGCAGAAGACAGCAAAAGCAACAAAGGAGAGGAGAGGAGCTTCTCTCTGTCCCTTATATTGTATCCAGTCTACTTGGCTTAGAGTGGTGCCAATCCAATTGGTGGACTGGTCTAGCAGTCACCCACCTTTAATCCCAGCACCCTTAATCTTAGCAATGAACCATGAATCAATCACACATTCTGGATTTAGCTGCCTCTGAAAAAGTCCCATCTAAAAGTGAACTACGTTTAGGGGAACATCTAGACACAAACCATAACAACAGATGTCTGATCTTAGATCTCAGCTCCTCTCTTCACTAAGGTGTGGTTCTTAACAAGCTGGTATCACTGTGTCTCGGTTTCCTCATCTATATAATGGGGATAATAATAGTATCACCTCAAAAGGATTCTGAACATGAAGTGAATAAATAATGAACTCCTTAGAAGAGGGTTTGCACAATTTAAGTGCTATGTTAATGTTGGATTATATTAGTGAAGCAGACAAAATAGCAAAAAAGGGTATAATATAGTAATTCTGATCAATGCTACAAAAGAGGGAGGGGGCTATGAGAACATTTTATAGGGTAGATTGGGGAGTCAGAGAAGGTTTTATCAAGTAAGAGAGGGAAAAGAAGGCAAGATGAGAAACAGGTGCATGAGTACCTTGGGAAGAGAACAATATTCCAGGCTTGAGAACTGCATGTGCAAAGGCCAAGTGGTAAGCAGAAGTCACGTGGTTAAAGCTAAAATTCAGGAGTGGGTAGGCAGTGTGAAGGAAAAGGACTAGGACGTCAGGAGGGCAAGGCTAGGTGTCACCTTGCCCTAAGCATAGTGGAAGACCAGGAAAGGAAGTGGGGATGGTGACCACGTTAGTGTTTCCAGAAAGCTGGGATTGTCCAAATGACAAATCCAAAGTGTCAGAACTGAGGGCTCTCAAGAGACCTAGGTTGACCATCTAGTAACAAGGCAGGCCACCCGGGACTCTGCAGAGATAGGGACAGAGGCCCCAGGTGTGGGCTTGGGGATTCCTGAGAGCCACAGCCCAGGTCCCTACTCTTGCTTCTACCAGAGAAAACCTACAGGAATATTTTCCCTGCTCTGCATTCTTGGACTTGCGCAAGGTCTCATTCAAAGTAAAGTCTCCTCTGCCAAGTAAAAGGGGCCCAGAGGGGGCAGAAAAACACACCTAAGCCCATCCTTTATTACACAGCTGGGGAAACTGAGGCCCGGTGTGACAGCTGCATGGTACGCGGCCGAGGCAGGGCTCTGAACTGGGCCTGTCCCTCCCTACATCACGCTGTGCCTCAAGGTCTGCTTGATTTCCTGGGTGCTGGGACAGAGTTCTGTTGCCCTAACCAATTAGCACAAACTTAGCAGTTTCCACACTGTGAATTTATTACCTTGCACTTCTGTAGGCGAGAAGTCTGATGCGGGTCTCGCTGAGCTACAGTCAAGGTGTAGTGAGCTGAGCAAATTTTCTGCTATTTTAGAAATAAACTTTATTAGTGTGAAAATACATAAAAATTTGCCATCCTAAGAGTTCAAGGGAACGACTCAGCAGCACTGAGTACCTGCATGCGGCCCTGCAACCTGCACCAGCCTCCATCCCCAGAAGCTTTTATCTTCCCGGTCTGGACCTCTGTCCCCTGACACACCAACCCCTCTTTGTCTGTCCTGCACCCCCTCTGCACCCACCTCTCAGCTGTTCATCTCGATGAATCCAGCTATTCCTGGTACAGGGTATGAATGGACTCCTACCACATTTGCCTTTTGTGTCTGGCTAAGTTCACTTAGTATAATGTCCTCAGCTTCATCCTGCTGTAGCAAGGGTCAGAATTTCCTTCCTTTTTTAGAGCAGAGTCGTGTCCTGCTGTAGCTCTGCACCATATGTTGTTTATCCACTTACCATCAACAGACTCCTGGGTTGCTTCCACCTTGGGCTACCGTGACGGGTGCTGGTGCGACTATTCGTGTGCACATCCTCGTTCCAGGCCCTGCTTTCAATTTGGGAGCATGTATGTATATATGTATTCACATATTCAGAAGTGGAATTGCAGGATCCCAGGTAATTTTGTTCTTAATGTTTTCGAAGAAGCACCAGACCATTTTCTACAATGGTGGCACCATCTCACATCCCCATTAGAAGTGTGCAAGGTGCTACTTTCTCCACATGCTCACCAACATGTGCGAGTTTTTGCTCGTTTTTTACTTTTATTTTATTTTGAGACAGGGTCATTATGTAGTTCAGGCTAGCCTTGGGCTCACTACATAACCCAGGCTAGTGTCAAAAGCAACCTTCTTGCCTCAGCCTCTGAGTGTGGGATTATAGGCGTGCAGCACCATGACCTGAAATCTTGTTTCTATTTTCATTTCCTGAATAATTGGTGACATTGAGAGGGTCTTGGATTTTAGACTCGTGTACCTGTATTGGGCTCATCCTGATACCTGGACAATCCAGACAACTTTCCCTCCTGAGATTTTCCATGGAGTCATACTCGAAAAGTCCATTTGCTATGCAAGGTGACATAGCCGTGGGTCCCAGGGTGAGGTCATCATTCTGCCTTCCACACCTAGGAGCCAAGAATGGATCTGCTGAGCTTCCCGGAGGAGTCTGTCCTCTTCCCACTCCTGGGACAGGTGTGGGGGACCATTCCAGGATGAGAGGACCCTGGAAGTGTCTGCAAAATGCACTTGCTGCTGTCCTGTGTGCTGCCCATGTCTTCAGAAGAATCCCTTGGGGCCACCCGACCTCTGCTTGCTGTGCTCATCCCATCAGCAAGCATTGGCAGGGCAGCTCCTCCGGGGCACGTTTTGGGCAGATGTGGAAGCTCCAGCCAGTGTGAGACACACCAGAGCTGCCCATCATGTGTATGGGAACAGGGTTCCCAGGGTGATAAGAAGAGGGAGGGGAACACAGGTTTCCATGGGAGCAAACCTATTCTGGATTTGGAAGTTCACCCAAGGCCTCGTTGATGAAAGGATGTGTGATTATAGATTGTGGTCAAGAGGCAGAGGGGAGCTACAGAGCTTAGGAGCAGACTGTGCCAAGGCCCTGGGGCCAGAAGGGGCTCGGCTGTCGGGGACCTGAGCCATGGTGAAGGTGTGACGGACACTGGGCAGGAACTGAAGAAGCCGAGAAGGCAGTAGGTCCCCTTGCGTTTCCAGAAACATCTGCGTTGTTAAGCACTCTCAAGAAGGGATTGTTTTCCTTTCTGCCCAGCCACAGCCGGGAGCTGGGGAGCGTGCGGCCCCATCACTCACATGTAATCAAAGTGCAGCGCAGCTCCTCAGCGAGCAGCACAGTCATCAGTTTATTATTCCAGGGGAGGGTGAGGCTCGCAGTGTTTTGGAGAGGAAGTTAAGCGTGGGTGACCCTCGGGAACCTCCGCCCTCCCTCCCCAGCCCTGGTTTCCCCGCCAGCCTCCCTCACCCCAGGGTGTCCTCCTGGCACCAGAGGGCTTCCTCGTGAGTTGAGTCACAACACGACTCTCTGGACGGCCCGTTTCCTCTTCTCCCGGAGGCCGGCGGGATGGAATGGCTCCTCCCCACCGCGAGAGCCAAGCCAAACAGATTCATTTCAGATGCATCTGCTGTAGATTAAACATTTGGAAAAGCCATTTTATAAATATTTCTTCCCGCAACCACATCCCCATATGGCCGCGCGCTCGGGGCTCTTTCTGAGGCTGCTGGCGCCCGGCACATATGCATTTACTGTACGCGGCAGCCCAGACTTCTGTCCCGGCCGCCACGGAGCGCTCCCGAGCGACTCCTAGTCTGTTTTGGGGAATACATCAGACTTCTGGGGACAAACAAGGCACTGCAGAGCACTGCAGGTGGTGTGGGGCACAGGGCCAGTGAGCAGGGTGACCCGTTCTTGGTCTCTTCAGGCAGCCGGCCGCTGTTGTTTGTCCCTGCTCCGTGCTGAGCTAGACCCAAGGGCTTCCAGAAAGCGAGGTCTTTCTAGAGCAGCTCCTCGTGATGGTCCCCTTGGTCCTCCATATTTATGGGGACTTCTGTTTTGGATTCTAGCTCCATTCCAGGTAGGGAATGTGGGGCAGTGAAGGACTGCCGGGTGGGGGACAGCTAGTGCAAAGGTCCTGGGGTGGAGACCAGCATGGCACATCCCTGTGGCAGTGAGCAGGCAGGGCTGGGAGGAGGGAGCAGAGATGGAATGTGCAGCTGGTCTAGCAGAACAAGTGGTTGCAGCTCCAGAGTGGTACCAGGTGGAGTCCGGGCGACTCTGACTCTCTTGACCCGCATGGTCCCACGGAGCGCAGTGGCCTGAGTGTACTTTCCGAGTCCTCACACCTGTCTGGCGTGATGGACGGGACCAGCATGTCCAGGGTCAGGTTCTTTTCTGCCATCCCAAAACCTCGTCACGTGGTTCACATGCAGGAAGGGTCTGAGGGCTCCGAGCAACAGAAATCAAGGAGGCTGCTGGGAGCAGAGAGCAGGGAGGGTGGGGAGCCCCAGGGGGAGGCCAGGAGGCTCGGGGAACTGGGGTGTAAGCGGCAGGCCTGGGTCAGGACCAGGAGCTCTTGGCACCTGGGCACAATGACAGACTCGTCGGATCTTGAGGAATAAAGGACTGTTGACCTTTTCAAAATATTTAAATATTTATCTATTTATCAGTGGCACTGGGGATTGAATCCATGACCTTTGCCTTAACTGCCCCCACCTGCCTTTACATTTTTAAAAAATTTATAAGACAGAGTGTCACTAGCTCCATAAGTTGACTAGGCTGAACTTGAACTTGGGATCCTCCTGCCTCAGCCTCCCAGGGTGCTGGGAGAGTACAACCATACGCCATCGTGCCCCTTTAATCACACCATGGGAGTCAGCGTGTCAGGAGGAAGAGCGCTGCACCTCTTGGATGATTATTCTCCATCTAGTTGTACCCATCCTGAGCCCTGTGAAGACCACCCAAGGTCGCAGGAGCATTCTCCTGTGTCCTCTGGCTTTGGTTGGGTTTGACTAAAACGGACTTGGGCAGACCCAAGGGCAGGAGCAGCGACAGGGGAGAGCACTGTCCCTGGGGCTGATTCTCAGGCCCAGCTCCAGGGAGAGGGAGCCAGTGCGTCCCTTGGGTGCACCCCAGCCCTCGCTGTCCTCCTGCTGTGCTCAGTCTCGGGCCTCGCTGCTCCTGCGCTCCAGCTCTCTCTTTCGAGAGAAAGCTCCTCAGCCCCCTCCAGGGGGTGGGGCTGGGGCCCTGGCTGCTGAAGGAGCCCAAAGGGACATCTGTGAGGGAACAGAGGTGCGAGGGATGGGCAGCCACACCGCTCTGGCCTGCGGTGAGCACGCTCCAGGGCAGAGCGTCTGCGCCTCGCCCTGCCTCGTGTCTGCACCGTGGGCACAAGCGGCTCACGTAGCCGCTGAAAGCCCCCACACCGAGAATCTCAGGCCCTGCGGTTGGCCATCGGCCGATTCACACTACACGATAGCAGTACAGTGGTTAATGAGGGGGCACCCGGGACCCGAATTTTGCATTTTATTTAATTCTAATTAATTTAATTTGTGGCGAGTGGCTTGTGCATCAGAGAGAGCAGGTCTAGGAGGGACGATAGATAAATGATGTAATTACAGCTTCCATCACCATGCTGTGTACGCTCGCTGCAGCCTGCATGTTCGCTCCCAGCCAGGGCAACAAAGGAAAGCAGGTTTTTGGCTGAGATTTGAAGGCCACTCTGAGAAGGTGCGGCAGCAACTGGGGGAGGACCTGCCAGGCTATGGGACAGCGTGTGCGAAGTTTGGAGCTGTGAGGGTCTGCGCTTGGGGGCCAGATGCAGCCCAGTTAGACGGCAGAATGGGGGAGACCGGAGACAGTGAGGTGGGCAGAGGTCAGATCACAAGGGCCTTTTTGTTGTGATCCAGTGTACAGAGAGGGAAGTAGAAGTTTAGAGGAAAAAAGTAACACGTTCCTGAGAAACTGCTACTCAGAGGTAGCGCAAGTATTCACTCACAGATTCGGGGGACATCCGAAGCCCTTGGTCCCCATCAGGGGCCATAGCAGGGCCTGGGAGGCAGGGGTGACGTCTACACCACAGCCTCAGGGCAGGCAGCTGCTTACCCGGGAAGGGGCTGGAAAGCAATCCCGAGGCCCCCCAGCTCATCCTGGAAACTTTGGAGAGGCCCTAGGCAGCAACATGGCGGGCGACACATGGTCAACCCAGCCCGGAGTAGACAGCCACTCAGGAAGTTAGGAAGCAAGGAAGGGCAGCTGTGCGGCGCGAGATGCCAGGGCTGTGGGGCTGTCCAGGCACGGTCTGAACACGCCTCTGTCTACAAGCAGCCCCAAAGCGGGAGAGGTGCATCAGGGAATACCTCCAGGCAGCGGCGCGCCAGGCTTGGGAGAGACACACAGAGGCCGAGACTAGGATTCAGAGCCGTTGCCTAACTTCTTTCTGTTTCTGATCCTTGGCTGCAAAATGGGTGGAAGCACCTAAGAAGGGCTGGAAATTCTCAAAACGTGGAGCCCGGAGATCCCTGGGGTGCCTGAACCAGCCTTAGGGTGAGAACCACTTCCATGACAACACTAAGCCAGGGTGACTTTAGAGCGTCCTCCTCTCTCGGGAGTACAGTGCAGTTCCCCAGCATTGCCCCACCGCCGATGGAGGAACACATGCCTGTGGTCCTCATGTTCGGAAGATGCATCGCTTTTCATGTCTAACGTAGCAATATTGGTAGCTAAAACCTGCATAGGCAAAGGCTTGGGGAATTCAATAGATTTTAAGGAGTCCCCAACCCATTTTGAGAAGTCCTGGCGTCACACTTACCCCAGGGATCTAGGGAACACCCCACACCAATATTCTTGGGAAGTGCTCATTTCACCGAGGAGGGCAACGTGGCCCATTTCTGACAGTTGTCCTGGGGTAGCGAGCAACGCAGCATAAACCAGCTCAGGCTTCCTTAGCCAGGAGGGCTCTGGAATTCTCGTGAAACGGGGAAGCCAGTTCAAGAAGGGGATGAGCAGGGCGGCATGCGAGGCCCAGAGTGCAGATGCTGTGGGACATTCTGGCTGACTGAGGAGGCCACTTCGGGTCTGGCCGTCAGCAGAGCTTTAGGGAGAGACAGCCCCACCCTCCATGTAACCAGTCCAGAGAGATTCTGCCTTGGAAACCTGGATACGAAGCAGACGGACACCTAGAATGACTTAGGGATGTAAGGAGATTTCAAGGACTGGGACCCCTCCTGCCCAGAGTCCTGGAAGGTGAAATTTCCCAACCCACCCCCGGCTCACTGGGGCTGGCATTAAACTAACCCCTCTCCCAGAACGTTGCTTGTTAGTTGAAAAGAAGCCTGATTGGTCTGCATGTTCAAACTCATAAATCCATGTCCCTCTCTCCCCTGTCCCCAAGCCAGCAACGTAAACAAACCTCAGCGCCGGCGCCCTTCAGACCCTGAATCACACCAGTGTTTGTGGAGGACTGTGAGCACGCTGCCTTCCACCCACAAGGAAATACTTCACCGGGTTTTATTGGAGAAATTGCCTGTCAGATATGATTATTTGTTTGGAGTTCTGTATATCAAGTTCTGCCGAGCTGACACGCTGTCGCACACAGTTTATAGGTATATGCCAGGCGCTGCCCCTTTAAACACCCCTAAACATACTTGGTTAAGGACAGCAACAACACCCTCCTTGTTTACAGCTCACAGAAACAATCACACAGTCTCTTTCCCCCGGGGACTGCCGGGGTTTTGTGCCGGTGCCAGTGCTCTCTGCCCATGGCGGCCACCACTGGGTCCCCTTAGGAGGGAGCCCAGAAGACAGACAGTCCTCTAGCTCTGCAGCTGGTTTCCTCTGCTGGGATTGCTGAATCCCAGCAGGTGGGATGAATCCTGACCAAATAACCCCAGAAAAGACATCCATCTGGCTGGGCTGCGGTGGTGTTTCAGACAGGGGTATGATGGGAAGAATTGCAAGGCTGAAGAAATCCATCCATCCACCAGCCAGCCCCTTGAGAGACAAGTTCTCTCTGAGGATGTGCAGGACAGGGTGATGTTGCATTTGGGTTTTGGGAGCTAGGAAGACATATCAGTCAGGGCTGAGGTCCTCCCATCACAGCCCAGCTCTCCTCGGCTCTCCCTGAGCCTGGCCTGGGTTCTTCTCTTGCTGGTTGAGTGTCTTGCCAGAGCTTGGAGCCTCTGATACCCATGCCTGGTTGCAAATAGTCGATAAAGCTGATGAGAGCACCCCTCCCTAGGTCTATGTTGCCTTTGGGTACAAGCCCGCGGGGATTCGGGCACTCTTTGACCCTGGCCGTATTGGCACACATCTGCCCGAATACATTTCACCCCTCCCTTGATAGGCTCTTTGGCCAGGTGAGGAGTGCACCTGACGTCACCACAGGCTACCCCCAAGCTCTGGAGCATGCTCTGTGCTTGCTCTGTGCTGGGCTTTGGGACAGAGGCCGCCTCAACTCCCCCTGGCCTTTCTGGCTGAGCCTATCTACAGGCCTGTGCTCAGCATGGGTGTAGCTTTTCCGTGTTGGGATTTGCCCATTTAGCAGAGGAAGAAGGGGTCCTGGCAGAGAAGAATGAGAGGGACCATCTGTGACTTCTCAGGGGAGGAGGACAGCTGCTAACATTCCTCACCAAAGGCCGGAAACAGAACGCTGCTCAGGAAATGATGGGAGGGGGTGTGCTCCCAGCATATGAACATTTTCGAGATTCCGAGATACAAGCCTGAGATGAACAGGGGAAGCTATTTAGGGTGCAGCCAGAGAGCCCTCAGCCACAGCACCGTGGTTACAACTGCCGCCCTGCCCACTTCCTGGATCCCACATGCCCTGGTCCTTGGCTCGGTGCCTGCAGTCCTGAATCCTCAGGGAGGGAGGCTGCAGCTTTCATTTGCACACACACTGCACTACCTCCCAAATTCAGCCCACTGGTACTTTAAGAGGTCCCCAGCAGCAGCCTGGCGCTGAGCTCTGGGGCTACAGATGGACACTCCAGGCCCAGCCTATAGAGATTCCTGCTGCAGTGGGCTGAGGCTCCCATGAAGAGCGGCGATTGGCTCCCACTAAGCAGGGACTGGGTGTGGGGAAGGGTATCCCAGTGTTCCCCCAGCCCCATTACTCCTATTTTCCAGCAACCTCAATCTTCCTACAGGGAATGACCCCCTTCTACTTCCTGGGGTGAGACACAGTGCTACCAGTCAGAACCTCCAACTCTAAACCAAAGCCCGACCCAATCCAGTTCCCTTCCTGAGGTTTCGTCCCTGCAGCCACTAAGCAAGACCACTTCCGGGAGAGTACTCTGACCCTTTAGGAGATTGTTCATGCACCTTCAAAGTTGTTCTTTCTTTTCGTTTCAGCTAAAATTCTTTGCAGAAACGTAGGAGAAACCCCTAAAGATCACTGACTGATTCTTTCAAGTTATCTACAGCAAACTTTGTCATCGTAATACTGAATTCTCTGACTCTGCTATCTTTCCTTTTAGAACACGGGATCATGGCCTTGGATTGGACACACTTAGGAATGTGTCCAATATTTTCCTTTGTGAATGTATGATCAGCAGAGCGCGGTAACAAGCACATCCGTGTAACCCCAGCACTCTGGAGGCTGAGGCAAAGGGACAGAAAGTTTGAGCTCAGTCGTGGCAACTTAGCAATTTAGTGAGACCACAAAATTAAACAAAAAAGTTTAAGGAAGGGGCTGGAAACAGGGCTTAGTGTGAAGACCCTGCATTCAATCCCCAATACTGAGGGATAAAAAAGTGTTCTGTGTCCTTGAACTGAGCATGCGCAGAACAACTCTAACGGAGAAGGCTGAGAAATGTACACTTTGGGCCAAGCACGCTCGGCATTCTTACCCTCACTTGTACTTTCCTAGATAAATATGTACAGATTCCCTAATAACATCCCCATCTTCTCTTTGTTCAAGGAGAACGTTGCTTACCAGTAACTCCAGTGCTCCCCTTGCTTGTAGCAAGTAACAAACCCCTCTCACCGCACTCAACCACTGCACTCAGTGACCCTGCACACTGAGAGGTCCCTTGCCCTTGTTCTTAGCACCTACGGGTGTAAGACTTATGATTTCCATGCCCGTGTGCAGTGGAGTGGGTCGACTCCCAAGGACTGGACACCGAGAAAGAGACAGAGCACACCTTGCTGGCATTTGTGGAGCTTCTACATCAAACTGTGTGAGCTGGCTTTCTGTCCCTTGCTGTGGAGAAAGTCCTGACTGACACAGGGGAGCTAGGTGATCTTCATGGAAGAGCGCCAGGCTGTTGGTCTGTAAAACAGTGGGGACTTCGTAAGACAAGGGAATCCAGGCAGAGACTGACTAAAGCCACGATGTGGATGGCGAAAGTTGAGAGCGCGTGGGGATCCCCGCCTCTGCTCACATGCTGTCATTTGTGATCTGGCATAGCTGACACTCCACAAAATCAAGGGACAGTGAGCCTTCAGTGGGGCGTGGAATACGAGCCAATGAACACGTGAGATGAACTGGGACAGATAGGGTTGGAAACCCCGGCATCTCAATAACTCTGAGAACAACACAGCTAATGGGTGCTAGGTAGCACCCATTGATTTCTTCCAGAAATCTGCCTAGGACTTGGGTCTGCGCAGTCCATCTACCCCTCCCTGGTTTGTACATCTTTCTTTCAGGGAAAAAGTCTCACTGTAAATCAATAATTAAATCATCACCAGACTTACAAATCCAAAAGCAACTCCAAGTCGGCCTGCTGGTGCCAGGAGCCAAGGGGAGAATTATTTCTTGACTCTTCGTGCTTTGGAAATAGCCCGAGACAGTCCCATCCATCGGATGTCAGGAAGGAGCTATCGTCTAGGCAGCAAAAGGCTAAAATTTCAGCGATTGCTCCATGATCTAATCTTTCCCCACCAGGACCGCGCTTGAGCTCTTTTGAAATGCTAATGTTTTCAGATCCAGACTCTGCGTTTCAATATCTCAGATGGCATAGTAAATTCTGATGTCAGGGCCTATTGATTTTACAATTTCCTCACACCCCCCACCTCCAACAGCTGTCTTTGATTTTATTTATGAAAGGCTCGGCCTCAGCAGGCGAGTGGGCTCAAGGTGTACCAGTTACTCACATCAGGAAGCCCCAAGCCCACTTGCTGGCCAACGGGCTGGGACAGGCACTGCCCTTGCTAGTGTCCATCTCCACTGCAACTTGGTGGGGGGTGGTGCAGAAGTGACTCTGGTCACAGGGACTCATGAACAATGAGACTTGATGTTCCCTGAAGGAACCCACCATCCTATCGGAAAGAGCCACGTGTGACCTGAAACCCAGGGAGCCTCGGGAGCTGCCAGGGGGCTTGAGGCGTGCAGTGGAAGGAGCCGGGTGGGCGAGAACAGATTCCCTGTGCCGAGCCTGTGTCCTGTGCCCTGTTCTGTGATGGGATGCGCACACATTGTCTCCTTTGACCTTTGCCACAACCCCACCAGCGCGATTCACCACCCCCACTCTGCAGAGGGAGAAACTGAGGCCCAGAGAGCAATGCTAGAAGCTGCGCTGACTTTTCCCCCAGTTCGCTCCACTTCCAAGGTCACTGTTCTCAGTAAATATGTTTTAAATCACTTTGAGTCAGCTGGACCTTCAGAGATGCCTGGCACAGACCGACCTCCATTTCCTCCCTCATGTTCCTTGCTATTTCCCTGCTGCCTTCCCCAAACTGCCTCTCCGCCCCTCTCTGTGAGCCAGTCTTCTCTTCCGTGGGATAACAAAGCAGTCACGGAGAGTTTCTTTGTGCCCTTGTTACTAAAACCTCCAGTTCCCGTTTCCACCTGAGGTCCAGCCCTCTCCTCAGATATTAATTATTGCCCCCTAGCACTCTAGGCCATTAAATATCCCTCCCCTGCTGGGCCACCTCCACAGGATCAAAAACCCTCTAATGCTTTTCCTGCTAATGCAGAAAAAAATCTTTTTAGCGATTCACATGGGTGCAGGGCATCGGTTCCCAATATCCTACACGACCTCCCACTCTTCCACATGGCCACCAAGGGAACCATAGTCCAGAAGTTTGATCAAACTGTAAGACAGTCAGTTGGGGTCCCCAGAGAGCTGGAGAATTTCTTGATATGAAAAAGCCACACATTTGGTGTCAGAAGTCTTGTGAGTAGAGAAATCATTTCTCTGGGCTGGGGATTTAGCTCAGTGTCACAGCGCCTGCCTGGCAAGTGCAAGGTTGTGAGCTCGATCCCCGGTACCGGAAAAAAAACCAAAAAAAAGAAATCGTTTCTCTGTTAGCTGCTATGGAAAATGACCTCTTTCTTTGGGATGCCACCAGAAGCCCTCAAAACTGATTTATGTACACTACGGTGCCTACGTTTTAAGGTCACACCAACCCCAAACATACCATCTCAAATGGGGAAAATCTGTTTGACTTCATGTGATAAAATAACAAGCAAGCAGACACAAATGCCGTTCATTCCACAGAACTAACTTTGCTCAAGTTGTTGAGGTCTGAATAAGGCCATGGGATGGTGTCAAGGCCAAAGCTCTGGTTGTAGTTTTGGACACAGTTACATAAGAGAGCACAGTGGGCAAGTTAGGGAACGGTCCTTGGGCCTCTGCATTATTTCTTAACAACTGCATGTGGATCTACAGTGGTTTCAAAATAAACAGTTAAGGAAAGAGCAAATAGAGTCTTGCTGCTGCTCTGGGTAAGACATCACTGGAGGAAGCGAGGCTGCTATGGGCAGCCAGAGAAGCACCCTGGAACTGAGAATGCGGTAGCCACCCTGAGACCTCAGAGATCCCAGGGAGCTCGTCACTGAAGGAGAGCCGCAGAGGATTTCTTGGTAAGAGCAAGACTTACCCCGGGGCAGGGGAGAACTCATCCTCAGGGGACAGGGATGGAAGTTCAGACTGAGTAGAGCACAGCCTGGAGGAAGACTGGTGTGAGACACTGCGGGACGGGTGGGCAGGGCCAGCTGGATTCTCCTGCGCACTAGGACCTGCTCCAGAGGGCCGTGGGCCATTGATGGGACCCCGCAGAGCATGGAAATGTGCAAGTTTGTGTTTGGGAACTAACTCCAGGCTTCTCTTGGGAGACTCTTGTGACCTTCTCCCCTCTTTGCCCAGTTCTTCTGGGGATACCTGGGTCCAGAGGCAGACCCTGCCCTTCTGGGGAAGAGATGCTGCAGGATCCCCTACCCCCACATGCAAAGCCAGTAGTGCAGAAGGCACCTCCTTTACGGGATCCCTAGAGGCTCACTCTGACTACATGAGCCTAAAGGCAGCAAGGCCCTTGGGAAAGTGGACTGGGGACTGACCCATTGAGGTTGGTCAGGGATAAAGACCCATTCAGACACCAGAGTGGGGAGTGGAGAGAGGTGGGTCCCTCAAACACAGCCCGGGGCTGCCACTCAAAGAAGTGGGGATGGATGTTGGGCAGGGAAGGTCCAGCTCTTCACCTGATCAAGGCCGGAGCAGCCATGGCGCCTCAAGGGAAAATCCAAATGGGCCACAGGCCCGATCTGCAGCGCACTCAGACCTCAGCCAGTGACAGGACCCCTGAGTGGCTGGCAGTGTTCCAGGGCTCCCGCAGGGGATCGCTGAGCCGTACCCAGGGGCTGGGAGAAACCTCTGATGGGCAAAGCCTACTGAAAAACAATTCCTCTTGAAATAAATGAACAACTATGTGCTGTCTTTTCTTGAGAACCCTTATGGCTACTGCATCTCCCCTGCAGACTGAGGGTCTTTGACTCCCTCAGAATCTTCCTTCTCTCACTCATCGACCTGAGAAAGGCAGAGGGGCCTTCCACATCCCCACCACAGAAGGGAGAAGCCAGCACCACTCCCGGGCCCTCTGTAGAGGCTCCTAGGAGTGGGAAGGATTGGGCGGGGGTCACCGTCAAGAGACAGGGATGACTGGTAAACTTGAAAGAGTTACTTCATCTCTGCAAGCCTTGGAGTCCTCATCTGTAAAATGGAGCTGTTAATAACAGAACATACGGTAAAATTTCCAAAAAGTCAGTTAAAGCAATTACTGTGATTAGTCTAATTATAAGACTGAAGTGTGGCCCTTAGCCTGCCGTGTTCAGCTTGCTCCTTGGGGTCTCTGTGGTCCTCTCCCCATTCCCACTGCACAGCGGACCTGAAGGCTGTGCTTTCCTGGGTGCAGTAACCCCTGGGAGAGCTGCTGGGGCTGTAGGCTACAAACACGCTTTAGTCCTAGGGAGCAGACACAGTCAGTGGCAAAGCTGAAGAACCCGAGAAGCCCTCAGGGGAGTCCTATCTTGGAGAAGATTCCAGAAGGAAACTTGAGGGCATGAAGATGCCTTGGCCTGGGCATCTCTAGCTGCCCAGGTGGTGGCCATAGCACAGGCCACTGTCCAGCTCAAGCAGCGAGGCCTCCTGAACTGGATTTGGGGCTCAAGGGCTCTGGTGCTCTAAAACACAGGGGGCTCACGAAGGGTCAGTCCCCTAACTGCACCTCATTCTTTTTAGGCTGGTGGTGGAAGCAGAAAAGAACATCCTTTATTGCCATCCCGCTGCACTAAACGGGAGGCTCTTGTGTCCAACAGCTGTGACTAGGTGAGACGGCCCCACTGCCAGCCCGACTCCTCAGTGAGTAAGTGGCCTAGACCCCTCCTGGCCTTTGCCCCTTCCGTGTATCCAACTGGCTTTTGCATCCTATTACTTCTGACCATCGCCGTCTGGACCCCTTGAGAGACCTCCAGGCCTGAACAAAGGCAGGGGCTTGCATGGCCCTGTCTCCCAAGACAGGATGTGCTCAGGCCTGCCTTATGGTACAGGGTATGAGACTGATAGCCCCTGTCACAGAAAAATATAAATTATAAATTAGTGCAGTCACTGTGGAAATAGTATGGAGGTTCCTCAAAAGACCAAGGATAGAGTTACTCTTTGATCCAGCTCCTTGGTATACACCCAAAGCGACTAACATCACATGGATCCTTACATACCTGCGTTTATTGCAGCACACTCACAATAGCCAAGACGCAGAACCAGCCTAGATGCTCAACAACAGATAAATGGGCAAAGAAAACGTGATACAGATACACAATGGAGTATCATTCAGTCCCATGGAAGATCAAAGTTCTGTCATCTGCAAGACAACAGATGGATCTGGAGACCACTGGGTCGAGTTAAGTAAGCCAGACTCAGACAAGTATCACATGTTCTCCCTAATACGTGGAATCTAACAAAGGACAAAAAAGCAGAAAGGAATACTGGAAAGGAAAACTATGATTAGACAAGTGGAAGGGAGTAAGGGGGCGGAGGATGTGTGGGTGGGTAACAGGGAAATGTACATGAGCAAGATATATTATACACATTGAAACCCCCCAAAAATATGAAACAGGAGGACAGGAAAGGGGAGTGGCGGGGTGAAAACAATCAAAGGGTGCGCCTGTGTGATCCTGCCACGTGAAATGCACTGTCTGTATAACCAATTTTAAAAAGAGTGAAAAAAGCAAGCAGAGCCCCGCTGCGTGGATGGTGCAGAGAGAAGGCAACACCACACTGCAGCTCCGGGGTCAGGCTGAGCTGGGTCTCCATGCGAATCCTTCCGTCCTCCGCTTCGGCCCAGCCCCCACCCTGCCCGCCTGCCTACGTTATCCTGGGGTCTGTCTGGAGGCTTCCGGCCTCCGTGGCACATACGGGGTAGGTCCCCAGCCCACACCTACACAGAGAGCTTGTGGCACAGTGGGTCTGAACCACACAGTACAGCCCAAGGCCCTGCTCCAAACGCTCCTGCCCGCAGGCCTCAGTGTGCAATCTGCAGGGCAGTGACAGCGGAGGAAGGGCCAGAGGGATTATTTTGGGAGACCCCAGTGTCTGTGCCAGCCCCCGCGGCTGCGGGAGCACATGGCACAGGTTGCCTGCTGCAGCTGCTCCATGACAGGAGCACCAGACTGGTCAAGTCCTGGCTTCATCCGTCAATGAGGTGACCCTGGACGGGTTCTGCAGCCCGTCTCCACTTCCCTCAGCACGTGAAGAGGTCCTTCCTCACCGGCAAAGCAGTGTGAAAATGCTGGCGTCCCCTCAAGGTGAGAGTTTTGTCACCTCTCAGGTGTGAGGAGGGCCATGAGGCGCACAGGGCACAGGTGCAAGCTGCGGTCTGCCAAGCCCCTTCTGCACCTGCTTTGGGAAGAGAAACTGAGGGAGCAAGGCTCCGCTGTCCTGGATGGAATCTTTTCTCCTCCCCAGGGACCCTGGAGCCCCGGACCACTATTCTTCCCCCTATTCAACCCCAGATGCAAGGAAGATACAATGACAGATGCAGAGAAGGATAGATACAGATGATAAAACTAAGGCTCATGCATCATTAGAGAAAGAACGCAGGAAGATAGATAGGCGGGCAGGAGGAGAGGGATTTATGTAGAATGCAGGAACAATTTCTTATATTGAGAATACACATTCAAATAATGAATTGGAGTTTGTTCTTGTTTCTGTTGGTGTACGCATGTGTTTCATTTTACTTGTTTATTACTATGCTTCTGCTCCTTCTAGAAAATCACAGAAATAAACATTTCCTGGTAATAGCACCGAGCTCGGCCACCTTTGCTTCCAGCCTGTGTAGGCAGATATGCAACGGCAGATCACAGTGTCAGGAAGACGGCTGGAGGGAAGAAATGTGGCCTCCCTCCAGTTAATGATGATAATTACACACAGTAAACAGTCTCCGGTATAATTAAGTCTGGGGGCCAGGGCTGGGGCCAGTACCTCACTGAGTCTTCAGTCAGTGGAGCTGGAGGTTCAGCTCCTCCATGAGACATCAAAGCACAACTGTGGCCCTGGGAATGGGCTCCGACTTCTTCTGGGATGATGCCTGCCCTTCCACTGGGAGCTGGGTTTTCACCAGGCACCTGGCTGAGCAGAGGGAACTGGCCCTGGTCCAGAGCTTATGCCTAGAAAGAAAACAACCAGATCCCCAGGCCCTGCAGGGAACCTCATCCTCGGAGGGGCAGCTGTCCCTTGGGTACTACAGACTTACTGTCTGAGACGGAGGTCACCTCTCCTCTCCTTCCCATCAAACTGACAGCCTCCCAAGCCCTGTTCAGCTCACACCCCAAATTTTGGAGTTATCCTTGAAACCTTCCCTCATCTCTGACGTCCATTCATTTATGCTTTAGTTTCAAATATCCC
Source organism: Chinchilla lanigera (assembly GCF_000276665.1). NCBI lineage: Eukaryota > Metazoa > Chordata > Mammalia > Rodentia > Chinchillidae > Chinchilla > Chinchilla lanigera. The sequence goes on from NW_004955445.1 coordinate 1,620,277, forward strand.
CCCAAAAGTCTCATGATCATGGGGACTCTACATTCATCAGTGGACTCCCACCAGAGATGAATAGTTGAGTGTGGTCTTAAGGAGCGGGCCTGGTTGGAGGTGGGTCCCTGGGGGTGTGGCCTGTGTATGTATATTGTGTATTTTTGTGCCTGGCTCCTTCCTTCACTCTCTGCTTGCCGGCTGCCGTGAGATGACCAGCTGTTCCCTGTCCAGGTCCTTTCACCCTGCTGTTTCTGCTTTGGAGCTGGCCAGCCATGGGCTGAACCCACTAGAAACTGTGGGCTGGATAAACCTCTCCTCCTTTAAGGGGCAGGGACTGAGTATTTTGTCCCAGTGATGGGAAAACCAACATATCTACTTATTCTATCAATGCTAATTGGGAACTTCCCTTGAACCAGGCTCTTTGGCTTCCCCGGGGGTGATTCATTCCACCTCCCAAATGTTCTCCATTTCCACACACTGTCTTGGGGCGAGCACTAACTTGTACCACCTGTTTTCCAATCAGCTGAGGGTTCTTTTGCTCAATTCAGATGCAAAGTGTGAATTGGCAAAGTGCAGCTCTGTTAGCAGTTCTAATGTCACCATATGATACCAGCTAATGCTGGACGCCACTGCCATTGCTGGCCACCACCATCTGATGCTGGTTTGTGCTGGACATTATAGTTCAACACCACTGGATGCTGATCTCTGCTGCTGGCTGTCACCTGGTGACCGCTTGTGCTGGACACCATAGGTCGACTGTACTGTGTGCTGGCCTCTGCTGCTTGTCTTCATTGGCCGCTGGTCTCTGAGTTCCTTGGTCTTAACAACTCTGAGTGGCCTTTACTCTTCCTTTGGAAATGGCCACTCTGCCTATATTACTCAGAATAAAAGTCCCAAATAGACTTACTGGACTTTTGAGGCTTGCGCTACCTGAGAAATAAATCATGAGCAGGTTTACAGGAACACCAAAAGTCAGTCTTTATTTTAACAGGGCCTGTGCTGCAGCATAGGGTAGCCAGGACACAGGAGGGAGCCCTCTTGGACTAACACCAAGAAGCAGCAGCTTGCAGGCCTGTTCCAGTGAGGGTCAGGGCTGAAAGCTGGGAATGGGGGAGAGGCACCACAGTGCCTATCTGGCTGCACTCATGTTAGAGTGGAGAATGAAAGTTTGATAGCCAGGAAAACAAACTGTCCCAGTCCACTGGGGTGTGAGCGGGAGCAAAGAGGAGCGTGTGCAGAGGCACAGCAGCCACTGGCCAAGCCACATTCCCCGTCACCAGCCAGGGCAGGGAAAAGTGAGAATCAGGTGCTTCTCTGCTTTCTCACACCCACAGCAAGGTCTATCAGTCTCCTGGCATCCTCCCTAGATGCTCCTGGATGAGACTAAAAGACACAAGTCTGAGAAGATCTCTTTTCTACCTCAAGCCTTCTGAGAGCTGACTTGTCCCTGTGGTGTGACAAAGTCCTGCCTGGAGCCTACCTGCTCAGGCCCCACTGACACACTCAGCACCATCTTTCCCAGTCTTACATACTGAGCTTCAGCCAGCTCGGCCTTTGCTCTGTTTTCCTGTTCTGAGTCTTTGCACACACTGTGTCCTGTGTTGGGGAGACTGTTGCTTCCTCTCCTCCCCTTTCCTGTGTTGTTTAGGTCTAGTCTATATTGCTTTTCTTCACAGGAAACTCCCCGATCCCCCTTGGGTCAAGAAACCCGGTACATGGTTTCATAGTTTCATGATACCGCCTTTAATGCTTCAATAATCTTGTCATTACCATCAGCTCTCCATATCTTGGGTTTCACATTGTAGATTTAACCAACTACGGATTTAAAATATTCAGGAAAAAATTATGTTTCTACGGAACAAATACAGACTTTTTCTTGTCATTACCCCTAAATAATACAGTATAGCCACTATTTACATAGCATTTACATTTTATTAGGTATTTTAAGTCATCTAGAGATGATTTAAAGTACACAGAAAGATATGGGTAAGTTATATACAAATATTACACCATTTTATATAAGGGCCTTTAGCATTTGTAGATTGTGGTACCCATGGGGGTTCCTGGGAAAAATCCCTTGTGAATATGAAAGAATGACTGTATTTGTTTAGCATTTTCTTTCTCTAACAGATTTCAAAGTGCATTGATCTCTGGACCTTATCTGACTTGTTTATTTCTGCATCACCAGCGCTAGAAACAGTGCCTTACACATTGTAGATCTTCCCATCATTGCATAAATCAGTGAATAAATAAGCAGATATATAAATAATTGAATGGTTTTTATTTTTCACTTGGGATAAAACATGTTACATTTTTGCTTTCTGGTTTTGTTTTGTTTTTTTTTTTTTTTTTTTTTTTCATGACCCATCTATGTATTTTTGGTTTAATGCTTGTCATCTGTTGTTACTGCATTTCGGGTTCCCGGGTATCATGAAGTTCAGGGTGTGTGAAGTAAAGATTCCCATACATTATTTAACATTCTTCCCACCGAGAAGTAAAGTCAGTGCTGCCCCTTCTTAAATCTTGGCTAGTGTATGAAAAACTTGACTGGTGGGTATGTTGAAAGAGATGCTCTGCCACCTCCCTTTGTCTTTAGGTCCTGCCAGCTTCTACATCCTTATTCCTGGAACTCCGAGCCACATTGGTGCCTTGAAATCACCATGGTGTAAGGAAACCAAGGGAACCATGTGTGGAGTGAGGGAGTGGGAGATGCCCAGCCAGCTGGGATCCCAGACATGTGCTGTACCTTTTCCACCTGTCCCTCAGGATTGTGACACAACATAAATAGCTCTGTTAAGCCATGACATCTGGGGTAGTTCCTGTACAGCAGTAGATAACCAGGAAGGGCTCCTCAGCCTGGGCAGAGAGGACAAATACTTTCAGACATTTAAAACATGTCAAAACCATCTCCCCTCAGCATGCTTGCAGACCTCCCACAAGACAGTATGTGCTTCTCAAATGACCCTTTATGCAAAAATAAACAAATAAACACCATAGCTATGAGTTTGTAACCTATGGGACCGAAATGTAGTTATGTGTTTTGGAGAGTTATTTTTCTTGGGGACTTTTATTTTTCTAAAATAGACTCTCAGTCGGACTTCATTATCCATGTGACTGCAAAAAAATTCTAATCTCAAATTCAAGACCTATATTTTAAGAACTTCAATCAAAAAGTTAGCAAGAAAACTATACTCAGAAGGAATGGAGTATTCCAGAATGTGGAGGGGGAGTGTTCTGAGACGAGAAAACTCCTCATTTCTGTCCATAACACGATCTCAGAGTGTGCTACTCTGTGACCCGAGTCCTTAGCCTCCTCTTCCATGGAGATTGGAAGGTGAGATCACTTGGGGTTGGGTGTGGCAGGTTTTTTGTTTGTTTGTTTTTGTTTTTGTTTGTAGTACTGAGCATTAAACCCAGAACCTTTGCACAGAAATATATCTCCTATTTTTATTTTATATGGTGAGAGAGGGTCTCTTTAACTTACCCAGGCTGTGCTCAAACTTGGACTTCTACCTTCCTCAGCCTCTCAGAGTGCTAGGATTAGAGGTGTGTGTCACCATGCCCAGTCAGTGTGAATGTCTTAAACTGTCCTCTCTGTGGAAGCCGAGGAGCCCTGTTCCAGTGCTCTGCGGCTGTGTTCTGTTTGTTCCCTGTGCACAGCTGGCTCTTTCCATGTGGGTACTCTTGGCCCTCAGCTCTTGCTTTCTTCCGTGTAGACGCCCTCCACATGGCCTGGGTGTGACCATCCTCAAAGTCACACTGAACAACTTGCCAACAGTTTCTAGAAGGACTCCTATTGGCAGCCTTGATCAGACCCAGGACCTGGGAGCGCAGCTCTGGGCAGGTTCGTGGATAGGCAGAGTGGGAGCATGTCTGGAATTTGGACAGATACAGAGAAGAAGCAACTCCATCTTCCTCTCAATAAAATGTTTGTGTCTTTCAGGACAGGGGAACTGCTGGGTTGATAAAAACAATGAAGAGTGGACAAGGGGGCCTTAGAAAGAACAGGTGGGAGTGTGAGCAGGAAGGTGTGAGTGAGCCATAAAGTTCTGGGTGAAAGAAAGACTAGCTGGAGTACAGACGAAGGGCCTGCCACAGTCAAGGTGCCCAGGTGCGGGGAGGGGATGCCAGGGTGTCCAGCAGGACACTGAGGGTTGATGTTGTCAGAGGGGCCAAGGGACCAGCCTGGCTGGTACGCAGCACTCCAGGTCCTCAAGTTGTACAAATTGCTCTTCAGCAACACCCCAACTTCCCTTCTTCAAACCATCTCTAGAACAGAGCCATGACTTGCCTGCCTTTCTTCTGTCTTATGGTGGGTTCTCAGTGCTGCCCAGAGAAGAATCACAGTCCATTCCACCCTGTGTGCCTTGGCTCTGGCAACTTTTGCCTCATTGTACCCCACAAGGGCTCTGATTCTCTCTGTTTCAGACATGCCAGATTTCTCCCAGTCCTGTTGTTCATTCCACTCTCACCTACCTCAAGACCTTTGTATACGCTGGTCCCTCTATTTGATGTGCTTTTTTCTCCTCTCCTTACCTAATTAATAGCTCCTTATTATTTACATCTTAATCAATTAGCATTTTCTTGGGAAAAGATCCCCCAAACCTTCTTATGAGCTACATTCCCTCTTCTCAATTTTCTAACCCCATGAACTTCTCCCTCTGATCCAAGTCTGAGTTTGTGTCTCCCTCACAAGAGGGGTAGCTCCACAAATGCAGAGACCTTATAACTTTTGGCCCATCATGGTATCCCCAGCACCCAGCACATGGTAGGTGGTTAACATTTTTTTCTTGAGTGGATGATATACATCATTCATTCAGAATGGATGTGGGAGTCTTGGGGTCTGCTTAGTCCTGGTTTGCTTCAAATTCACCTAGAACAACCCAGACATTTCCTCAGTAAAGAACAAGTTATAGTAGATTTGTCTTCCAGAAGAGAGGACACTGCTTTATTTTTATTTTTATAATGCTACCAGCTACCAGGGAAACAGGTTTCTAGGCCCTGGGATAGGCCCATCCTGGAACAGGTTGTCCCTGTCCTTTGACTCATTTACCACACAGATTTCCCCCATCCCAGAGTGGCTGTGACTTCTCTGACTAAGAGAGGCTTTTGCTGATCCCTACCTCACATCATAAACAAAAAGCAATTCTAAGAGTTTTATGAATCTAAATGTAAAAGGCAAAACAATAAGGCTTCACATGATAGCAAAGGAAATTCTCTTTTTGATTTTGATATAAGTAAATAATTCTTAGGCAGGACATGAAAAGCATTGATTTGAATAGAAAAGTTTTCTAAATTGAACTGTGTTACCATCAAGAACATCTACCCATCAAAACTAATCACTAAGAAAGTTATAGAGGGCCACAGAGTGGGAGAAATATTTTTAATCTAGGTATTCAGCAAAGAACTTGTGCATGCAAAATGCAGAAAGAACTATGAATCACTAATAAAATGACAAAGATGTGAAAAGGAAGTCCACAAAAGAGAAAATTCTAATGCCAAGTAAGCATATCAAAGGAGTTTCACCTCGTTCATTCTTAGGACAATGCAAATTAAAGCCACCCTAAGATGCCACACATACCTACAAGAATCACTAGACATTGAAACTCAGGTGACAGCAAGTGTGGGGTAAAGTACAGAGTGCTACCTGCTGGTGAGTGAAAATGGTTTGACTCTGGGAAAGTGCTGGGCTGTGTCTAATAAGGCTGGGTATGTTGATACCTCAGGGTCCCTCAGTTCTACCCCTGGGTGTGGACCCAGCAGGTGTGTGCATGCATGTCCACAAAACACATGTGCATGAACACGAGCACAGCAATCTTGTTCATAGCCCCCAACCGGAAGCAGTGTAAATGTCCACCAAATGCAGAAAGGACGTATATGCTAAACTTTACGCAGTGATGAGGGCACAGCAAAAACAAAGTGAGGGAGGATAAACCAGTGCTGCACTGCTTGTACCCACTTGCAATCATCCGGACAGCATCGCACGAAGAAGCCAGACCCAGGAGAGCATGAGCAGCTCCACTCCATCTACCTACAGCTCAAGAAGAGATGCACTCACTGTGAGGACACAGGGGAAAGAGACAGGGGTGGGGACTGCTCATGGCAGGAATGGTCTTTCTGTTGCCAGGGAGGGCGATGACATGGGGCGATTGGGTAGTGAAGATTCAGAGCGCAGAGCACTTATGTTTCATGTGGTTTTCTGAATGTGAGTTCTGCATCGTTTCTATTAACATTTGCTTAAAAATAGAAGGAAAGCAAGGCCGTACCCTGGCCACTTACTCTCCCCTATTGTCTTTCTGTGCCTCTGTTTCCTCCGCTTTGAAATGAAGGTGAGGATGACAGAGGTGGAAGGTACTCCCCCCAGGGGCTGCTATGACAGTCACCTGAGATAGTACCTCCGAGCAAGTGAGCTTAGAGGCTCACGCGTGGATTTCTACATCCCTCTGGCTCTCGCCACCGTCCGAGAGCTTCTCGGCCTCACAGTCCACCTCCCTGCTACATACAAACTAGACGGAGCAGGGTCTCACCAACCTCACTCCCACTGGACCTAGCTCAGTATTTGACTGCTGCAGTATTTAATGAGTACACAACAAGTGGCTGGACAGGGAGTCAGGGACTTTTGAGGGGGAGCCACCCCTGAGAACAGGCAGCAAGGGGGACATTTCTAGCACAAGAGCTGAAGGGGGCTGGAAGGTCTGCAGGGCCTCAGGTGGAAGTGGAGCCACCTGGGTCCCCATTTACTTATCCAGTGCCCAGAGAAGGCTGCTGCCCCAAAGAAAAACCAGAGGACTCCACCAGAAGGGAAAAGGGGGACTGGAGAAGCCGGCTCCTCCTTGTACCCCCAGGCCGAGGGCCCTGGGACCCCCTGGCTGAGACTCTTAGCTCAGGGCTGGAATGACCTTCCTCCACCTGGGGGGGCTTGGCATTTTGTTAAAGTTATGCCAAGACCACCAAAGCCCAGGAAGAATGTTTCTGAAGACATTCCAATGGATTACAAAGGCTTCCTGCCCTGTCCCAACAAGGTGGCCTGGGACATCCTTTATTGCTGAGCCCCCAACTGGCAGTGATTCAGGGCCTCCCATGGGACTCCAGCACAGCCTAGAGCAGCAGATGGGAGTGCAGGGGGTCCAGCCACTGAACTCCACCTGGGGAAGCAATCAGGGGATGCTGCAAGTGTGTCCCCACCTATCCCAGGAAGCGCTGTCTGACAGGACATAATAATCTTTGTCACCGCGGGTAGGCGGGAAGGCCAAAAGTCTCAATGTTTTAAAGGGAAATTTTAATTAGTATGTAAATTCAACTCGCAGCATTAAAATGTCATTTGCTAAGTAAATGTTGCTGTACTCCGAGTTCAGGTATTTATTTGATCCTGTCCTGCCAAGGTGCCTTTGCGGGTTTCCTGAGTATGTAATAAGAGCATTTCAAAAACAAAATGAAATTCTCCCTCCGTTACAATGCACCAGGGGTAGGGCTGCACTGCCAGTGACGTGACTGGAATATTTTAAGGAGACAAGCCGCTGGCAGCCTCACACATGTCCCCTCCTTCCTGCCTGCCTGGTGGAGCTGAGGAGGCGATCCCCCTCACCCTGAAATCCAGACCCTGCGCATCATCGCTCCCCAGCAGCCGTAGCCCTGGCCTGGGACCCGAGGCTGAGGCCAATTACCTGTGATAAGCACCCAGGGCTTCATAACAGGGGCATACAATTGAAAGGATAAGTATGTAGTGTCCAGAAAACCCATACGGATCCACCTGCAGAAGAAAGGAGGCAGGGCAGATGCCCAGCGGCTACATTTTCCTTATTTCCAAGATAAATGCAAGGGGTCCCCTAAAGAGTGGGAAATAATTGTCCAGTCCTTCCCCTCTGCAATCAAAGCACGTGTGGAATGTTCACTACGCGTCAGTAAACTGTCCACATGTGTATGTGTATGTATAGCCCTTGCTACTGCCCTGCACTGCCCACAGTAAAGCCATTCCTCTCGCAGCAGTGTCCAGACTATGCGTGCGCCCGCCCCTGCCAGGTCTAAGCTGTCTGCTGGGTGTGCACCTATGAGTGTGCGTGTGCATGTGAGTGTGCCTGTGAGTGTGTGCTGGGGGTAGTTCTGCCAAGTCCCCAGAGAAGCCTGGTGGCCCCTGTCTCCGAGTTCTCCTCCCCGGCTGCCAGGCACTGCTACCCAGGAGACAGGGAGGCATCTTCACAGTGAGCAGGGTGGAAGTTGCCTCCAAGTACACTGTTTCCCAGGAGATGCCAGGTGAGCACCTGTCATTCTCTCACTGAGACCTTGACTCCAAATCACCTGCCCCTGGTGCTGCACCTGACCCCATCTTCTCCACCTTGGAATGGCACCCGCGCAGCCAGGTGAGCAAGCCCCGAAGCCCAGGTGTTTCTCCAGGGCTCCTCTGGGGGCACATGTGCTGCAGAGGCAGGAGGAGCAGGTGGCGGTGAGAAAAAAGAGTCCAGTGGAATCTGATGGAAATGGGTCATTTCTGCCCTTTTGTAGGCATGAAGTCAGCACTTAACCTCCGTCCCAGGTGTGAACTGTGCTGTGAAAACACTGAATATTTGTCCTGTAAAATCCAAGTGGACTTGCAATAAAGAGGCAAACTTCCTCCACTCCCATTAAGCTGCACCACCCCAATACACAGGGGTGAAGGCCCGGGTTTCCCAGCCGTCCTCAGCCATCATTGCTACCGCCCTCAGGAGATGCCAGGTGAGCACCTCGTGGACGCAGCCTGCCTCAGCCTGGGACAGCACACTGGATGTCAGACAGTGCCACTCACTCGGAGCCCAGGTTTGCAGGAAGAGAGAAGTCACATGAGGCTCCCAAGTGAGAAAGGAAGAGTGCCACCCCATAAGGCACCATCCGCACCGTGAGCAGGTGGACAGGACTGGACGCCAAGCACTCAGGGTGCGACTTCTGTCTCAGCCCAGAGGGCCAGGGCATCTTCTTCCCTCTCTTTCATCCACTGTTTCATCCATTCACTCATTCACTTGTTCCCTCTTCTAATCAGCAGGCCTGTACGGAGGGCTGCCTGTGTGTCAGGAACCAGGGGCGACACATTCCCTCCAGGAGCTTCTGGTCTAGGAGGGAAAAGAAATAATAAACAGGTAATCAAGTAAACAGCAGGAAGTTTTCAGATGGTGACAAGTCCTGCTGAGACAGTCCAATGGCTTTCTGCCTGTGACATGGGGATTGTGACACTCCTCCAGGTCCGTATAAAGGTACATACCTCACGTGGACATGAGAGGAGCGGCCACGAGTGGCCTGATGTTCTTAGCATAGCTCTCCCACTGTGCCAGTCACCCAACACCCCAGGTGCCACAGGCTGGAGGTGTGCGTCCCGCCAGAGCTCACAGGGAGAAGCTGTCATCCCCGAGCTGGTGTGTGGAGGTGGGGCCTTTGGAGATGATTAGGTGATGAAGGAGGAGCCCTTGTAAATGGGATCAGTGCCCAGAGAAACAGCTAGAAAGTGCCACCTGCAAACCAGGAAACGGCAGGCCCCACCAGGAACCAGATCTGCCTGGGCTTTGATCTTGGACTTCTCAGCCTCCGGACTTGCAAGAAATAAATATGGGTGACTGAACCCTCCCACCCCACCCCACCCCACCCCAGTCCAGGGTGTATTTGTTTTGGCAACCGGATCTGGTTGACATTTGCTAAGAAGACAATCAAAACCACGTTGGGAAAAACCATACGTATCAAGAATTACAAACGAGGTTAGAGGAAAAGCAACACCTATAGGACCGTCTCTGGATGAGTTAGGATCAGTGCTGAGCTCAATTTTATTTAGCACTTCCCTAACTATCAATCCCATCCTATCATCACAGAGCTTAGGAAACTTTAGTGGCTTTCACCAACCGGGCCATCCTGGGCAAGCTCTCTAATTCTGCTTTGTGTTGTAGATAAAATTGGGAATTCCAGTTCTGAAATCTTCTGAGGCAGATGGAAGATTTCACCCTTTTTCAGTTTCAGGTAGTCACCTGAACATACATTTAGCTTGCCACCTTTTAAATTACCGCTAGTGTGACCAAAGCAATATATGCAGTAAGAGTGACAATCAGTCATGGCGCCTCCTTGGTTCCCAGGGCCCCGTATGTTTGTATGCTGTGCTGGGAGGACAGCTGGAGTCCAAACACATGTGCCTTTCAGGCAACAGGTTAAGGCTCTAACCACCTGCTCACCCTTCGCTGGGGCTCATTGCAAGCAAGGTCTGTAACAGGCAGGTTAAGTGATTTTCAAGGTGATTTGGACTCTACCTGATATTTCCTTTGGTGCCATCTTTAGGACTTGATTGCTGGGCCACACAGCTTTTGGAATCCAAATCATGCTCCCAAGCAGCAGAGGGAGGAGGTCAGCTGATCAGAGTGTGGTCATATGGTGGGAGGTGGGAGGTGGGAGCATTCATGCTCAACAGGACAATGACGGCCACATTCCCTTTCAGCTTGGATGTGTTTCTTCCCTGTGACAGGGAAGGGTAGTATAGTGGCAGACCCTGCACACTGTCTCCACCAGCCTTTCTTCCCTCTCATCCCTTCTCTGATCGGAAAACCTGCCTCCATGACTGAGGCTGCAAATAGCCACTCCTTACGCTAAGAGAAGCCCTGAGAGTCCCGGCTGAGGCACAGGGAGAGTGTCTCAGTTACCTCTAAGGCTTATTTTTTCTGTGATCTATTCAGCATCTAAGTTAGGGAGGCCAGATAAATATGGATGCACAGTTAAATTTGAATCTCAGAAAAACAATGAATACTTCTTTAGTATAATTCTGCCCCAAATATTGCATGGGATATATACTAAAAATTCTGTTACTGAGCTAAAATTCAAATTTAACCAGGAATGTTGCATTATACGCTTGCTAAATCTGACAACTCTATTCAGAAAGCTTTTCACCGTTACCTGCAATTCTTTTCAAAGAAGTGTCCTGGGCTGCTGGAGCCCTGGGCATCCACAGCAGAGGGTGCGCGGCTGGAGTTCATTCCCCAAGCCCAGTTCTCCACCATGACTCCTAGACAGAGAGCAGGCTTGAAATCTTCATTCGTCGTTGGAGGAGGTACAAGCTCCAGGCACAAGGGATCAAGCAGGGACTTGGCCTGAATCCTGCTCTGTCTGCCGTCCTCCGTTCCTTTGTGGGAGCTCTTTCTCCTGGGTGCTGCTAGGCGCTTTGTCTCTGGATTCTCCAGAAGGAAACAGTTTGGCTGGGAGCTTTATGAAGCAGCTCCTCCCCTGACATAGGGAAAGAGGCTCCTCAGAGGGTCTGTCCTCCCATCCTGCTTCGAATCTTGTACAGAAAGACAGGTTCAGGTTCTCAGGTCCCGGCAGCCTCCTGTGACCACGGCCTCCTGTGACCACAGCCTGAGATTTCTCACCGTCTGCTCAAGGAAACAGCAACGGATGGACAAGGGAAGCTAGCACCCTTACTAAAATCATCGAGCCCTGAGCAGATCCTAGAAGTGCCCAACTCCAGGCATCATCTTACTGACTGTAGCAATCTGTGGCTCATCACAACCCAAAGCACCCGTGTTCAGCTAGAATGTAGCCATGTGTCAAGTTCCCAGGCAGGAGGGCTCCTGGTATAAACTGGAAGACACTGTGCCACAGACAGGAGACAAGGATGACCAGCCCAGCCAGTCCCAGTTGGCACAGACGGGTCTTCTGCAACACAGAAATGAGATGCTCCACCTCAGGCTGATCTTCCCTTCATCGTTCCCAGAAGCAGCTCAAATTTCATCCCACCAAGTAAAGGTCCGGGGCACCCAAACACCAGCCCTGCCCTAGCCTGGTGACGAGGGGGAGCTTGGAAGGTTACACCCAGTGCAGCTCAGCTCCCAAAATATCCAAATGAACCCATCCTTCCCTAACCTATCCTTCCCTACCTCAAAATCTATAGCACATAATTTCCAATAAACATTCATAAGTAAAAGAATAATGTGTTTTGCTGCAAAAAGAAAATGGAAGAACTTACTTTACTGACTACGCAAACAAAAGTAAAAGCTAATCAATGCAATGAGAAAAAAGTTATCAGGATATTTAAGCAAAGGAAAACCTCTGAGGAAAAAATAAGAGAAGCCAATTATGTGAACAGGAAAAAGACACGAATTGCCAGTTTAAGGAAGAAAGGCAACCATGTGCCAATAAGCACAAGAAGAAAGTTCAATACTACCGATAATTCCAAATATAAAGAAAACATTGGGGTGCTTTGTTTTGAACATCAACTTTCAAAGACAAAATAACAGTCCCAGTGAGAAGTTACCTCTCACCTACTTGGTGAAGTAGGTAAATTGGTGTTTTCCTATGGAGCAGATGTACTGCAAATGCTCTAGAATTTTGTCATTTTTGACCTAGAAATTCTACTTCTAAACAACTTTGGGGGGTGGTTCAAAGACTTGTCTGCATAAGCTATTTTTTATTACAGCAATGTTAATAATAGAGGCGAAAGGAGGTGATGCTAATGTCCAGCCCTCTGACAGGAAGCTCCATCTCACTTCGTGCAAAGGAAGTGGAGCAGGAGGAAGAGGCGGGTGCAGCCTGAGGCCACAGGAGCAGAAGTGAGGTCAGGCTTGAGTTCAGGTAGCTCACTCTGCCCATGAGCTTGGCTTCCACATGGTCCCATTTTCCAGGGACCCCATCTTGAAAGACAATAGTCACCCAAGGGGAAGCTCCCGGACCACAGATTCTATAGTCATCAGGTCCAGAGAGAGGAGGGGCTTGGGGAAGGGCAGCCCTGGCGAATGCTGGGCTGGGATGTGGGTGCAGGGCACAGGGCCCAGAACGGGTTTCAATAGAAAATTCCAATCCTACTGGATATTTACAATTTTACCTGTTAAGTCCTAAAGCCTGGCGAAAAACAAGACTCAGAGCGTCTCCAGGGGCCAGCTTCTCCCCACCTTGTTGTGGGAGGGGTCTTTGTCACAGAGCTGGTCTCCTCATGACCCAAGCTGGTTGCTTCTTACCCACAAAACAAAGTGCATCAGAGGAAGGCAGTTTTTCCTGAGGTGTCTTCCTCTAAGACAAGAGAAGAAGAAATCCCCAGGAGACTTGCCCGAATCCCATTGCAGGGTCACTCCTAAACCAGCCCTGGCAGACCCATCTGGGAAGGACGTTTGGAGGAAAAGGCAGAACAAGAGCCGGAGGAGGTGGGGGCTGGCCTTGGCTTAGCTGACTTTAGTCTCTGCCTCGGAGGCAAGAAGGCAGCAGAGTGCAGATGGTATGGCTCAGGCCTCACCGTAACTGGAGGCCTGGGCCTTCCCCTTCCTGCCTCCCTGGTGGTAGAGCCAGGCACCCCTGGAGTGAGGGACTCTGCACTCCTCCCCTCTCCTGCCAGTCTGGCCTCAAGGAAAGCAATTCCAGGACTGTAAGCTGATGAGCGAATTAGGTACCCTAGGTACCCAGGCACGTGCAGCAATCCCTGAGTCAAAGCCCAGATCCTGCACACTTTACTGTAACACTGGGTGAGGCGGCCCTCATGGTGTGTGCTGGCAAAGACGTGTGGGCAGGGGGAGGGCATATGTGGGATTTGGAGGGGCACGGTGTACGTACATGGAGTCTCCACAGAGCAAAGAGAACCCCCTTCATATACAGAGAGCCCAGTGAAGGCCAAACAAGTGCCCAGCTCCCTAACTATACCCCCGGAATCCCATACCAACCCCTGTGGTGGCACTGGCATGGTCCCATTGTGCAGATGAGGACCCCGAGGCATAGGAAGGTGAGGGGAGTCTTGCCCGAGGTCACATGGCCGGGATTGAGAGAAGACCGTCTGTCCAAATCCAGGGCTCTTCCAGGAAAGCCCACAGGAAATGGAAATCTCTTTGGGGAGCAGGCAGGATGTGGTATTCACCCACTACAGAGCCTAGTCCCTGGCTCTGAGGTGGAGGCTGGAAAGAATAAAGGCATGGGAGTGTGGTCAGTTCTCCGCAGTCTCCCCCTGACTGGGCCAGCATGCTGGTGGTTAGTGTTGGTCTATCTGAGTCGAGGGATGGATGTGTGCTCACTGCCCATGACATGAGCCAGGGGTAACCTGGGGGCCGTGAGGGCAGGGCTGAGACATAGCCTTTCCCTGGAGACTAAGAACAGGGTGAAGGACAGGAATAGGGACAGCGCAGAAGGGAAATGTGGCCTCAGGTCATAACAGTGCTGAATCAGAGAAGGCAGAGTCTGCTCACCCACCTAGGGGGACAGATGAGCTGTGGGGTTCTCGTGCATCTCCCCAGGTAAAGGGAGGGTAGCCTCACTCTGTCTCCTCGATTCCCTGCCTGGTGGAGGGCCTGGCTGCCTCTGAAACTCCTTTGTGTTCTAACAAGCTCTTCGGGGACATTGCCAGGTCACATGCTCCCAGAAAGCTCTCCTTCACACTGCACTCAGCTCAGCGCGTACACTCAGCTCAGACCTGTACTGTCCCCAATTGCTCATGCAAGCAACCCGGGGCCACTCTGCCCCCTATGTCTTGGTCACTTTTCTTATTGCTGAGACGAAATTCCTGACACCCAAAGTGAAAGGAGGGAAGGTTTATCTTGGCTCACAGTTTGTAGAAGTTTCAGTTCATAGTTGGCTGGCTCCAAGGCAGGGTGGTACAACAGAGGAGAAACAGTCCATGGTGGGCAGAAGGCAGGAAGGCGGCAAAGCAGTGAAGTAATGAGAAGCAGGCAACAAAGGATGGCAGCAGCCCCTTAGAATTTATCCAGGCTAAATACCCTTACAGTGGGTAGCACTCACTCCCAGGGAGGGCCCTCCCCTCCCATTATCCACACCCACAACTACACCAGACCAATCAGTGGACTAATTTAGTAATCACACATCCTGATGCCAGCATCACACACTCTCGATCAAGCCACTCTGAAAAGCCCCACTTATGACCACAGGAGGCTTTGGGGGGCCACCTAGACACAAGCCATAACACCCTCCCTTTCTCCAGTCCACATCACACAAGTTGACTCCAGATTCTCTCTAGTCTGCCCCCTTGGATCCATCTCCCTGTGCCCTCCCTAGTCTGGCCATGTCACCTGGGTGACCACCATGGCCTCCCACAGTCTACATAGCAGCCAGAGAGGCCCAGGCGGAGGGTGCTTCTGACCACACCACGACAACTCTAGTGTAGCCTGGGAGTCTTCACACAGGCACCCACTGTCCACAGCCTGGGCTTCCAGACACGTGCAACCTTCCCACCTTGAGGAGCCCCCTCCCCGCCACTTCCCATCTGGGCCAGCACCTATTCCTGTGTCCTCTGGCTGAATTCTGTTTCCCGTGGGCAAGGGCTGCATCTACCCTTCACCACCACAGGGTCTTATGTGGTCTGGAACATCAGAGCTTACACATATCCATTTAATGAGTGTGGATAGCTCCCATTTGCTGAGCACTTACTTAGGCACAAAGCTGCTCTAAGAAATGTCCGTGTTTGGATTGTCTCACTGACCCTTCACAGCAGCCCTGAGGAAGACTATTTTTTGTATACATTTTTCAGGCAAGAACACTTGGGCAGGCAGATGAAGCTGCCCATAGCTACACAGCCAGGAGATTGGCTCCGGAACTGTTTTATCTCTTAATTCAGTAAATGGGTAAGCGTGGACTGGGAAGACCCTGGGTCAGGAGCTTGATTTCACTCCAGCCTCACCCTGACTCACCCTCAGGCAATTTCCTCCCAGCTCTACCCTCATCTCCCCTGTAGACTCTTCGGGTCTCTTCCTGTCCTCCTTCACTTGCCTTTCCCTTGGTGACTGCCTCGTGCTAAGCTAGTGCCCTGAAGAAGCCCACTTCCAAATCAAGCCACCCCGACTAAGGGCCCAAACTAAACAGACCCCATTTATTTCTGGCCTTTTACTAGTTCCAAGTGCCATGACCTTTAGGAGCAGATGGTGTCAGGAACCAGCTGGAGTCCAGGGAGAAGGAGGACGTGCAGCGGGGATGAAGGTCCAAATTTTGCCTACCAGACACTTTGGATCCTCAGTTCAGTTTGCTACCAAGTTCCAGGCATGGTGTGTTTTGTAGGCTGCCCATGGACAGACACAAACTGTTCGTGGCCCTCAGTTCACTGGAAATGACCTGCCTCTCCGGGACCTCTGACCTCCAGCCCAGGGCCTTGTGAGCCTGTGGACTACAAGTTGCTGCTGTCTCCTTGTACCGTGACGGCAGCATTCCTGCAGGTACAAGGACCCCAGGAATGAAAGCCCCGCAGATGTGTGCTCTGTCTCCCACAGGATCTCACGTCATGCTGATGACTTGGCACCCTGAGAAGTTCATGTCCTCAGAATGTTGGGTTACTAGTGGTGGCAGAAGTTTTCTGGTGACCTTGTTCCGACCCAGTTCTCCCTTTTCTCCCTACGGTTCTCAAAAATAACTGTCAAATGTGCTGTGTATGCAACATCCTTAGACAGGGAAGGGCCAGCAGGCTCTGTCCCAGTCCCCAGGCAGCATATCCTGCAGTCCCTTAGCCTGGGGATCACATGCCACAGGCTGCTGGACTCAGTGGGTTTCCTGGACCCCAGCCCCACAGTGCAAGTGGCCTCTGCAGCCAAGACTGCATGTGCTCAGGAAGCTCTCTGAACCTCAGAGGCTCTGGATGAAGCCAGCCTTCAGCTGTCCCTTGCTGCTTGTCCGTAAGTCACAGATCTGCCCCAGGTAACTTGCTGCTTGTGAGCGTGCTGTCACCCACTCAGACAAGCTGATAACTGCACAGTGAGCTGGCTTCCCAGCGGCAGTTTAACAGATGCAAGTTCAAGTCTGTCTGGCCCAAAGCTCTCCACACCACTTGAGCCCTTGCAAGGACTTTTCCATTTTTCTCAGAGCTCTTCAAGTTTGTTTTCTCCATTTCCTTCGTAGGCATAAATCATTTACTTCAGTTTTATTCTACTCATGAGCATTTTCTGTACATCAGTAGCTGCTACACACAGTGGACAAAGAATTTTTTGTGCAACATGCGAGTGCATTTGTATGGAAAGTTTTACAGTGGCAGAGGGTCAAAGGAATCGCCTTTCATGAATTGTCATTACTGCGATGAATGGAAGCTCATGAAACCAGGACTGCACTGGGATCCTTGAGTGCTTTCACCAGCATGAAGTGGTTTAAACGACCAGCCAAGAGGAAAGAGTCACATCCAGACCCTTAAAGCCAGCGGGATAAACTTCGGTACTCATTTCTACAAAATTTCAGTACAACACAATTAGACAACAACATTGCTTTCCATAAGAATTGGGCTTGCCTGGGTTGAAACTGATCTTAATTATTCTAGTAACTCATTAGAACCTATTATTTATATTATCCCTGAATTTTTTAAAAAAGTAACTCATACTGAACCCAGGTGAACTCCTTAGCACATTAGTGGAAATGTTTATAGGATTCTATATAAAAACGGGGAACGTCGCTAAGCAGGGGAAACCTTCTAAATAACAGTGATGATAAAAAAAACACGTCTTATTTCAGCTGTTTCGCAGATGTCACTTAGCAACCAAATTGTTGTTGGAAGCTGAGAAAACTCTCCTCTTAGGTATGAAGATTTGTGTGGTGTGGGTGACAGATTGTATGATCAGCCTTGTGTCCTGGGTTTCTTCTTCTCATTCAGTAAAGTGCCCCCGGCTACCTGAGAAGGAGGTTGGGTGACACTGTCACTGTTTCAGAAACAGAGAAAGGGACTGAGCCTGGGAATCCCGTCATTTGGCCTATAATCTGGCCTGTCTGTGGAGGTGAATGGGGGTTCTGCCCAGGGAGGAGGAAAGAGAGGCACAGGGGTGAGGCAGGAGATTAGGGCATGGCAAATCAGCTGAGCAATGGGCATAACCTGTCAAATATGGACGTCCAAGAAATGTGCAGAAAAACAGTTCCCAAAGCCCCACGCTAGGAACCAATCAGAGACTGTGATCGTCAATTCTCTCGAGAATTCAAGCAGGTTTTTGATGGGATGGCCTAGATCTGACGTCATCCTGAGGAGTGGGAGACACGGAAGATGGCCGCCATTGCGATCTTGGCCATTGTGCTGTCTTTCAGTGTTCCATCCACTCTTATCCTGTAGAGTGTATGTCTTTTCCTATGTTTAGTTGGCCTACACTCACTCAGCAGAGCATGTTTCTTTTCCTACTTTTAATAAATGTAAAATTTCACTGCCTTTTGGGCTTGTTTTGTCCACTTCTATTTGTTCAGGACAAGAAGAATGTAGAACATCTAGAAGGATTCCCCCCAGGACTCCAAAACCCTATAACACAGGCTGCAGCAATGCTTGTGTGTGCCTGGCATAGCAATGCAAAGTCCATCCCAGGTTGCTGTAGAGAGAGGAAGAATATTTCTCTCACTTACACCAAAACACAACTGCCATCTGAGACTGCCCTAAGTGAATTAGGACATGCAGCTGCTGCCTGAGCCTCTGTCTGTGGACCTAGCAGGGATCAGAACATCAGGGGTGGCTCTTTTATGCTGTCTTGGGGAGGGTGTCCTCCTGCCTGGAGTCCAAATGCAATGAGATTGTGTAGAACTGAAACAAAAGGTCCATCTTACGTCATACACATTCATTCTTCCTTCAGGAGTGAATGGGAAAGAATAGACACCACTGTCAAAGTGCCTTAGGGTTAGCATGCGTTAGGGACATACCAGAAGTGTCACCAGCATTCTCCCATCGATCAGTCCCAGGTACTACGGGAAGGGAGTGCTATTTGGTCTCCATTTCACACAGGAGGAGATAGCCATAGCGCAGATGCCCCATGACCAAGGCCACTCCCAAGGGCAGAGCCAGGAACACAAAGCCAGATCTACCTGACCCTGGGATTCCTGCTTTCCTCTCTGCATCTGAGTACCAAAGGTTGAGAATATCTAGTCTTTTTCTATATTCCTACCTGGACCGTCACCCTTCAAAACTCATGATTAAAGAACAGAAATGAACAGCAACAAAGTCATGGGCACTACCCAGATATTTTACTAGCCAGAAGTAATAAAAATAGGATGATTCAACGCCTTCTTACTCTTTCCTCTTCCTCCTTCCCTGGATGTGACAAATGCCTCCTGAGCATCCCTGAGCAGTCAGCAGGGAAGTAGACAGGAGTCCAGTTTCTGGTGACCCTGATCTCTCGGAGGGAGGAGGACAGGGTTACACACTTCCCAGCTTCTCCATTCTTGGGTCTAAGTGTAAGACAGTTTAGTCAGCTTATAAGTTAGCTAGACAAGGAGACTGAGAGAGAGCTGGGTGCTCAGCCACACTGGGAAGAATTAAAATAAGAATAGGCAGTAAAATTAGGACCTTGGTGAGGAAAGGAGTTCCTCAGGCAACATGGGATGCAATCCCCTAATTCAGGACTGAGTTTCCAGGAACTTAAAAAAATGCAGCATAACCAGTTTTTCTTTAACACCTCTGTTTCCATTAAACTCTGCATCCTTAATAACTGGCTCAGAGAGCCTGACTTCCGAATGGTCATTTTTAAACCCACAGAGCTGCTTATGATAGGTGGCCGGTGAACAACTAAACAATTCCTATGCTCTGCTTATCCATAAAATGTTCAGGAATGAGGGGCTGCATGGCACCCCATTTCCTGGGGTCCCTCCCAGCTATCAGGAGCCTTTTTTCCTTGTTATATTTCCAATAAACACTTTCTCTTCAATCTCCTTTTTGTATATGATTGCATTCTTTGACTTTGTGAGACTGGGCTCAATTCGTAAGAAGATAGGTATTTCATAAAAATTCCCTCTCTCCCCCTCAGCAAGGTTCTAGGCCTTCATGGAACTAACCAAATGGCCTGGTTTGAATTCTGACTCTGCCCCTTGATGTGGACCTTGAGCAAGTTAACACCAATTTCCCATCTGTGAAATGGGAATATTTACACAAGTCCCTTCTAGGATGATCCATGAGGAACTAAGAGCAAACAATTGCAATGTTGTTGCTTTCAGTTCTCCTCTCTCAGTCCTTTCCAGGAACTGGACTGAGTACTGGGCAACTCCCACCTGTCATGTGTTAGGTCAGGGCCCTCATTTTGGTCTGACCACTAAAAGCACCCAGAGCCTTTAAACTTTTTGCACTCAGACCATAGAACAAGTCAGTAAGATTCTCAAGTATGGATCATCAGGGA
Organism: Chinchilla lanigera; assembly: GCF_000276665.1. Classification (NCBI taxonomy): domain Eukaryota; kingdom Metazoa; phylum Chordata; class Mammalia; order Rodentia; family Chinchillidae; genus Chinchilla; species Chinchilla lanigera. The sequence goes on from NW_004955445.1 coordinate 1,640,289, forward strand.
TCTGAGTGTCTCTAAGTTGCTACTGGATTTGGGGGCTATGGGGACTTCTAGAGATTCTTTCTAGGTTCCTCTTGTTCTGAACAAAGAATTGGACAAAACAAGTACAAAAGATAGTGAGGTTTTATGTTTATTAAAGGTAAGAGAAGAAACATGCTCTGCACTGTAAGTGTGGACCAATTAAAAGTAAGAACAGAAGTACACTCTACAAGGTGAGAGCAGACAGACAACTATCGAAGAGAGAGCACAGTGGACAAAAGCTAATGGCGGCTCTTTTGTATCTCCCACTCTTCAGGATGACATCAAATCTAGGCCATCCTAACAAAAACTTGCTTGAGTTCTCATGAAAAGAATTGAAGATCGCACCTTTGACTGGGTTCAGGTACAGGCTTTGGGAACTTTTTCTGCACATTTACTGGATCTCTCTGATTGACAGATCATGCCTATTTGCCCAGCCAGTTTGCCACACCCTAATCTCCTGCCAGCCCAGGTTGGGAGCTCAGAGTGAGTTCTTGGTTTTGACGGTACCCCAAGAGGGAGAACTTTTCTCAGTGGCATATTTAGCAACTGGTCATTGGTTGGGCAGTGGAGATCAGTGCCAGTCACCACAGGTAAATGGTCCTGTCCCACAACCAGCAGCCCCTGGTCTTTCTGTCATCATCTCTGTTTTGACCCTGAAGATTCCTTAAAGTCCCTCCTGCTGGCCTTACACGCTGACAGAGCCCAGTATCTGAAGGGCAGGATGTCTCTCTCTCTCTCTCTCTCTAGATGTCCAAAAGAGGAGGCTGGACTTACATTCCCTTGTGCTACACTGAGTGCACACATGTGCCAGCCTGTGGGCAGGAGGAGGTGGTCCGGTGCAGGGTCCTGGAAGCAGGGGCTTCCTTGGTCAGGACTAAGAAGAGGGTGTTGACCCAGACCCTTATCTTCACCGTGGGCAGGTCTTCTTCTGAGTGCTCCGCGGGGACTGTCCTCCTTCCTCCTCACAGGAGACAGGTGCCCTGTGACACCATGTCACTGATGGGACCACCAAGCCTCAGAGGGGCTGTGGTCAGCTCAGGCCTCTTCAGGTGGTAATGGAAGACCTCTGGCTTCTTTCTCATGTACTCTTTTATTTTTTTAAAAAGTTAATTCAGCAAGCTCTTCCTGGGGTCCTCCAAAGGCCCTGATTTTTTCAGGGACCCAATGAATGAGGCAGATATGGAGGCTAAACAAATCCTCCACTTCCATGTGGGCCGTAGCAATGTGTGAGGAACCTGGGAAGGTCACAGGGTGGTAAATGCCCTGTGCAGGAAGTGGACTATTAGGTTTCTGCCTCACGTTCTTCTTGGGCCACACTGTCCTGAAACGGTGACATTCCACGTCATCTTTGTCATCTACCTTTCAACTTCCCTTCCTGATGGGACCTTCCTGAGCATGGCAGTACAGATGACCATAGCAACCAGTACCCTATATTCGCAGATTCTACCCAGTGCACACCCAGGTATTAGTCCTGGCCCTGGGCATCTTATCTTCAAGCCTGCTGGCCACTGACAACTGCAGACTAGGACACACTGGCAGAGGTGTGGGGTGGCTCTCTGTCCCATCCAACATGCCTGCCGTGGAGGAGTCCCCTGGCCCTGCGCAGGACACCTGCAGTTGTCTGGTTTCCTAAAAGGAGAGAGGACAAGAAATCCAGCCCCCCAGACAGCTGAAGATCTATGGAAATGTATTTAAAACAGCTCTTCTAGCAGCTGCTGGCAGATTGCTTTTTCTATGCAGACTGGATAGCTTTAATAAAAAAAAAAAAACGGGAACTTCTCCATCTGCTCTGTAAAGATAAGCCCCCAGTTCCCCAAATCAGCGAGAGACAGAGGCCCAGGGGCTCCATAGGTAGGAGGGAGAGCAATTCAGGCCAGGCATAGAGCCGATTAGCACTCAGATCCTGGAGCAGGAGACTCATTCGGGGCCTCTTGGAGGTGGGACCAGAAGTGCGAGCCAAAGGGTGGGACTCGGGGAATTAAGACGTCGCCGAAGCCCTGCCACAGCCCCCGCTGTCCTCTCCGTGGCCGTGTGCCAGCTTTTCTTGCCTCTGTAGCTGTCAGACAGAAAAGGATGATTCTCCAAGGCCTGGAAACCACTGGATTGTGACCAGGTTCCCCAGAGTGTCTGGGATGCAGCCTGACAGAGAAAGACCTCAGGCAAAAGCAGGTCACACTTCATTTGAGCAAGATTAGTGTGTGCCAGTCAAACTCCAAGTGTCACTGTGGCTGCGGAAGGGGCGGCAGACCCTGCTTGCGTGAGCCCGCCTGGCTCTGTCACTTGGGAACAGGGTAGATGGGGTTCTGTGGGCCAGAAGCGCATACCATTTGAGGGTATTCTTGAGAAGAGCATGAAAAATACGGACACAGTTCTATTAGAACCTCCCCAGGGCTCTGGAGAGGGTCCTGCAGGTGACAGGTGCTGGAACCCAGGTTGCATGGACTTCACAGCAAACAAATTTGTGCGTGACACAGAGTATGAGTGTATGAGAGTGTGTGAGTGTGTGTGAGTGTGTGTGCGAGCGTGTGTCCTATGAGAGGGAGAGAGTGCATGAGGGAGCGATGCGAGAGGGCGGGGATCTGAGAACGGGGAGACATGGGTCCGTGTGCAAGAACGTGTGTGTGCTGCTTGTTCCTTTCCACCTGCACCTCCTCGCCTTGGTGGCCCAGGCACACTGTGAACTAAGCCAGATCTTGGCGGCTCTCCTCATGGTGGAGAACAGCGCCATAGCAAGAGCGGGAGGGCACATGGTAAGAGAGGAAGCCGGACGGCACTGACGGCCGGGTCCCCAGGCGCCTGCCTGCATCCCTGTACCCAAGTGTGACCATGTATGCACACAGGTGTGTGTGTGACTGTGCAGAGACAGGCTGGGCCTCATAGTTCAGAACATTACAAAGCACCACCCACTCCCCTTGCGTGATACTGAGAGAAATTTCTCAAGCTTGGAAGCCGGGGGGAAGGTTACTGTGGACTCCCAGAATCCTCCTTGGGCATTGTCCGAGGGTCTCCCGGTGAAAGTGAGCTGACTGTCTGATGTGACTAGGATTGACGCACCACTTAGTATGGTTAGAGCCAAGATTCTGCAAAGTTAAATGCTAACTTGTAGAAGTTCAATAATTGCAAATGATTGTGTGTCCAGAGGAGAAGATGCAAATAATTCAAGTACAATAGAAAAGATAATCTCAGGGTTCGCTTTTTTTTTCCTTTTTTAACCCTGCAGGACATAGGACACAGACCAGGGTTGTAGCCCACTTTTCACCCAACTCTCCTCTCCTTTGGAGCCAGATTTGTTCTTCTATTTTTCCCTCACGGATGAAGAGATTCACCTTGGTGTGTCCTCACCGTGTGCTGATCTGAGAGTTAGCTTTTTACCACTTTCGAATGTCACACTTTGATGTTAGTTCTCTTTCTCTAATCCCTTTGGCAGTAAACTTATTTTATACTTCCTAAGTTATTTCAAACAAGAACCCTGAACTTAAGGAATATGAAGATCACGATGTAAACCTCTTTGGATTCTATCTCCTTCTTAATCCTTCATAGTTTTTCAGAACCCAATCGTGGTTTTAAATGTAACCCAAATAATTTCTAAGCTCTACAAAGTTCAGCCTTTGACAGTCAAAGAAACACAGTTAAAATAATCAAAATGAAATTCCCACTCCGATTTGCATATTCTAAGAATAGTAGGTGGATCCCAGTCAAACACCACAGGGCATTTCTGAGAACTCCTGTTTGCTTCTCTCTGACGCTTTCATCCCCAGTTCCTACTTCAGAGCTGCTGGTTCAACAAAGCTTTGATTTTCCTCCCTGATTGTCCTCAGCGCACTCCTCAGTGGCTTGCATGAGGACTTTTGATCAACAGAAAACTCAATAAGCATTGAGTTAAGCCCCCAAAACGCAGTATTTATTATTCACTTAACCAGGGTCCAAAGGGCAGGTTCTAGTAGCAACAGTACTATCAAGGGTCCAGGTTTTGTCCATTCTTCTGCCCAGTTTAGCTTTGTCTTCATGCTTATTGCCTCATGGCCACAAGATAGCTGCTGCAACTACAAGCAACATGCTTTTGTACACAGCTTCCCCAGTAGGATGGATAAGGGAGGGACCAAGAAGGTTCTCTTCAAAAGAGCCCTTCTTTTTATCAAGGAGGGAAATCCTTCCTAGATGAGTCCCAGCAGAGGTGATCCTTGCTTCTGAAGTTTAGAACTGGGCAGCATGACCACTCCAAGGTACAAGGAGAGGGGCTGGGGATTTAGCTCAGCAGCACAGCGCCTGCCTGGCAAGCATGAAGTCGTGAGTTTGATTCCCGGTACCACAAAAAAAAAAAAAAAAAAACAAGTTACAAGGAGATTTGGAAAGCAAGTAGAAAGTAGAAAAGTAGAAAAGAAAAAGTAGAAAAGAAAGTATAAAAGAAAAGACAAAGTAGAAAAGAAAAAGTGTTATGCCTAGGTCAGACCAACCAGGGCTCATCCCTAGGTTGGGCGTGTCACAGGCACTGTGACAGGTTCTCCCAGTAAGAGGGGAGCAGCAGAGACCGCTGTTGGAGACACAACCTGAACTGTCAGTCACACCCTTCATTTTAGAGTTGGGGAAGCAACCCTCAGCCAAGCGATGCAGTTACATGCTCCAACAGCACATGGCCCAACTTCCCAAGGACAGCGACCAAAGGGGCACCCAGCTTGCCGCCTGCTCAGCTCCTCAATGCCCCTGTGACAGCTCTGCTCAGCCCCACAGCTGCAGAAAGACCACAGATGGACACATCAGGGCGGAATCCATGTGAGGCTGTCACCTGGGGCCACCATGCTGGAGCGTCCACCCCCACATCCATCTAGGCTCACCTTGGGCACAGGAAGTGGACCCCCCATCCCTCTGTCTTAGGAGTGAGGAGAATGAAGTTCAGAGAACTTCGTGCCATGCCAAGGCAGCTAGCAAGTGTGTGACTGGACTGACATTTGGCCCAGATCTCTCTGATTTCAAAACCTGTTTTTTGTTTTGTTTTTTTCCTAAGCCCTTAATGCCCTGTTCTTTCTCCTAGCAAAGAGACCACATGCCAGTTTAGCAAGGGGAGCGTGTGAGGAGCAAGCAGGTGCTGCGGCTGAGAGGTCAAGAGCCCTAGCCCCTCTTTGCACAGCCCACAGTGCCCACAGGGACCCCTGCTCTCCCCTAGTGCCCACTCGAGCCTCCTGCCATAAAGGCCCGGAAACCACTCCACCACCACCCAACCTGGAAGGATCCATGGTGTTTCACCAGCTTTGCATCCATACCCCATTCTCCTGGCTTTGCTCCTTCTCATCTCCTGCGGCTGGCACTGAGGTCCCAGGGCAATGACAGTGTCAGGAGGGGAAGGACGGTGTCAAAACCCTTGGGACCCTCTTGAGGCTGAGTTCTGATGGCGCAGGAGGCCCCCTCACTGTCAGGACCGGCTAGGAGCCTAAGAGAGCCAGAGAGGCTGTGGTTTTGCAGCTCCTCCTGCTCCAACAGCCTATTAAGAAAGAAGGTCGTACACGGGTGAGGGACCCCAGCTCTGGAGACCTGGTCCTGGGCCCTGCTTGCCCCATCTCCAGCCACCGACTTTGGGAAACCTTCACTTTGAATCTGTCTCTTCACTTGGGAAAAGGGATGGAGCCAAATGTCCCCCTCCTGAGGAAGCTGCAGGTGACAGTCCCTTCACCATGCAGGACATGTGCTCAAAAACTGGTCACCATCGCCACCCGAAGCGGCAGCACTTACTTGTGGCTCGTGGCTCTTGCACGTTAGATGAGACAGGCAATCAGTTAGTCACCCAGAGCCCTTTGCCACTCTGCCCAGCTGTGCCCTCTGTGCCCTCAGTCCTCTCACTGGCACTCCATGGGGTAGTGGCATTTGTCACCTGGGAGGCGGTGCTAGGCGTGGTGAGCAGAACAAATGCTGACTCAGAAGCCCTCAAAACCCAGGCCGCTCCACTCGCTGCGGTGGACCGTGGGCAAAGGGCTTTACATCGCTGCCCTGTAGTTCATGTTTCTGCTTTTAAGGGGGTAGAATGTCGGTGTGGGGAGAGCATGGTCTGAGAAGGAAACAGCGGCTCCTGGGAGCCCTGTCCTGCTCTGGCACCACCTCCAAGCCCGGTGCTACCTCCAGACACTTCTGCCCTCTCAAACCTCAGGCAGAGTTGGGGTCCCAGGGTCTCAGCTCTGCAAGAAATTGTTCAATGGTTGGAGACATCTCTGGTCACCTAGCAGGGCTGAGAGGACACACTGGGAGTGGAGTTCCTAACTGGGGAGGCGGGAGGGAGGCCTTGGCATCTGGGAAGCATCATGCAGGTGTGACTGACTGAGCAGGAGGCAGCTGCTCACTCGGGGTTGCACATATTCCAGCCTCCCTGGGGCTTGGGAAGGCAAAGGAGAACAACTCAGGGCTCTTCTTGGGCTTCAGTGCACCATCGCCAGCACCTCTGCTGCTTTCCCCGGGGCTGGCTCCAATGCAGGGTGCCACCACTGACAATGAAAAACTCTGTTGACGTCGCTACATTTTCTCTACTTGGGCCATTCAGAGATTTGTAAAAGACCTTGAATGAAATGAGTTGCAGTATGGCAGAGGAAGGCAGGAAGGAGCAGTGGAGACGTGAATTCCCAGCTGGCCGTCCTCTTCCATCACCATTAATCCTACTGCCCCCGCCCCTCCCAGCGCGTCCCTTCACACAGGGTGAGCACCACGGTGACTTTCTTCTTGTACAAGACATCACACGGGCGCTGAGATGTGCAAGGACAACTCTAGGACGTGGAAAAAGTCATTGTCAGCCCTGCTGGGAATGTTCCAGGACCACAGTAGGCAATACTCGTGGCTATACAAACATAAATTAAGTAAAATTAAAAACCCAGCTCCCCTGCCTCCTGGGTCACATTTCAAGGGCTAGATGGTCAGATGTGATCATCACTTCCCATACTGGGCAGTGCAGATATAAAGAACATTTTCTTCATTGGAAGAAAATGGCACAGTTCTATTGGCCAACACTGGGCTAGAGGAAAGTCCTAGCTTTTAAAAATTGTAGACTTTATTGGTATTTTTGATAACTTAAGGAACAGCTGTCATACACTATGAAGAACTCCACAATAACACAAAGAGAGCACACAGGGGTCCAGGTTGGGGCATCGGCTCAGCAACTCACTAACCCTGGGAGCACCCTGTCCCCATGAGTTGTGCTGTCCAAGACCCAGCTCACCAAGAAGGACAGAGTAAGTGAGGAAGGAAAGAGGGGCAACCCTTGAATCCCTCTCCCAGCAGCAGAGGATTCTGCCAGGAGTTTGAGGGGCAGAGCCTGAGAGATGAAGAGGATGCCTGGATATACTTATGAAGAAGGCTGGAGAACTGAAAAGCCAGGCTCCTGGGTGGCAAGGGCAACAGAGATCAGCAACAGCAAGAAGTTCTCACCAGCCCTGGCTAGAGAAAAGGAGGGATGTGAGGATGTCATTCTAGCCCCAAAGCTGAGGCCATCCCATGGGGATGCTGGCAAGAATGATACATGAGGAGCTGAGGCCTCTGAGGTGGTTCATCCAGGCCTGGGATGGCACCTTGAAGAGGGAACGCATCCTTCCTGCCTGCCTTCAGTCTCCTGCCAAGGTATCATGTTGGCCGGACACCAGTGAAATCTAGTGGGCAGGGCAGGCTGGAAAAGTGGTTTTTCAGGGAGAGAGGGGTGGGAGAGTGAAGGGATAGCCTCTACTGTTCTGTGCTATGAGCTAAATGGTGTTCCCCAAAATACCTATGTGAAGCCCTAAACCCAATGTGACTATATTTAGAGACAGAACTTTTAGGAGGTAAAGTTAAATGTAATAATGATAAGCTTAGGGTTCTAATCCAACAAAACTAGGGGCCTTATTGATGAAGATTTTGCCTCTCTCTCTCTCTCTTTCTCTCTCTCTCTCTCTCTCTCTCTCTCTCTTTCTCTCTCTCTCTCTCTCTCTCTCTCTCTCTTTCTCTCTCTCTCTCTCTCAGCATGTGCAGAGGAAAGGCTATATGAGCACCTAGTAAGCAGGTGGCTGTCTATAAATCAGGTACAGAGCCCTCTCCAGAACCCTACCATGCTGACAGACCAATTTCAGATTTCTAGTTTCCAGAACTATGAAATGATATATGTTTGTGATTTAAGCCACCCAGCCTGTAGCATTTGGTTATAGCAGCTTGAGCTACTAAGATATTGTACAATTCTGGAAATACATCGCCACAAACTCAGTGTGCTAGGAAGAATCATAGTACCCAACTGTCTTAGTCACTTTCTTCATCACTAAGATACAAAAGACCCAATACTCACAATTAAAGGAAGACAGGTTTGTTTTGCCTCACTTTCACAGGGTTCAGTCCATGGTGGGCAGGCTCACATGAAGGAATGGCATGGTAGTGGAGAAAAGCTAGTGGAGAAAAGCTGCTAAAAGGAAACAAATCGAAGGGAGGAGGGAGGAAGGGAGATTAAACCCTTCTAGGTCACTCCCCAGCGCCCCACCTCCAGCCAAGCTCCACCTCCTAGCAGCAAGTCAGTTACAGTGCCCGCATAATTTAATCACCTTCCAAAAGCCCTACCTCTGAGCACATGAGGCTTTGGGGGGACATTCTCCATCTAAATCCTCACATCTGCATCTATGTCCTAATCACCCAAAACTGTGATTATAGTCGTCCCTTTGTATCTATAGGAATTGGTTCCAGACTCCCCACCAGGGTACCAAAATCTATGAATGCTTAAGTTCCTTATATAAAATGGTGTAGTACCTGTGTGTAAATTACCTACACTCTGTCTTATACTTTAAATCATTCCCAAGTTGCTCATAGCACCTAATATAATGCAAATAATATATAAATTTTTCTTATACTGTATTGCTTAGGGACTAATGACAAGAAAAATGTATGTACATAATTAGTATAGAGCAATATTTTTTCCAAATATTCTCAATTCACAGTTGGTTGAATCTATGGATTCAGAATCTCTGTGTCCGCAGGACCAGCTGTGTATGTGATTTTACACAAAAAGAGACTTTGCCGATATAATTAAGTGAAGGATCTTGAGATGGAGAAATTATCCTAGATTACCCAGGTGAGCCTAACATTATCCCAAAGTCCTTGTGAGGAAAATATGGGGCCCTGATGGTGAATGTCACAGAGAAATGTGATCGTGAAGCCAGAGTCAGACATGAGATTCTGAGCTTTGAAGAGGAGCCCAGTGTCACAAGCCAAGGAACGTGGTGCACTCTGATAGCTGCAAAAGACAAGTCCCCTAGAGCCTAGAGAAGGTGCCTCACATTCCATGAACCCCTTCATTTTAGAGACCTCTTGCCAGACTTTTGATCTCCAGAATGCAAGAAAATGAACCTGTGTAGTGTCAAGCTAAGTTTGTGGTAAGTTATAGCAGCAGCAAAAAACCCATACCCTGGCGAATTCTGGTAATGTGGTAATGGGTACCCTGCACTCCATGTGGTCCTTCAGGTGTTAGAGCAATTTTAGGTTTACCAGAGGTGAAGATACCAAGTGGCACTCGGAGAAGTGGAGGGAATCAAGCTTTATTACATCAGTGGGCTCAGACAAGCTGTGCACTCCAAAGTCTGAGCCCCGAGCTAGTATAGGAAGTTACTTTTATACCGTTTATCAGTTAGGGTGGCGGTCTTTTGTGAGCAAGTGGAACTTTACAAATATGAGAACAAACTGGAAACAGAAGCAGGCCAGGTACAGCTTGTACCTGTGGCATACCTTGTAGTTAGCAAGGCTGTTTAAGAAGTGGAAGGAACACTGCAGACTATTCAGACATTTGGATTTTGAGACCCTTTGATCCATCCTGAAGAGCCAGACAGCAGAGCTATCATGTTCTTCCAGCTCCAGCTCCCTTGCACGCTATCCTGCGGGTACTTGAGGCCTACTGGCTCTGTGACAAGGCAGCTAGGCCTGTGAGTCTCTACCAAGCCTGGAAGGGGAAGCAAGGATAGCTCAGCAATAAAGGTGGAAGATCTGAAAGACGTGTAGTCCTGGGCTCCCTACCTGGTGGCTTTGTGTCCTTGGGAAGGCCACTGAGCTTTTCAATGGGCCACGTAGAGGATGGCTGTCATCCTTGCTCCTGTGGCTGCTATGAGCTGAGGCCTTTGCCCATCACTGGGCGTCCCTGGATGACCTGCCATGCACACATTCCCTGCTGGTCCAGTTCTGGGAGCTGGAGGTGTGTTTCCCACACCAAACCCAGGGCCTCTGTGAAGCCCACCCTGGCAGGTTAGCTGACAGAATGCCATCAAACACCAAGCATTGAACTGGTATACTGTAGGTGGTCAAGCAATGCTGCTCTCCACCTCCTCTTGGAAGAGGAAATCATAGAGGCCTCTGAGGCTGAGTGAGTAGATGCAGATGAGTGGATGCAGGTGGCCTTTGCATGCCAGGTCCCCTCCAGCCTGGGCTCTGCTTACACTGTTATGAGCCCAACCCTCAGGCTCTGGCACTTAGAGCTTGGTTCCTGGGACCTTCAGTTGATCCAGTGAGACATATAACAGCTTCCCTCTAAAGAGCTCAAGAACTCCACCTTCAGACTCCTCATGATCTGCAGATGCTGGCAGCCCTTACTTGAGGGTTGTGCTGCCAGCCAGGCTGGGGCCACTCCCACCTCATGTCCTGATGCAACCTCCAGCCACAGTCTCTTTATGTCTTCCTCAGAGCTCCAGGCCATTACTCCGTATGTCCCAAGAAAGGGGCAAGACTTGATTCTCCCACACCCGGATGGGCCCAGCTCCCAGAGAACTAAGGTATGAAGCTCAAAGTATGGGTCAGTGTCAGGAGTCAGGGACTCAGGAGTCAGGGCAATGTTGGGGACACCTTGCCATGAACTATGATTATTTTCTTACTAGCATCTAGAAGGTGGAGGCCACAAACCTCTCACTGCACAGAGAACCCCATATAGGGTTATTGGGCCCCCATATCAGTGGCATCATAGTTAAGAACCTGCTGTAAAACAGAGGCCTTGGTTTGCACTTCCCTCTGAAGCAGAGCTATAAGACGTGGGTGCAGACAGATTTATGGAGGCTTTCCAGGAGGCAGACAGGAGAAAATGCAGAAGGTGAGGCAGCGGCGAGGAGAAAGGCCAAAGCAAAGGGCTGTGCTGAGCAGGTCAGCTATGGGCCCTTGAGACTTGGTCTGGAACTGGCTTTGGGGAACAGGGTAGTGTGGTCTCCAAGTTGACCCTGGAGAGACACAAAGAGGGGTATTTATCTCACCTGTTGATTGGGGATGTTCAGCCCCCACCAGCCCTGCCATTCCTACATGAGGACCAGTCTCTGGCCTTATGCCTCCAGCTCTGAGGCTCTGAGAGTTGGTTCCCAGCCCAGTCTCAATATCAGCACCCCTCTCCATGAACCCCACATCTCACCCTGCACTGCCCGGAAAACATGCTAACTCACAGACGAAGCATCTTTTCATTTCCGGCAAAGACAGTGTGACTCAACAAAGAACACATGGTGGCCTCCAGTTCTTGTGGAACTGGGCAAACTTGTTGAGATCCTTGAACCCCAAAATGCAACATTCACTGAACCAAGTGTAAGCAGGTAGTAAGCCTTCAACTTCACAGACAAATCTGTTAGGCACAAACAGAGCAAAATATTTTGGATGGCTCTGGGAAGACAAATGTGATAAATTTCAAACATTCTAACAGAACCAGCATCCGTCTGCCTGTGCCCCACCGATCTGAGCAGACTTCGGCCCCGTGAGGAACCCAAGCCAGCACAGTGGCTCCGTTTCACAGCCGGCACCAGCCAGAGCTTCACTTCCGACTAGTTACAGAGCAGCTCTGGGGATCCCACAAGTGCTGGGGAGGTAGGAGCAAACTGGACTTGCCCAACATTTCAGTTTTTTACCCAAGTGTCCCTGGTTTCTGGAATGGAGGCACGTGTTCTCCAGAACCCAGATGAAAGAGGCTGTGGGTAGAGACCCTCACTCTCCAGGGCTTCAGTAGCCCATGTAGGTACTGGCCAAAACCAACGTGCATAGTGAGGGCTCCTGGTTCACGAGGGCAGTGGAGATAGGTCACCCTCCCTGCTCCATAGAAGATGCAGTACATCTACACAGCAGCCTGTGCTGCTCCTCAAGAAGACCCCAGGCGGATGCAGTTCATGATGCTTCACTGTTCCAGCATCTTTGGGCCTTGAAGACACCTGGGACAGGCTGTTCTGACCACCAGATGCATTAGCCTGCAGCTGTCTCTGAGACCCCTGGGCCCCGAGACACCTGGAAATCACCTCCCATCACTGCAGGGCCCACGGTCCACAGTGTGGCCTCCTCAGAAGACTCCAGGTGAGGAATGGGCTAGTTGAGTGTGTTTTGTCCCGGGCCACACAGACCACAGCTGTCCTCAATACAACAACTCATGAGAGCGCTGAAGACACCCTCTGCTTCCACATCCTCTGCCCTTCCGGGGGTGGCAGAACCCCTCCCTCTCCCTCTGCAGCTACCTCAGGCTCTTCTCCCCTTGGCCCTGACTTCGTGAGTCAGGGCCCACCAAGACCTCCAGTCCGTTATCCATCCACCTTAAGAGTCACCACACACCGGTCTAGATACCTGGGGGCTTGGCACTGGTTTGTTCATATCTATCAGCCTGCAAAGCTGGCACTGGTTTGTTCATATCTATCAGCCTGCAAAGCTGTCCTGCTCTGACCCCCGCACCTCACTCACTGGAGCTGGGACAAGTCGAGGAAGAGCCCTACCTCGCCTCAGGCCTGTAGAACGCCTTCCCTTCCCAGAGCTTTCTCCAAAAGCAACCGACCAGCCATGAAGCAGACACAGCCCACAGCTGCACAAACATTCTTTAGCACACACTCATGTAATACACACCCGCGTGCATACCCTCAGTCATGCCTGTGAGCACCTACTGCACATAGCCACACAAACACAGTTGCACCCACCTCCTCGCACACACTCATGCATGTACACACAAGAATATGTTTGTACACGCAATACCAGCCTGGAAGCCCCCAGCAGAGCTTTCATTTGGGACATGAGGTTCGAGGCCCCTGTTATCCCCGTGGACCTCATGGACCACACAGCCTTTGGCAACACACTCCAGATGTCTGCCCATGCCAGATGGTACCTAGCAAGCAGCAGGGACAGGATTCTCCTTTGGTCTGGCTAATGAGCTCTAAGCCTCTCAGTGGGAGCAGCCCTCACCCCTCAGCCCCTTTAATCTGCCAATGGACAAAGGGCAAGTGGGGACAGTGTGGGAACCTTTGGGGGCCCTGTTCCTGGGGTGGGCAGTAGGGCTCCAGAGAGCACATGGCTGTGCCAGATACATCTCAGGGTCTAAGAGGTGACCAGTGTCCCGTGGTGGGGATGACAAAGAGCCAGAGCCATTGGCCATCAGCTTTTGAAGGAACACGTGTCAGGGTGGGAGAGCCAGGTCTGAGACATAGAAAGCAGCAGCAGTTTCCTGGTTGTTTATGGCACAGCGCAAGGGCAGGGAAGCAGCAGAAGGAAGACACATCGTGGAACGGCTGGTGGAGGCGGTGACTGAAACACAGCCATGACTGCCGCTGCGGTCAGCTCACGGGCCTATCCCATCAGGCCCCAGGAAGCTTTTTCATTAAAATCCCCATTTCCATGGGTTTATGACTTGGCCATAAAGTGTGGCTCCAGGGTTGTTCAGGGATCCCGCTGGGAAACAGACTTCTCGTCTTTTCATCCAGGATTATTTTCTTTATGGGTTATTGCACTATATCATTCCGGAGGCAGAGTCTTGGTGGGTGCCAGGCAGCACTGTGGGTCAGGATGCCACAAAGAACCCAGTGGGCAGAAGGGTGCAGGGTTGGGGTGTGGCCTCTTCCCTGTACCCGCGTCATCGGGAGACTCAGGTATGTCTTTTGTAGGGGGGGCACTCCTCAACACCAGCAGTCCTTCTCCTCCCCACGGCCCATTTCAGACTAGCTTTGAATGCTACTTTCCCTATCGTTGCAAAGGCAGGTTGGGTGCAACCTTGTCCTCTCCCTCAGTCCACGGTCAGGACTCCAAGACAGCCTGCTGCTCATGGGCACCGGGGAAGCTGAAGTCTCCCCAGAGGGATGCAATGCCACCGTCCATGACCCAGTTACAAAGCTGAGCGAGACCACCATGGAGAGGGTCCCGAGAACTCAGTCCAGACAGACGCTGCTGATGGCTTTGTCCCCTCGCCTGGGCCACCAAAGGCCCATGCGTTTGGTCAAATGTTACTCCCGAGTGAGGGTGCTCAGGATGGGGTGGACACTGAAGTAGGGGATGAGCGAGGCACATGGCTGGGCCTCCGTAGAGCAAAAGCCGCACTTAACAATGTCACTCGTGGCTTGACCTGGACACAGGGTCTTCTCCTGCCCTATCACTGGAACTGAGACGCCCTTGTGGCTCTCCAGGGCCCGCAGCTCACTGACTCCTCAACCTCTGTCAACAGCTCCGCTTCCCTGGAGAACCCAGCTAATCCTGGGTTGAAACACAATCACCTGGAGTTTGGGGTACTTAAACTATAGCCTGAAGGTAGAGGAGGAGTGTTGCTGGGTCTGGGGTCCCGCAGGGGCAGAGCTATGCTGCAGGACGTCATAAGTGAGACACACTTCTAGCATCAAGATGCCATTACGGCAGTCCCCCTCTCTCACCCCAGACACTGTCGCAGCGCTTCCTGCCAGAGCTCCAGCATCCCGATCTGGTTGTCAGCTCCCTCACCTCTGTGCCCGTGGCCTGGGCCAAATCCCCCGTGTGAGGGCGCAACACCGGGAGAGTGAGCTCGGGAAGGTGGGCCAGGGGAGAAAGGCCTGCAGGGGCCCTGCCTGGGCAGGTTGTGAGGGTCGGCCCTGCACCCTCCTGACTCCTCAGGGCCCCAGACCCCAGGTCTGGTGCACCCAGGTAGGGGGCAGGGGTCTCTCTTGTTTTCCCTTTTTATACCTAACATCTTTTCTTTCACAAAGCCACATGATCCCTGCGTGGCAGGACCAGGTTCGGGCTGCACCAAGGCTTCCGGAGCCAAGCCCCATGCCTAGCTGCCCCCTCCTCTCCCAGACCCTCCCGCGTAGGTTCACATGCTGAGCTGCCCCCAAATCGTCTTGAGCACAAAGGCTGTTCAACCACAATGAACGACTGACAAACCAGAGTCCCTTTAGTGCCGGATACTCTCCGCTGTTTCCAGATGTTTATTTTCTGTAACTGGTGTCTTCATGCTCTTGGCTTTGGTCTGAGGGCTTATTTCCGCCCGGCCCCTGTCTGAAGCTCCTCCCTGGATCCAGGTCCTAGCAGTACTGGTTGCCAGATGTTCCACAGCACCCAAAGTGCACTGCAGATGTGTGATGGTGGGCGCTGGGGCCTCGAGCCCCCCACTGTCTGCAGCGGCTGCCTGAGGCCTGGCTCTTAGCCTGACCACAAAGTCATCTGTAACCTCTGAAATCTGCACTTTTAAAGAACTTGCTACATTAGCTCCTATTTTCTGGATGTGGCTTTCTCTCTCTTTTGTTCCTTTTTTCTTTTTAGTGAAGTGGGTTGTTTAGGGCTTTCTAGATTTCAACTCATCCACAAATCTCTGGGGAGTCCTGCTGAAATGCAGATGTTGAATCTGCCTGTTTGAGGGGCAGGATTCCGCATGTCCTGCCCACCCTCAGGTCCGGGAGCCCACTGGACCGGGAAAGGGAGAGGGGGCGTGGCCATTGGGGTCTATAAGTGTAGCCCAGCCAGAGGACGGCTCTGCTTCCTGTGTTTTGGGCAGGGCTGGGAGAAAGATATGTGTCAGCTTTGGGGACAGGGACTCAGGGGTGACTCCACCTGCATTTGACTCATCTTCCTCCACCAGGAGCCAGAAGGAAGGGCAGGCATGAGGGCGGAGGACCCAAGGCTCAGCTGCTGCCCCCAGTCTCACCGTGGGGACTCCAGTGGCTCTGGGAGGGACGCCTGCCTCTCTCTGGTTTCACGGCACAACAAACACTCCCATAGCATCTTCCGTCGGCCCACTCTTCCCTGACACTAAACCTCAGGGCCTCCCAGGACACCCGGCACACGCAGGAGACTGGGTCAGAGGCTCCGCAGCGGGATACCAGCAGACCTGAGCAGGCCCAGGTGCAACCACTGGCCTGGCAGAGATATGGGGCTCGTGCTGGAAGAATTTTTTATTTGAAAATAATCTCAAACTTTCTTTTAAAACTATACACATGTCAACCAACTGTTACCATTTTATCCTGTGGCCTCATCACTAGCGTTTTCTTTCTGTCCCTCCTTTGTCTCTCTGAATCTCTGCTTCCCCTTCCGCCCCTTTCCGATCCTGTGCAGGTTTTTCTGGGCCTTTGAAGGGAGTCCTGACACGTCTCCTATAACAGGAACATACGCGGAAGCAGGTTACTTCTTTCTGTTGGTTTGTCAGATTTGGGGCTCTGGGGCTCCCACCTCTAGAAACAAGAGGATTCCAGAAGCCCTGGGTGGAGCTTTCACAGGACTCCAGAACTTCAGTCCCTTCCTGGCTGTGTTTATTTTGTGGCTGCCTTTATGTTTCCATGTGGGAAAAACCAGCTGTGGGCTCCTCTCCAAGGTCAGCTAGAGGACAGCATGGAGGGGCTGCTCCCCAAGAGCAGAGAGGAGAGTGGGGGCTGGAAACTTGCTCACAGATGGCCCCACCCTGCGCCAGTGCAGACCTGTCGCCCTGGACTGGCCCAGTTCCAGCAGCAGGATTGGGATGGATGCCTGACCCCGAAAAGCCTGGCCCGGCATCCACCCAGTGACCAAGGATTTGGACAAATACAGAAGAGTATGACTCCCGAAGTTGGTGGGGAGTTGGAGACAGCGGAGTAGACAGAGACTAGAGGTCCTAGAGGAGACCAAGTCTGGGGCACAGAGCCCAGAGGTGTGGGAGCAGGAAGGGAAGGAGGGGAGCGTATGGGTGACAGGAGAGTCCCATGGAGCAGAGCCCTGGGACTGTGCTCCTCTAGCTCTCAGCTAGGATCTGGACCCCTGGCATCTCAGCTCTGCTCTGCCCTCCCCAACAGCCTCTCTGAAGTTTCCTACCCACGTCTGCGCAGTGCACGTGTCCTCTCCCTGAGACCCCAAGAGTGCTGAGAATCCTCCCGGGCCCAGGCCTGCACCTCCTTCCAACCTGCTAGGCCCTGGGCTCCTGAGAAGAGCCCTCCCTGACCCCACAGCTGGCTGAGTCTGCCTAATACACTCCCCACAGTGCACCACTGTCCTTCACAGAACATAGCTCCCCTGTAAATGCCCAGTCCTTTGCAACCCTAACCCCAGTGCACCCTGAGGGCAGGGGGTTTGGGGGTTCTGGGCCCCCGGGTAGTCTGGCACTTAGTAAGTAGTGAATAAATATACAGTGACTAAGTGGAAGAGTGAGTGAATGGTTGCAGTCTTGACTCTTACCTTTCGGGTGAAGATGAGGCTGAGGAACTTTGAGAAAAAAATACACAGGAAATTTAACGTCATTTGTTCCTTGGGATGTGAATCTTCCCACTTCTCCAGCCCTTGGAACAGTCTCCAACACCCGCAGGTGTCTCAAGAGCAGAGGCTTTTGGTGGAAATGCAAGGAAGGGCCAGATCCCTTGTAGGAATCTGCCCTTGAAATCTACCACAGACTGTGCCTGGACCCCAGAGCCAAAATCAGGTGTACTTTGAGGTCACACCAGAGGTGATTGTGAAAGCCCACTCCCCTCCCTAGAGCTGCAGACACCCACAGACACCTTTGGATTCCAACTCGGGGGAACCGAAATGATGTTCTTTTAGGTACAGGGAGATGGCAACTGATGTTTGGTTCCATTTCTACGCGCCCCCACCCCAGGAGCTGTCTGCAAACGTGATGACAAAACAAATGAATAAACAAATGGCCAAGGGGTGGCCTGGTTTCCTGGATGTCTGCTCCTGCAAATTTTCTTTTTCACGTTCAAAAAGAAGAGAAGGAGACTATGGCAAACACTGAGACCGCACTTAGACCTCCAAAGCTAGTGTGGGGCTCCAGAGCAGCCTGGCTAGGTTTAAGTAAAACAGAAAGTTTTTGAAAACCAAAGTGCTGAGAGCGCTCCGGGCAGAGAGCCTCAGCTGTCCCTGCCAGAGAGGGGCAGGGCTCGCTCAAAGGCCAGGGTCAGGACAGGCTACGGAGTTGCTCTGCTTGACCTTGGGGACAGCAGCTTCTTGCAGATGCAGACACCCTTAGGCTCCTGAGGGAAGTAGCAGCCCTGCACCCTCCCGGAGCAAGGATGCAGCTTGGAGCCGGGCAGGAACCTGGGGTCTCCACGCCCGCCCTGAACCTCCATCTTCTGGCAGTACTCAATATGCACTTGGAAAAAAATCAAAAGAAAAAGGCTCAGGAATGAAAGGGATGGAATGAATTATCCAGCAGATCAGACGCTCCAGTTTAAGCCCAGGACCTTGCGGAGTCTTGCGTGAAATCTTACAAGCAACATAAACAGAGTGGCGGCCAAGCTCACCACCAGAAATATTCAATAATAAAACACAGCTGTCGGTCCTGGCACTTTGCAAGCCGACTTTGTCATTCTTGCCTTTAGAAATGCTGACAAAGACAAAAACTACAAAATGAAAGCCAGTTTTCTTTTCCACCCCAAAGAGAGAGGTTTTTGTGAACTGCAGTCTAAATATGCACTTAAATCTTGAGCGATCCACAAAAAATAATTTAAAACAGAACTTCTTCTTAGAAACTCATTTTGACCAAGGAGTGGGGAGAGACCTTGGTTGATCCTAATGAGGATGGCGGCTTTGGTTTGAAAGCTGTGTCTTGATTATTGAGATGCCCCAAGGAGTCCGTCTCCTTGGCTCTTGGTGGAGGCCATCAAACAGGAGATTTCTTAGCTGATATGGTGAGATGGGATTGACACAGTACTGGCAGCAATGGCCGGTCCTGTTGGGGCTTTATAATAATAAAATATTACAATCATTATGTCCAAAGAGACAAATCCAGATGCAAGAGAAGAGAACCATCTGGAGCTGCAGCCCTAGCCCCTGGATTCAAAGCATCCCTTTCCCTGGAGTCCCAAATATGGCAGTTGGAATTTTGGTAATAAATATAAACCTTCCCAAGAGGTGGGGCAGGGAAGGAAGGAAGCCAAAGGATGTCAGTTCTATGGAAGTCTGTGCTCTCAGGCTTCCTCATTGGGAACACACTTACAATTCGTGTCTAACCGCGGATCTGCTGTGCAGATGGAAGAGGCGAAGGTTGGAAATAAGCACACAGGCAGAGGACACTTGGAGGCTCACGGGGAGGGAAGGCCAAGGCATGGACTGAGAGACTTAGCAGAAAGTTTCACAGAGGAGGGAGCAGGCAGGCGGGGTTGTTTGATGGTTAGGAGCTTTCCAGGCCAACGGAACCTGCTGCAGCCTCTCAAAGGCCCAGAGAGCACAGCTGGTGGCTTAAAGCTCTGAGAAGACACTGATGCAAGATGTCACACCCTGCTTCTTCAAGTGCGGCCCTCCTGGTGCTGGGTTGCCACAGTGCCCAGCCAGACCTTCTGGAGTGGCCCAGTCTCCCGTGGCATCTGCTCTTCCTCCTCTTTGTGGTCTCCCCGGTCTCTAGTCCAGTGGCTGCCTTGGGCGTGACACTGGAGAGGAAGCAGGCTTGGGATGAAGATGGCGCAGAGCGCCTACTGCACTCCATCCTTCTCAGGGAGACCTCAGAAGAGTCTCCAGGACATGAGGCCACAGGCCACTGGCAGACAGGTAGCCACTGTCAGCTCACCATGCCCTTCCTTCCCTGAGGAATGGATGCTTCTTACTGAGCCATGAGTCTTGCTTCAAACCATGCCAAATCCGAAGATTTCAGGCTAAAACACTACCTTAAATTCACAAATAAGACATCTAAATTTTTTTACATGGTTTATCTTGTTAAAATGATGCTGAAGGGGCTGGGGATTTAGCTCAGCGGCACAGCGCCTGCCTGGCAAGAGCAAGGTCGCGAGTTTGATTCCCGGTACTGGAAAAAACCAAAACAAAAAAATGATGCTGAGGACTTTGTGGACCCTTAAGCATGTCCTAGATCTTCACTGGGTGACAGCGAATGAAGTCAAAAGCTGCTGACCTAGAGACTTAGGATGTGGTCACTGAAGCACACGTAAATTTCAGTCTCCCCTTGGAGGAGGGTCTTCTGGCCCTGGGAGAAAACAAGCCCTGTGAGCCAGATGCTGCTGCATCCAGGACACCTGTACCCTGTTCCAATCCTGTTCCTGCCTGCTGAGTCCCCTGCCTTCTCAGAGTGCCCTTGGTCAAAAAAGGAAAAAAAGAAAAAGATCTTCAGCACCACATCCTAGCACCAAGTTGGCTAAACACAGTCACGTAGAATTCAGCCTCGAGGGACTCGGGTCGGGGTGTGGACGTGGCTCTTCCTTTGCTGCTCTTTTTGCCTGTTGTTTGCTGTTTCAGTGCGAAGTGTCACCAAAGAACTCAGAGACACCAGACAAAAACGCCCTGCTGTCTTGAGCACCAAGGCAGTGACAGTCCCCCAGCCAAGGGGAGGGCGCTGTGACTTTAAAAGAACGATTTCCCTGCAGCAAGGAGGAACTGCTGCCCCTGGTCCCCTCCTAACTCCATGTTATTCCTGCTTCACCCTTAACCCCGAGCAGAGACACAGCAATAATGGAATCATCAGACGGTGGCTCACCAGGAGCCATCGGCTTCTTCAAACTCACTGCCAGTGTGTTGCTATAATCAAATGCATAGCACCTTATCTTCTGGAGATAAAGGCCATCCTGAGCGGAGAAGAGACAGGGCCGTGACTCCTGGCTACCGGCTGCCCGGCTCCTGGCTTCTGTGGCTTCCCACTTGCTCTGAGAAAAGGGCTCTTGCTAGAGGTCTCTGGGCTGTGGCACGACAGGTGTCTCCTTCCACCAGAGTGTGACTGGCATTCAGAACAGTGCAGAGACCTTTGGTGGCACAAGGCGAGCCCACCAGGCAGCCACTGTGGGTGGGACACCACTGAAGCTCTGGCCAGGGCGTGAGCCACCTGCCCTCCCAGTGAGCGTCACCTTCCCTGCACTGACAGGTGAGCGACGGGCTAGCTAACAAGGGCCTCTGCCTCCTTTCTGCACAGTGGCTGGAAGTGCGGGAGGGGACCCACCCACTAGACATTTTCAATTGAACCAATGATGTACTGCTTAAAATTGAAATGAAGTTTTGTCTCTGCTACACAGGTGGGTTTACTCCGGGACACTGCCAGGGTGGGAAGTTCCCCAGACTGCCTGAGCCGCGCCCCATGATTTCAGTCTCTTGATGCGCCCACTGTACCCTGGCATGGGGCAGGGAGCAGCTGGCAGCTTTTTGTGTTTTTCTTTGTTTTAAACACATTTTTATCACGTTGAAGAAAAGAAATGCAGAACCCAGGATGGAGAAGGTGCTCTTTCCTTCTCGGCCTGCTTCAGCCGGAACACCGCGCCTGTCTCTTCCACCGGCCCTTCTGGAGTTATTTGTGGCCGTCGCTCTGGGTCCCCCAGAGAAACTACGCCAGTGGAGACCCCTGCTTACCTTCTGAGACCTCTTGGGTTGTGACATGGAGGACCTGTGACTTCTGGCTCTGTTTGGGTTTACAAACACATATTGTGCACCTACTGTGTGCTGAGCAATCAAAACAGCCCCGCCTTTCCCACGTCCAGTGGCTGCTGTGAGAACCCCCAGCTACAGTGTGTTTCATCTTTCCGGCAGCTCTGGCTGGTGTACAAGATTATCTCACCTGGACAGAAGAGGAAACTGAGTCACAGAGGGGTGATGGAGGTCACCTACAGTCCCAGGAGTCCTGAGCAGAAGAGGCAAGATCCAACCCTGCTGGTCTGGCTGCAGCTGGGCTCTCACTGCAGCCTAGGGACATGGGACAAAGGGTAAGCTGGATTTCAAGAAGAGCCTGATGCAGGCAGAGGGACCCGCCAAACCCGAGAGTTCTGAAGTCAGCGTCAGACACTCAGGCTGCAGCGGAGACCCCATCCAGAGCAGATGGGACAACGCAGCCTACTGCAGGCGCCAGTCTCAGCCTTAGGGCCGCTCCTGGGAGCGCAGCTTGGAGCAGGGATTGTGTTCTTCCATAAAAGGAAGCCATATTTGCAGAGAGAACCGCGTTTGGCTGGCAAGAGCCGTCCAATCAGAAGTTGTAACCAAGTTGTTGTAATTCAAACTCGGATGTCGATTTCAACCCCTATCTCACAACTATTTTGAGCCCAGGAAAGCCCACAAGTGTGTCTATTCTGAGACAGCGACACAAAAAGATCCAGTTAGAAAAATGTTCAGAGAAACTTGGGAATTATAATTACTCCTACACCCGAGAGCGTTCAGCCGCTCTCATTTTATAAAGTGCTCTGCAGAAATGGCACTTGAACATTCTGCCCCAGAGGCGGCTGGGGATGGGAGGGGGCGCAATTTTTACGCAGTGGCAGGTTCCCGCACCACGGAGGTCCTGGGTGGAAACTAATCTGGAGCGCCTGGTGAGCAGGTGTCACCGGGAAGGAATGGAGGGGTCCACGGACAGCCACCAGAGAGGAGACACGGGGAGAGGAGGAACAGGGCAAGCCGCCGAGGCAAGGATGTGTAAAATACCAACTTTATCTTAAAATAACCATCTCGGCTGCCATTTAGTGGCATTTATCATATGACCAGGACTGGCTAAGCCTGGGACACGTGTCAGCTCATTTAATCGTCCCTTAAAATATATCCTATTAGAATCCTCCTTTTACAGTTTGAAATATTAACGCAGAGAGAGGTTTGAGGACTTCCCAAAGGTCTCCAGACAGAGCAAGGAAGCCACAACTCCAGCTCAGGACCCTGAGTCCTGAGTCCGTTCCTCATCCTGTAGGTGACAGGTCCCAGAACCTGTGAAGATGACGTTGCCTGGAAAAGGGGTGCCTGCAGTTGTAATTCAAGGAAGGAGCTGGAGACGAGGTCCTCCTGGATCACTCGGGGGTAGGCGCTCAGATCCAGCGGCAAGTATGTACCTAAGGGACACACATAGGAAAAGACAGCACCCTCCTCAGATGGAGGTAAGGACCAGTGATGTGGCCACCTGCCGGGCTCACCCCTTCTTTGCTTGGAAGAAGCAGGGAGATCGTACTCTGGAGCTTCCAGAGAGAGTTCGGCCCTGGTGACCTCTTGATCTGCATTCTGGCCTCCAGAACTTCAAGGAAATACATTTTCCTGGTCCCAGCCCCTTGCTGTGAGGCCATCTGTCCCCTCCTACCTGGGCCCCCCAGCCCAGTGCTCTGGATGCTGACTGAGGGCATGCAGGCCCAGACTCAAGAAGATGTAAAGGTTCTTCTCACCCCTCGGAGCATCTCCCTGGCCCTCAGGAGCAGAGATTGAAACTCGAGGACGGTGACAAAACTGCAGCCCTCTGCACTCTGTGAGGCCTGGCCAGCCTGGTTCTGAGCCTTCCCGTGTGTAACCTAGAGTTCAGGCATGCAAGCAGGGCCCTCGGGGCTCTCTGGGTGCTACAGTCCGGGTCTGGAATGTTCTGGAAGGCTTGGCTTGGCCCTTGCTCCTGGCCTGTGCAGCTCAGTGCTTCATGACCGAGCACATGGCAGAGAAAGCTGCTGGCCTCGCAGCAGCTGGGAAGCAAAGAGACTCTCTTAGGTGAGCGTCGTCACTGTCCCCATTTTGTGGATCAGGGGAGGAAGTGAGGCTCAGCCCCACAGGTCTCTTTTTCTCAGGCTACACAGCCAGTGAATTTCAGAGCAAAGATTCATACCTCATGCCTCAGTCTGCGGATGCAGAGGCCGCACTCCATTTTTCTTTTTTAAATCAAACTGCCCACTTATGGCTTAAGCGGCCTCTGCCACCCCTGCCCCTGAGATTCTTCAGTAACCTGAAGGCCCCACTGGACTTGTCCAGCAAACCCTCACCATGCCTTCCCCAGGGCCTCTGCTCATATCTGGCCAGGTGGACATCCACTGAGTCACGTTCACTTGGGCTGAGCTGAGCTACTTGAACAGTCTTAGTCTGTGTCCTCTTGACTTGAGAAGACTTGCTGCAACTTGGTGAAAATCCCATTGAGGACTCTCTGGAAAATGGGGAAAGTCCACTTGACTCCCTTACCTGAGATCCCAGCCTCATCTGTCTGCCAGGGTTGGAGCTGGGCAGAAGGAAAGCCTCAGCAGGGACAGTGCTATGGACAGGCGTGGCCAGGACTGCAGAGCACAGAGCAGAGGAGGGTGCAGGCGTCTCTCTCTGAAGCATGGCTGCATGGAAGCCAGTTGGCACACACAGAGAAGCCAGAGGGCGACTGAACAGAGGGCCACACCCAGACTCAGAGCACCACCTGTTCTGAGCTAAGTGGGAGAAAGACACCGAAGAACCCGAGCCTCAACTTCCTGTTGGCTCTGAGGCTCATGAGGGTGTACGTCCTCCAAAGTTTCATTCCAGACGTTGGTTCTGGAAGTTTCTTTCCCTCCAGGAGGCAGTGTAGTCTCACAAAGGGTGAACATTTTTTGTCAGAAAGATCGGTGTGAGTCATATTGACTCACTGTAGACAGTTCTGAGCCTCTGGCTTCTCTTCTCTGGAATGGGAATATTAGTGTAGGGAGCAGGGAGCATTCCGTGGTGTGCTACACCTTTCCTCACCACTAGAAAATACCAGAGGTGATCTGCTCACGAAGAGGGAAAGTTGATACTAGCTCACACTTTGGGATGTGTCAGTCCATGGTTTGTTGGTAGTTGTTTTGAGGCCTATGATGTCACGATACATCATGGTGGGCACATAACAGAGGAAGCGCAACCCCTTATGGTGACTGGGGGCAAAGAGAAGGAGAAGAACTGGTCCTCTTTGCAGGTACACCTCCAGGGGCCTAACTTCCTTCCCTCAGGCCAAACTCCAGAAATCCTTCTCCCAGCAGCACCTGGGCTGGGGCAAAGCCTTCCATGCAGAGCTTTGGGGGACCATGCCAGATCCCAAGTATAGCACTTGGTGGACACTTAGTATCCTGCTTGGCATGCAGCTGGGACACAATTAATGTCAACTGCATTAACCTGGGTTGGGGTGTGTTTCTGACCCTTGAGGGCCATGGAGGGAGGGAAGGAGGGAGGCAAAAGGGCGAGCTGAGGCTGTCTCCCAGCCTCCAGCCAGCTGCTAGCAAGTCACTCCTTCCTTTATGTTGCTGAGCTCACCTAACTGCACTGTGCTCTATCTGGCCATCCGCATTTTCTTTTTTTTTTTGGTTTTTCTCCGGTACCGGGAACCGAACTCATGACCTTGCGCTTGCCAGGCAGGCACTTTTGCCACTGAGCTAAATCCCCAGCCCGCCATCTGCATTTTCCTTGCACAATCTCACTGCGTCCTCATATCATCCTGTTAATATCTCCACTTGACTGATGATGATGACGAAGCCAAGTGATCAACGATCCTGTCTTCCCTGGGACTAAAGCATTTTCCAGGGAGGCAGGACTTTTAGTGCTAAAGTTGGAAGACTCCTTGGCACACCAGGGCAAGTTGGTCACCCTTTGCTAGAGGAATTTATCCCAGTCACACGTTGAGTCCTCAGTGGGTCCAGCATGTAGCTCTGTTGGTCTCTCTAGGGACTCAGACATGACTCGGCAAAAATGGAATTTTCCTACCCACCTCCACCTTCCTGCAAACCTGGAGTTGCCCAAAGAGGTTCCTAGGTTTCCCAGCACCCCTATTTCACAGCATAGGCAAACTGAGGCCTCCTAAGGTCCAATAGATCCCTGTGGCCTGTGACCACACAGTTCTGTACCCAGCCCTTTGGAAACTTTCAGAAGTATTTGTGGGAATGAGGAACACTGTCACTGAGGTTTCATTTTGGACACAAACATGGCTGCAACCTACAGAAGCATTTTGTAAAAGTCCCAAACCCAAACCAGCTCCAAACAAACAGTGACTGGAATGTCGGCCTGCGTCAGAGGCCTGTCTGGGGAAACATCACTCATCTGAAACCCTTCATTCAACCAAGCAGGGAGGGCACTGCAGAGGCAGGGGATGGGGGACACACAGGGACAGGGAGAGCTCAATCCCAGGGACGTCCTCCATAGATGGCACCTGGCAGCATCTGTAGAAATTGAGTCACAACCTGAAAAATGAAACTTGCCCACATCTCGTCTAGAGAGAGGACATGAACAACATTGTCAGCTCCGCTGTAGGGCTGGATGCCCAGCCCATGTGCTCTGGACGCCACCTTAGACACAGTGCCTCATTGGCCTGCACCAGGAAGAGAAGAAATTAGGTAAAAATCTGTGATTGGCTGGAAGCAGCATAAACAGCTATAACTTAGCTTTGTCTGGAGTGACAGGAACCTGGCTCTAGAGCCCTGGGAAGAGGCTGTGTTATGGCCTGTGTCTGCATGTTCCCTCAAAGCCTCAGGCAGTCAGCTTCTAGAGTTTATGATTGATTCATGGTCCGATGCTGGGGTTATGGATGTGAGTGCTACACCTGCCTGGGGATGTGTAGTTTGCATGCAATATAAGGGAGGGAAAGGGGCTGCTTGCCGCCACTCTTCCTTTTTGCTCCTGTTGTTTTTGTTTTCTTCTGCAGCCATGAACTGTTACCCTCTGCCATGTGCCACTCTGCCTTGGAGCCAGCCAAATATGGACTGAAACCTTCACAATCTGTCAGCTAAATAAACCTTTCCCTCCTTAATATTGGGCATCAGCTATTTTGTCTCAGCAATGAGAGAAAAGTAACCAAGACAGGCTGCTTCCTGGGTAGGGAGGACACTGCTATTGTCAGCAAGAGGGACTCCATACTCTAGGGCCAAGGGAGGACATCTGCCAGCTTGGCCCTGGGAGGAGGAGTGTGGGCTTCTCTGGGGCAAAGGAGTGGGCCGAGCAGTCCTCCCTGTCACTGTGACTTTTGAGTACTTCCCATGACAGCACTGGGCAAGGGCTCTTGGGTGTGTTTTCCTTTGTATCCATCATAGCACTCAGGAAAGAGAAGTCTCTGGCCAGGTCCCCAACTCCACGGTGACAGGGCCCCACCTGAGGCCTGCTTCAGCCTCCTTTCTCTGTTATCCTTACTCTGTTAGCCTCAGGTCTTTCTTGCAAAATGGAGCTCCTGGCCCAGCGCCACCAAGGCGGGGGCTGTTACCCCAGCATAGAAGGTTTGGTTGGTGTGAACTTCATTTCGGTCTCAGACCCCACAAGCATGAGGTACCCAGGAAATCTCTGTGAAACCTGAACTTCAACAGATGTTCCTGATCAAGTCCCCAGGGCTCCCTCACCTCCCCTGGGCATTAGGCTACCGGAGCAGGGGGTCTCTCCACCCTTCCTGCTTCCTCCCGGGAAAGCTCCCATAGCTACTCAACACACTGGGGTTCCAGCACGTTCCGCCTGAGAAAGAGTGGGTGAAGCCTGCTTTGCCATAGACAGGTCAGAGGGCGCACAAGGGTGTGTCAGCAAAATGGGGCAGTAAGACCATCTCTGAGATGCGCAGAGGATGGAGTCAGAAATATGTGGGGAACACATGGCCCGTGACGGCAGCGCCAGGCTCTGAGCATTTGACAGTTCCTCTGTCACTGTCATCAGAATGGTCAGCAGTGACTGAGAGGAGGGGAAAGTGGTGCCTCTGCCTGGCCCCCAGGAGCAGCTACACACAGAACTGTAGCCCATCTGAGAGGCCACGGTGCAGGTGCAGGGAACATCGAGCCGCATCCCAGAGGGAGGAAGCGGGAGTCTGGCTGTGCTGGCCACTTCTGAGGGCACTCAGGACAGGGTCTCTCGAAACTTACTGACCCTCCAGTAACAGCAGGGGGAGCATTTATCCCTTTGCCCTCTGCTCCATTGGCCAAGGCGCACCGTAAGCATCACCTCAGCCACTCGTCTGACTCATGCCCTTGGGGTGCCCAGGGGGCAGTGGGGCCCCAGCACAGACTGGTGGATGGAGGAGCAGAGGCTTGGAGGAGCTGGCTGGTGGGCACCAGTGGGCAAGAACACAGGAAAGATGAGAGCCCATGATGCAGAGGGAGGTAAGAATGGGAAGGAAATGGGAAGGGACATTAGCCACCTGCCTGGGCTCCCTGCTGTGACCTCAGGGGACCGACAGAGCCCTTGCCTTCTCCCAGATCCTCAACTCACATGTCAAGGTCAGATCCACAGCACTCAGCAGGCCCACTGCAGAATGAAAACGTGAAGCCTTTTGCACACTAAAATTCCCGTGACGGGGTCAGTAGAACACGGATCCTTCCAAACATGCACCCGTGAGGCCAGCCCTCGCTGATGTCGTCATAGTCAAGAGAAGGGGCAAGTCTCCCTACCACGGGGAAGTGGGTGGATTCAGACTTGCATCCAGTTCCATGTAACTCTGAAGTCTATGCCCTGAATCAAGTTTGAGTTCTAGTCTGAAGAAGTTATGTGGCCTTAATCCCAGCTGAGGGCACAATCTGAGGGGCTATGTTTAACTCTCCCACACAGTACTACATGCAGGGTTGGCTGCCAGATCCACCACACTCTTCTGAAAGCCTTGGCTTCCCTGTGGGGGGTTCTTCTCCCTGCCTCTCCATCCACAGGGTTCCATTCCCAGAGAAGACACATGACCTGGATTAGCCAATCAGGGATCTTCACCCTTCCCATCTTCCTAGCTCTAGGAATTGGCCCATGGATGAGCATGTGACCCCAGCTCAGCCAATGAAAGACAGACATGGAAGATGTCAATAGAAATTTGGCAAAGTGAGGTACTCTACCTACTGGGAAAATTAGGAAGCAGGAATATAAACTGAGAGTTCTTGAGTCACCACATGAGAAGCACATGCTTGAGAATAGAACCTACAGGGAGAAAACCACAGTTAAAGAAAGGATGGAGAGAGAAACATTCCTTGTGAGATTGTTAGAGCCCCTGGGTCCCACCATGCCTGAAGCTGGCTATGACAGGCCTCAGTTGTGTGAGTGGGCAGTGAGATCCCCAAGCCCTCAGCTGACAGCAGGGACCACAGAGAACATGTGAAGGGAAAACGGGAGACTGTCTCAGGTGGAGGAGGAGGGTGGGAGCGGGATGGGCCAGAGGTGAGCAGAGGTGGCTGAGGAATTAGAAGTGATCAGCGGGAAGGAGGAGGGATGGAAGGAGACACAGAGGAGGGGACGGGGCACAAGAGAGGAGGTGAGGAAGGAAGCCTCCATCAATGGGGAAGGCGGATGTCAAGGGAAACGTTCGCTGTCTTCCCCTGACGTCACTCACAAGACAGGCGTCCTCTGGCTCAGAAGACATGTTTTGCTTAGATATTTTTTTCTTTCATCAATGAGCAGTCAAAATTCCAGATGCCTGGCATGAAGGAGAAGTCATATTCTTTAATCCCTTCTGGATTTTTTTCTCTGATTATAAAATTTTCTGGTTGCGTCTCTTTACTACATCCTTACGGGGAAGTTTATTTTCTTTGGGGCAAAACTGTCGACTTTGATTAACCTTCAATGAGACAGTGTTATTAAGAGTCACCACCATGCAAATTAGGAAATATCTCTGCAGGGCTCTTTTGGGTGTATCACCTTCCCTGGGGTTCTGCAGGCAGTAATTGCTTTTTTCTCCTAACAGAAGAGCAGTATGGGTTCTCTGTTTTCGGTGGGGATGCAGTAACCTGGGTTTTGTGCTGACGATGTGTGTACACCTCAGCTGTCGGGAGGGAGGTGGTGACAAATGGGCCCCCTTAGGCTTCGCACTGAACTGAGAACGTCCACTGAAATGCCTCTGCTCACCAGTGCTAGTTGCGCAGTCCCATACATGAGCCCCACAGCCCGTCCCCAAGTCAGGCCTCAGGACACCTCCACCCCCAGAGCTCCTTCTTTGGCGCCTGCAGTCCTGCGGCTTGCCTTCCCCCAGGTATAGAGCAACTGAATAAGCTCAGAGGTGAGAGCTCAGCCTTTCTTAGCATCACCTCTTCCTGTTCTCACGGCCCAGCTGTGCATGCTCCCTGCTTTCTGCCCATTTCACACACTCTGCCCTGCATGGAGTGCAGATGAGCCCACTGCCTTCCTCACCAACAAACCACCTCCTCCGGTCAGTGGGCCGCACTGGGGCTGGACATGTCTCAGCGCGGGTGGCCCAAGCCTCAGAGGACAGCCTGGTCCAGTGCTTTCCAAGCGGTGCCTTGGCACACACCTTGGGGCTGTTTCCAACTGAAGGACTCTGGGACTGCCTAAGTAGACCGTCACCACCTGCACACGAGTGGCCTGGGAAATAGTGCAGAGGGAGCTTTCCCTAGACAAATGCCAATGGCCATGGGCTGCCTTATTTCAGCTCCACAGAGCTGGAGACACAGGCTGCAACCAGAGGGTTCATTAGGCAGTGATTCCAGCAAGCAGGGTGAGGTATGAGGACGGGAGGGGAGAGGGAGAGGATGACACTGTGCAGTCAGGAGCAGCTTCCCTCCGAGCAGTGGAGTAAATGTGCAGAAGCCACCTGCAAATTGTCCCTCTGAGGCCAGGGAAACAAGGGTTTCACTCCTCTCTCCCACGGAACACGGCCAAACACTGCCACAAGCTTGGCCGCCTGTCCCTTTGAGGCGGGTGGGCCGAGCCCTTGGAGCAGAGGGTTGTTGAGGGGAGGGGCCCAGTTGCAGGTAAACATAGGGGCAGCAAAGGGGTCCAGCAGGCTCCCACTTCTGCCCTGGCTTTGAGAAGAGGACAGTAAGATTAGGTGGTGCTTCTGAGGGCTTGCTTGGTGCCAGGCTCCATTCCAAGTGGTTTCTCCCATTTTATTCATTGAACACTCACAATAACCCCCGGGTAATTTGCTGTCCTTATTTCCACTGTACAAGCAAGGAAACTGAGGCACGAAAGGCAATTCTGTCATCCCAGGTCACTCGCTGGCAGGTGAAGGATGGGGGCGGGCCCTGGTAGTGTGGATTCTGAGCTCATCACCAGGGCCTGGGCCAGGGTGACAGAGGCACAGGATGGGAAATTTAGTGCGGTGTCACACTCAGGTCCTGCCTCCCTCAGTCTGGGCCCCGTTCTGCACAAACCACCACCCGGGACCAGCACCCCAACACTGCTGCCAGGGCCCCTGGCCATGAGGCTGACCTGTAGTCACCTGCCCTCGCACCCAGGAGGCCCTGGGATCACCGGGCACTTCTGCAGCAAGTTCATGCAAGGGTCCACTTGTGCCTTTGATGTGAGCGTGTCAGAAAGCTGTGAGTAACTGGCCATAAACTGCATTACGACCTGATTGTGAAATGTATTCCGGAGACAGCCAGCTTCTCCTCCAACATGTCAAGCACTCGGAAATCATCAGTCTTATCCTGACAACAAGAACAAAAGGCTGAACAAACTGAAATCAACAACTCCTCTTAGCTTCTTTAGAGAACTGAGGTCACAGGGCAGCTTGCCACCCCCAAAAACTTGGGACACAGACAGGCAGTGCAGAGAATTACATTTCACTGGAATCAGAGCTGCTGCAGCCAGTAACAGGCAGGAACACCTACACGGTGACAGATGGAATGCCACACCGCTGGAGGCTGCGTGGACCAGCGTGAGACAAAGCACTCCAGGTGCCCAGTCTCCCAAGGGCCCCTTGCATCTGTGAGTTTCCTTCCAGGGACCACTGCATCCTCAGAAAATTCCCCCTTGCACTTTGAACAATGTGAAAGAAAAGTTAGCATTTTAAATATATCCAGAACATTCTGTTTTCCTTAACAAAGATAGATAAATGACAGATGGATAAGTACATAGATGGTAGGTAAAAGATAAGTAGATAAATGGATGATAGATAGATTGATATCAGATAGACAGATAGATAACAGATAGATAAATATTTAGATAGAAATGGCTGAAGGATGGATGGATGGATGGATGGATAGATGGGTGAATGGATAAAGACAAGAGGCCAACCTCAGAGAAGAGTTAGCTAAGGTCCATTTCCTGGTCATACATAATTGTAAGTAACAACCCAACCTCTAGCTGTTACTTTTTTTTTTGTACTGGGAATCAAACTCAGGACCTTGCACTTGCCAGGCAGGTGCTGTGCCACTGAGCTGTACCCCCGGCCCTGCTACCTTATTTTTAAACCCTACCTTCTCTGATTTCGGTAGTTTATGTGACTTCCAGGTGCTTATGACCTAAACCACTTTGAGTATATCTGCTGAGTGCAAACTACAAGCTAAACATACACAGGTGTGCACTGGAAATACTCATGCTGCTGATGTGAGTGGACACCGAGGAGGAGGCAATCGCTCCTCCAAAGCTCGCCTCTTCTACATCAAGCTTACATACTGCTACTTTCCTTGCAAAGCTTTCTCTGAGTCCCACCCTGAGTACCACTCCTACCCTTGAAGTCCCCACACCTGACCAGCAACCAGTGAAACATCCCTGGGTTAATGTATTGCAATGTCAGCCTTCTAGAAAAGCTGTGTAAAGGTGACATTGAGCTTTGTCACACACTGAGAGCTCCGTGTAAGAAGAAGCCTTAAGCCTAGCTCCCTGTTATGACTCTGAATCCTTGAATGAAGTCTGGCAGGCAGTAGGCATTCGATCAATGTGTGCAGAGGGCACAGTGTCTGACGTGGCTTCTAGTGTCTCTTGATCAGTCTGTGTGGGTGGAACACTCTGATGGGCAGCAGTAGGAACGTGGATTATATTACAGCACCTACTATGGGACAGGCACTTGCTCAGCTCTTTGCATCCTTTAACCTTACTGCCCAAATGAAGTCTGAAGGCCCAAACAGGCTTCTATGTGGAGCTGCGTTTGAGACAGTTTCCCAGTCATGCCAAGCCATTGAATCTCTCCAAGAACTTTTCCAGGATCTATTTCACATCTGCAGCTACGCCACCACCCTCAAGCCCTTCCTCTTCTAATCACCCACAGAGGTTGCAGAACTCTCTCACCCGCTTGGCTTTCTCTCTATCTCCGCTCCCCTTTCACTTCTTGAGTGCATCCATTTAGCTTCTCTCGGTTCTCCTGGTTTCCTTGCACTTAGACTTTCCACAACAGGGCAAAAATGTAAATTCCCTTAGAAAGTGCACAGGGCCGTAACACCTGATGGGCAAAGATAAAATCCTCCCTGGTGGGTAAAGCAGGAAAGCAGGAAACACAGACTGAGCGGTTTCGTTCTCCACAACTATACTGGGAGACCCAGCCTGCTGCCCCCATTTCACAGATGTGGAAACCAAGGCTCACAGAGGCTGACCTACTCATCCCAGCTAACACAGCCACAAACAGAATTAAAACCTAGGTCTCTAGCACTCTTACTTATGACTAATTAAGTATTGGTTTATTCATCCAAAAAGTATCCATGGGATCTCCAACATGAACAAAGGATTTTTTAGGTGCCAACAGCAAGGCAGACAACATCCAGAAGCATGGCAAGCATCAAAGCAAGGTAAATGTGAATGAAAGCAAAATTGGATACATCAGCACTAAACTTTTTTAAAAGAAAATATTAAGAGCAGCCAGACGTAAAAGGTGCATCACATTCAGGAAATAACAGAACACTGACTGACTCTTCGTCAGGAATGGTGGAAGGGAGAGGGATGGGTGGAGAGCATCTTTAAGATGCTGCAGAAAGAGAAACAATGGAATTTAACTAGAAACGACTGACAAAAATATAGCTATTCCCAAATAGCTTGGATACTAAGCAACACAGTTCTAAATAATCCATATGCCATTGAAAAGCCCACAAATATTAAAAAATTTATATAAATGTAATCAAAATAAAACATAAGAATCTCTGGGGCCACCTAAGCCGTACTTAGAGTGTTAGAGACGCAAATGCAGATACTTAGCACAAAGGTGAGACGCCAGTGATCTACGCTTCTATCTCAAGGAGCTAGAAAAGGGGGTGCAAACTGAACCCAAAGAAAGTCCAGGGAAGGAACTAACTCAACTGCCCTAAGGAGAACAGGGTAAAAACCCAGCAAGTCCAGTACATAACTAAGAAGTAAATGTTGACTGACAGAGGACAGAATCAATAGGAATCAAACTCTTGACATAGAGAAAAGCCCTGAGAGGAAACGGATAGACAAGAAAAAAGAAAAGAAAGAAAGAAAGAAAAAGAAAACAACTAAGTAAAACCAATAGGTGACACAGTGTAAGGTTTCTTGAGTGCTCTTGAATGAAAAATCTCAATAATAATGAAAATTTTAAAACATATGAAACAGAAAGATTTCTCTCTCTTTTTTTTTTAAGGAAGATTTCTCTCAAACAAAGAAAAGTCTTTAAAAGTTTAAATTAGAGGGAAAAGAGCATTAGGGTCCAAGGAAAAAAAAATTAAGTATTTCATATTGAGACACATCGTAGTGGAATGATTACATTTGAAGGATAGGGACTTCTTCAAACATTCAGGCAGGACAAAAGCATCATCGAAAAGCAGGGGACTAGAAGACGGCCCCCAGGCTTTGCTGCAGCAACATCTAGTGCCAGAAAACCAGGAAAAACAACAAGCAAAAAGCCCCAGGGGATGCGGACGTGCAGCAAAGAGCACAGCCGGGCAGTGTCCTTCAAACAGCACAGCAGGTAGGGTCTCCCACGCTCGGGAAAACACCAGGGATCCACGCCGTGAGGGAACTTCCTGCAGAAAAGGCTTCTGAAGAACAGTGAAATGAACTTTTTGATACAGAAATCAACTAGTCAGAGATGAACCAAAGGAAGAACTCAGACCAGACGTACACTAGCCTTGTGCCCCAGTCATTCTGCTACCCTGATCTAGCTGATGGGAATGGGGCATCAGCCCAGCCTAAGAGCTGTACACAAAGCCTCAGAGCAGGTTGCTCATTACTCATTAGCATGATCTAAAGATACCCAGGATGGAACAGTGTTTGGAGAGGAGGCCGTTAAGAGCCGAATGGTCGCGAGGGCCAGATCGGTCCTGATTACAAGAGCTTGAGACTGTGAGCGCCACCTCTCTCTCACCCTCTCTTGCCCTTCCACCTTCTGCCATGGATCAACACATGAAGAAGGCCCTTGGTACATGTGGTCCCTTGATCTGGACCTCTTACCTCCAAATTGTGAGCATTTCTGGTCATTATGTAAATCACTTGGTCTCAGGTATTGTGTCACAGTTGCACAGAACGGACTAAGACTGGGAACAACCCAAATGTCCATCCTTGGGGAGAATGGGTAAACAAGGTGTGACACAGCTGCACACCAAGGACTAAGGGAAAGAACAGGAGCAGATTATTGGTCCACGTGGCGATGAGAGTGAATGTCCAAGCACAAGCTGCCAACCACAAAGAAAACACGTTGTACAATTCTAATTGCATGAGGACCAAGGACAGGCAAAGCGGTGGATGTTGATGCATGTGTGCCCAGGAAACTCACAGAATATACTTGGGATGTGGTGCACGGGGAGAGGGAACAAGGCAGGCCATGTGCCCAAGTCACAGCCGCGGGTGGGAGACAGCAACCCCGTCAGAATAGAGCGACAGTCAGAATAGAGATTCACTGCAGATCTCAAGGGCCTGTAGACACCGTAGCTGAGGGGACCCACATCTGAGCCCGGACTGGCCACAGGGTATTTCAACAGTAAGGACAGCGTGGTGTAAGAACTTGTGGGGCTCTTTGGCGACAACAGGTCCTGAGGAATCAGGCAGGGTAGACACCCGGCTACAGAAGAACCCACAAAACTGGGGCAACCCATAGGTGCTAATCCTAGGATCCTGCAGCCCTGAGTCTCTGAAGGGGAGAAAGTGACATGCAGAAATGAAGCAGCTCTAGATAGAAAGTCCAACACACATTATATTTGTTTCCTCTCTGCTCTCCCAAAGTGCCACAAACTCGGTGACTTAAAACAATGCGAATGTATTGCATGACTGTTCTGGACATCAGAAGTCTGAAAGGGGTTTTACCAAAGGGGTTGGACCAAAGACAAAGTGTAAATAGGGCTGCCTTCCTTCCGGAGGCTCTAGTGAGAACTATTTCCCTGTCCAGCTCCTAGAGGCCACCAGTATTCTTTAGCCATGGTCCTCCCCCATCTTCAAAGTCAGCAACTGTATCTGATGCTGCTTCTATCGTATTCTCTCTCTGTGTCTCTCTCCTTTCTCCTTCCCTCTTATAAGGACCCTGTGATTACATAGCCCCTGACAAGATGAGCTAGGATACTCTTTGCATCTCAGGATCCTTAACTGCCACAGCTACGAAGTCTCTTTTACAATGTAAGGTGACATAGTCAGTTTCCATAGATCCAAAAATTGGAAAGGCCATGATTCTGCCTCTCAAACCCAGAGACTGGCTCCTAGCGGGCTGGAACTTCATTCATTCATTAAAGCACCTGCCTCGGAACCTTGGTCTTGGACTTCTGATTGGTCCAGTTTTGAGTCATATGCCCATCCCTGAGCCAATCACAGTGGCTTGAAGAGCTGGCCACTCTGATTGGATAGATCTGAGTCTGGTCTATCAGGAGATGGTGTGCTACCTGAAGTGAGGCTGGGAAATTTTGGTGGACAGCTCAGAACCATATCATCCAGTGGGGCTGTGCTGGCAGGAAAAGACTTTCCAAGTCTTTCACAACCCACTTCCCAGGGTCTTCCCTCCCCCAGAAGCTGACCCGCCTCACATTGCTACTTCCCTTAGCCTGACAGCCAGGCTTACAACAAATCAGGAAGCCAGCATCCCCCCAAGCCCCTGCAGGAGCCTGTACCTCCTCCTCCTCTATTCTGGGTCAGCAGAGGAGCCAGGCTGCCAGCTCTTGGCTCCATCTGCTGTCCCCTGTGGCCGGCGAGGTGTGAGGGTGACTCGTTAAGAGTCTAGCAAGGAAGATGGGACTTTCTCACCCCTTATGTCTGGAAACAGCTTTGGCTCTGGAATTTCCCTGGGCACTCAGCCCGGAAGGAAGGAGAGAAAAGAAGGAGAAAGAAAGCAATAAAGAGAACAGCAGACTGCCGCCTGAGAGTCCTGGCCAGCAGGGCGAGAGGTGAGCCCCCTGCTGCCTGGGGACAGAATCCGGCCCCCTCCCTGCAGCACAGCCTGTGTTGTGTCAGGGCTCTGCTCCCCTCTCACGGATTCTCTGTACCTCCTCTCCTCCCGGCCACATTGAGCTGCTGATCCATTCCACTTCCCCCAGGGTGCTTCTTCCTGTCAGCCTTTACCACGTGTGCCTGTGTCTAGAGGCTTTTCCCGGGCCTATCCCTCCTGCCATGGTTTAGGTCTAAAATGTCTCCCCAGGTTCTCATGTGCGCAGAGGTGACTGGACCGTCAGGGGGGCGCCATGCTCATCTGCAGATTCATTCAGTCCTGAGCTGCACAGCTGTGGGTGCTGTTAGGAGGTGGGCCTGGCTGGTATGGGGTCGCTGGGGCTGTGACCTGGACCGTGAGTTCTTGCGCCTGGCCCCTTCCTCTGCTCTCTGCTCCCCAGCTACCATGGCATGAGCAGCTGTCCTCTACCCAGGCTCTTTTGCCCTACTCCTCCTGCCTTGGAGCCAGGCAACTGTAAGCCCAAATAAACCTTTCCCTTAAATTGTAAGTGTCAGATATCTTATCCTAGTAACAAAAGTAACTGTGACACCTTCTCTGGCCAAAATCTACTCATCTATTGGGTGTCAGGATGCGTACACGTTCCCAGACTCTATCTATGTCCCTAGGCCACACGGGATGCTCCCATGATCCCCCTGTGATGCCACAGTCCTGCTGGGCCTGGCACTGCCTTTCTACTTAGCTTCTCCTCCACCTGGGGTCACAAGCCTAGCACAACCTCACAGGGTTCCCCATGAGCTGATTCTCTCTAAGAATCCCTCCCTCTCAGCCTTCCCAGTGAAGTGTACGGACCCTGTGAACACACTGCCAGGCAGCACCCCAGCTCCCTGTCCAGTTTTGGGGGCCGGCAGCCGGTGTCACCTGCAGCAGTGTGGCTGGCTCTTCCCTGGACACCTCTCCTCCCTTTTCCTTCACCTCCCCTGCCCCAAGTTTGTACCTCCCCAGTAGCACATTCGCCACTTAATCCTTGCCTCGGGCTCTGCTTTCTAAGGTTTCCCATCCTCTCAAGGACAGACATCTCTTACTCATTTTTTTTTTTTTTTTAATCTGTGGGGCCTGGAGATAAAATACAGGAGGAATAAGCACATTAATCAGTCAATTACACGTTCATTCACTCTTTTTACAGATTGGAAATGAAGGCTGAGGCGCAAGCTGGGTGCTCCTCTCTCAAGAGGCTGGATCAGGAATGGACCCAATGGCTGGAATGGCGTCCTTACTCTCCTGGAGACAGCTGGGTACCCGAGCCTCTCTGCGCACTTCCGTGAAGATGTTTTCTCAACCCGGAGCAGCATGACTGAAACTCAGAGGGTTGGAGGCAGCAGTTTTCCTCTCTGGGCCTTGCAGCTTTCTGAGCAGTCATAAATTAAATTTGAACTTGAACTTAGGCAGTCTATATCCCAGCACGCCTCAGTTGGTTACTTTCCTGTAGGTCCTTAAACCTTGACACACTGAGGTTTTCAGCGCCATGACCTTGGAGAGGGCCCCCGTTGACCCCACATGCAGCCACTGGGGCTGCCTTTGAACCGCACACCCTTAAGAAAATAAGACCCAGATGGGTGTGCGGCCATAGCTGGTTGCCAAAGTGCTGGAGAGTTCTCCAGCCATTACCCAAAAATAAAGTGCTCCCATTCTCAGACGGGCAGCCCAGAGCCAGGAACAATTAAAGCATAGCACCTTAAAAAGGGACGATCAGCAAGGCCTCTCCAGGGCAGAAGCAAATCAAATCCTTCAAACACAATGCAAATGACTCGGGCTCATCTCACCAGTAATAACTGTGTTTGGTGATGCTGCTTTTCTAAGTTTCCCAAGTATGCAGCACAATTCTTCCCTTTGCTTGGCTTTTCCCTAATAGTGCAACCTAATTAAATATGATTAGTTTCCAAATTGCATTAAGCTGGAGCCCCCACATGCAGACAACCCTGAATCTAATTAGAGGCTACCGCAAGCGTCGGAAAAGCCCGCAGACATGACACCGCTCCATGAAGCATAATTGTCTGCAGCATTTAATACTTCAATTTTCTCAGTGACGAGAGGGAGAAAAATATGTTGCAAAAAAAAGTTGTGTTTTTCGGCGGCAGTTTGACAACTTTAACAAATAGCTTTGCATCCTAATATAACAAGTTCCCGGTAGACATTCCAGAAAGGGTGTGATTAGAAGGGCTTCATCGGGCTGGGGAGCGGGTTGGCCCTCGGCAGCTCCCCACCCCGAGTGACTTCGCAGCATTTGACCCGTTAAAAGGAAGCAGACACAATATTTATGCACGCAGCAAATCACACTCATGTCAACCCCAAACCTCCCGTGAGCTCATGCTCAAAAAATGGTACTAGTTCGGAAACGGAGATGCAGACGGGGCCAAGAGAGGGAGGAAGCCTGGAGAGCTCAGCCCCAGCCACCCCAGTTTGCTGGATGAGACAAACCCAGCTGCAAACACAGCCGAGTCACTCTCCACCGCTTGGTACAGATCTAATTAGCAGAGGGGCTGAGTGTGGAAAAAAAGTTCCCTGAGTGTGGAAGAAAAATAAAAGGGAGGAGTGAGTCAATGCTTTTCCTAGTAAAGACTAACTAATGCTTTGTATTCTTACTTTTCTGCTCCCTTGGGCTTCCCCAAGACCTCCGCCTTATCTGTTCCGGGAGGGGCAGATGACCGCCTCCAGGCCGGAGGCTGCGCTGAAGCCCTGGTCAAGGAAAGCTACTGGGCGGGTGGGGCCGTGGCAGGACCTGGCCCTCCTCTCTGCAGGCAGGCGCTTGCTTGCTTGCTTTGGCTTTTTCTAGCAGGAGCAACTGTGAAGGGAGGCAGCACCTGGAGGGCAGCCAGGGCCCTGGGGAATGAGAAACGGTGGGGTGGTAGCCCCTTTGGGGCCGGAAGTTGACGGAGTCATCGGATACAGGACTCCTGCGTGTACACAGGTCTTGCCAAGGGCGGCCCAGTGAGGTCCCGCCTTCGCCATTCACAGAAGCCCAGGACTCCGGCCGCTGAGGGGTGATGAAGGATGGGGCTTTGGTGGCATCTGCAGACAGAGTCCCAGCCTGGATAGGCTTCTTGCTGCAATGGTGTCACTGAGACGTTACTGATGGCATCACTGAGACATGCCACCAACTCCTCAGGCAGGTGGAGGGGACCCGAGGCCAGATTCCAGGGGGACAAGGGGACACCTGCGGGGGGGCGGGGTGACTGGCATAGCCTGTCTCGTGGTGTGTGACCACGGTGAGAGAGGCACAGAAATTGTAGGGGGCGCTGGACAAGGAGGGGGACTAGTTTCCCTCAGTCAGCCTGGGGGGCCCCAGGGCACCATGCCTCTGTCTTCAGAGCACGCAGGACCTTAATTTGGAGCCACGGCTGCTGTGAGGATCAAGGGTAGGACTTTAGTTATGTGTGAGGTCCCCGGAGCCAAGGGCCTTAGGTTTGGATCCTGGCTATGCTTGGCCTTAGCTCTATGATTTGGGGCAAGCGGCTTATCCTCTCTGTGCCTCAGTTTCCTGGGCTCAGGAAGGGGCCTCACTGAGTGCATGTGGCCAGAGCTGCACAGCCCTGGCGCCCACGGCCCTGCAGACCATGCGTCCTCTAGGCTTCATGCAGATGGTGCGGACCCTGCCCGGATGAGGCTCCTGTTCTTCTCACGGATCATCGCTCTTCAGCATCGTGTTCACACTGGTTTCTCTGCAGCCTTGTGCATCTCCCAGGAGAAAAGACATCACCGCCCCTGTCCTGCTGGTGGCTGGATCCCAGGGCCTGGACAGGCTCCAGCCCAGGGCATGTACCGAGAAATCTTTACGTGTGAATGGCAGATGCTCTTGTGTCCATCCTCGCTCCTCAGCAGCAGGAGCTCCTGCAAAGGGGGCTGGGCCACCCCTCCCAGGCCGGCGCTAGCACAGACTCGAAGTCTCGGACACAGTGACAGCCACAGCAGTGCGAAGACCTCGTGGAGACGACAGCAATGGCAGACACGCAGGCAGCCACCCAGCCAGGCGCCCACACGCGCAGCCCTCAGTGGGTGTCATTTCCTGCCAACCAGTGGCGGCTGGGTTTGCACACACTGCCAACCCTGCCCAGCTATGTGTACCTTCCTGCAGAGCTCTACCGTTCAGACTCTCCGAGAAGCCCACTTCCTAAGGAGATGTTTTCCAGACCCCAAGCTCAGGAGTGAGCGGAGCAGCCCAGGAGCCGGGTGTGGAGAAGCTGGCAGAAGCGAGCTCCTTCCTTCTGGCTGTGCACACGCAGCTAGAGAAGCGGTTGCCTCCGGAGTCTGTATGGGCTGGCGCCTCCGTGAGTTTCCAAAATGTTTGGCTGGAAACAGGAGGAGCGGAGCCCTACTGTGATACCGAGGAAAGCTAAGCTGCTGGGCATGTTCCTGCCACTGATTTCGTGTGCTTCACAAAGAGCTGCCTCCTTCAGCTCGCGGGCCCCATCCAGAAGACCAGGGCCTTGCAGGAGAGGCTGCTCAGGGTTGGGGCACCACTTGACCCCCAGGCTCCTCCCTTATCCCTGGGGATCCTGAGCATTCCCAACTCACTGCTGCACCTGGCTAATGCTCATGCTGCCCATGGGACCTGGGGAGGAAGGAGCACACAGCAGCCAAGCCCATCTCAGCTACTCAGGGGCCATGTACCCTCAAGGGGGCTGTTTCACCTTTCTGGTCCTGTTTCCTCCAGGAGAAAACAGAGGTCAGCTCCATGACACCTGGACTGAAGGAGTCCCTCACCTCTCTGTTCCCTGATGGCTAAAACGGGCCAACTGTGGGACCCACCTCCAAGGGCAGTCCCAAGCCCACCCTGTTGGCCACTTCCTGGCACTGAGGCACTCACTGAGTCTGCATTTGTTAGGAGTGCCGGGGAATCCACCTAGACCAGCCCACAGGAAGAGACGGATGGTCCCGGAATGCACACCAGGAAGGGCTGCAAGAGATCTTAAAAATGCTGGAGAGGCTCCAAAATCACAAAGAAGAGAGTGAGAGGAAGAAGCACACAGATGGCATGCCCTTAGCCTGGCTGGCAGATGGAGCTGGTCCCCCAGACCAGTAAGCTGGGCCGTCTTGGTTCTGAGCTGCAGGTGAGTGGAGCTGTCCCTTCCGGAAGTGGGAAGGAGCCTGCAGTCAGCACCCTCCTCTCACCACAGCGCTGTGAGGGGACCAGTGAGCTGGGGGGAGCAGGGCGGAAGCCTGTTCTGGGAAATATTAAGCACACAACCGCAGCTGAGCAGGTGGGCAGTCCTGAAGAATGACTCCCAGACGCATCCTGGGCTGGCTGGAATGCATGCAATGTGGGCTGGTAGGAGCGGGCAAAACCCAGGCAGGCTTGTTCCTGAATCCTGGAGCAGAAAAACCCTCCAAGATTAGAGACTTGAAACTCTTCCTTATGGAAATGCAGAGGGCAGTGAGGGAAGGGAACTCAGGGTGTACTTCCAACGGTCTCTTTCAGCGGTGTGAATTGGTCAAGTCACCTCCCCTCCCTGTGCCCCTGTGATAAGTATAAAACAAAGGGCCAAAAGGCTTCTTGGGGCTCTGCCATTGTCAGAGTCGGTGATATTCTAAGTCTTCTGGATGCCTGTCTCTGTTCTGTCTGAAATTCTGTAAAGGATCACACAGAGAAGAGCAAGACCACACGCAGATTCCTCAGGCTTTCAGTAGTCACAGTCAGATCCCGAGCTGGCCAATAGGCTGTCTGTTTGTAGTAGTGATGGAAAAGTCCAGCTCAGAGCAGCTTGAGCAAAAGGACATTGGTCAGTTCTCGGGACGTAAAGATTTGGGTCTCAGGCATGGTGCTATCCGGGGTCACATAGGATGCACCATGTGGTTTGTCCTCACACCCGCATTCTCGCTGTCATTACAGGGTGGGTGAGCCAAACCTACAGCCTCCAGTCTGACACCTCCTGTCCCCTCCTACCCTCCCGGCAGCCCCAAAGGACAGAAGAAAGCTTTCCTTTCCTGTTGGGACCAGCAGAGCTCCCAGGGTCCCTATGGATTTGCAGGCCTCATTCCCAGGCCTATCACTAAGCAATCCCTGAATTCCAGGCTGAAGTTCAGCCCCATCCTCGGCTGGGAATGTGACCCTCGCTGAGTAATTGAGCTGCACCTGTCTCTTAGGGCCGAGTAGAATCTCATAAACCCAGCGGCTGAAAACTACACGCGTGATCTTACAGTCCCGGAAGCAGCTGGTCCGGAAAGGTGCATGGGTCTCAAAGGCAAGATATTGGCGAGGTTGCACTCCTTCTGGAAGCTCCCAGGGGCTGACACGGCTCACCTTCCCCACACCTAGCGGCCCCAAGCTCCTTGCCTGTGGCCCCTTCCTCCACTTTCAAAGCGGGCAACGTCGCGTCTCATAGCATGCTGCAGCTCCCAGCACGGATGCTGCTGCCTCCTCTTCTCCTCTAGGGGCCTTCTGGTGGCGTTGGGCTCACCCAGTAATAGCACAGTCACATTGCAAGGCCAGTGGACTAGCTCCTTGACCCACTGCGCCTTACCCGCCTTCCCTCGAGGACATAGGATGTTGCGGTCTGACATCCACCCTCTCCAGGGTCCTCATGCCCTTGCCTGTGGAATGGAGGAGGCTGCTGCTCTTCAGAGGGTCGTCCTGAGGCTGTGGGGAGAAGTACAGAGTCCTGAGCTCAAAACCCAGTCCACAGCAGGAGGCTAATGAGAGACACACCAGCCAGCCGTGGAAGGGGGTTCGCAAGCATATCCAAGCCACGTGTGGAAGTTTCAGAAGAAAAGCAGCATTTGGGTTGGACAATTATAGAACCAACCCAAACTGGGCCTCGGGGCCTGTGACCCACAGTCCTGGTGTCAGCCACTTTGCTCTGATGGGACAAGGGGACAGTGTGAGTCCTACCAGACCCCACAGCCTACAAGGGCTCAGAAGAGGAGGGCAAAGTCTGCAGGGTCCAGAAGGGTCTGGACAATGGTGCTACAAAGACACTGGTGCTACAGAGGCCTCCCCGCGTCCCCACACCATAGATTCCCTTCAGGAAATAAAGAAATGGAGCATATGGTAACTTGAGGCTTCAAAGGCACATGGCATACAGTAGTTGCTCAATAAATGCTCTTCCTGTTGACACGTAGAGGCTTAGCGAAGGACAGAACCACCCGGCCTGTTCAGTGCTTGCAGTCCTGCTGGTTTACAGCAAAGGACACTGCAGGCACTCAGAGAGGGCCAGGTACATGGAGCTGCAGAGGGCAGCGAGCCAGGAAGGCAGGGGGCTGGAGTCTTCTGCCTGGCTTTGCTGCCGGTGGGCTCTGAGCCTCAGTTTCCGCTCCCTTCCAGAGACGACATTGCTTAGTGTTATGTGGCTTGCTCCTTGAAGCAAAACAAAGCGACAGCTGCAGAGCCCCAAAGCCTAGGGGGCTTCTCCTCAGTCGTGCTCTGGCCTGGTCCCTGATGATCCCCAGCGGGAGTCCTGGGGGGACCATGGGGTCTCAAGAGAACATGTCTGCCAACCATGGAAGCTGACAGCAGCCAGAGCTCATTCATCAACAAGGAACCTGGGGCACAGAGAGGGAAGGAACTGGCTGAAGAACGCACAGCTTAGAAATCAGGGCTGAAATTCCAGGTGCCTTTTCTGTGGCCCCATGCGAGCGACAAGAGGACCTTGGTGAGAGGACCCCTCACCTTCCGAGACGGCAAGAAAGCAAGAGTGATAAACACAAGGAACGACACCAACCCCAACCCAGTCCTCCCTCACTCCCCACTTCCGCTCCCACCCAGCGTTTCTGAGAGCTAATTACAGGTTTAATGACCCCACATGAGCAGCTCGTCTTCCTGA
Organism: Chinchilla lanigera; assembly: GCF_000276665.1. Lineage (NCBI taxonomy): Eukaryota > Metazoa > Chordata > Mammalia > Rodentia > Chinchillidae > Chinchilla > Chinchilla lanigera. The sequence goes on from NW_004955445.1 coordinate 1,684,857, forward strand.
CAGCCGCGTGAGCCTCAAAGATGCTGCAGCCCCTGTCCCAAGCAACCTCCTCGTTTTTATTGATTTGTAAGCAGCAAAATTGCCTGGGAACCTCCTGCATGCCAGCCAGCCGCTCCTGGGTCCCCCGCGATGTGCAGTGGCCCAGGCCTCCTGCCGGCGCTGGGGCCTCTGCGATGTCTGCTCACAGATGGATGCGGAGCGAATGATACCCTCGTCTGGCGGACGTGCGGGGAAGCCGCTCTGTTGGCTGGAGCTTGGAAATTATTCTGCAACTGTACATCTGTCCGTGTCTAGACAAGAAGTATTGCCTGCCTGCCCAAAATATTAAAATTTCATGCTCTGCTCTCTAGAGAGACCTTTTGGTTGTAAACATATGGAGCTCGTTTGGATTTTCTTTCTTTCGTCTTTAGAGGCCTCTTCACCGTGTGAAGAGGGACGTGAGCTGTGTGGCAGGGAGATGACATGCATCTCAGAGGCTGTCATACCCGGGGATGCGTCTTGCAGTGACCCTTGGTCACCATTTGGCCTTGCGCCCCTGAGCCTGTTTCCTCCTGTAAGGATGGGTGTGACCATACTGACCCCTCGGGGTCACTGCAGTGTGGAGGACAATACAAAAAGACACCCACCGCACTGGGTGACCAGTGCCACCCCAGAATCAGCATCCACCGGGGCCCTCAGAATGTGACAGTGAGTAGAAACGGTCATCTCAGATCTGCTCGAGTTACGATGTGCCTGTGCTGGAATAGATCAGGTCGCTATCCAATGTAACTTCGAGACGGAGGAGAAGACCATAGGGGCAAAAGGGCAGAAGAGACACAGCGCGGGGTGTGTGATGAAAGACAGGGAGGCTGGAGTTGAAGACTTTGAGCCAGAAAATGACCTGGGCAGCGGGCAGCAAAAGCGTGTCCCCCGGCCCCCCAGGGGGACCAGGCCTTCCAGCCCCTTGACTTCAGACATTCAGCCTGCAGGACAGGCCGGGGGCTGACCATTCTTTGTTACCACATGGCTTGTGGCGTCTTGTCTTAGCAACACTTAACAAACAGCCACACCAAAATGCCCACGACGTACCAGACACTTAGAACCTTGCAGGCCCTGGTCCTCACAACGCAGCCACCAGCCCATCTCACAGGCAGCAAAGCTGAAGACCCAGAAGCCCACCTGGTACAGGGTACAGAGTGGCAATGACGGGGCCCGGGGCCAAGGCAGCAGGGGTGCACACAAGGGTCCAGTACAGGAGAACGCAGGGCTCGTCTGAGGAACTGCAAGCATCCGGTGTGGCCATGCCCCGGTGTGAGAGGAACCAGCAGGCAGGGACAGAGATGGAAAGATGGACAGGGAGGTTTGGGCAGGTGGAGGTGTCGGGCTGTGTCCCAGAGACTATGACGGGCCACAGACGGGACAACCGCACGTGTACTTTAGGGAGGTTCACTCCCCCAGAAGCAGTGGGGGCCCAGGACACCCCTCAGGAGGCCCCACGTGCACCTGCAGGGGCCACTGAGGGTCACAGTGGTGGGCAGGGGCCACCAACAGGTGCCGCACAGAAGCCCAAGCAGGTTCCTTACACAGCCTGGGCACCAAGTCTGGTCAGCTGTCACCTGCATAGGACTCAGCCGAACATGTGCTCATGTGAGCAAGGGTCACAGCGGGGCCCTCAGGGCCTTCAGAGCACCAAAGAGGGCCCAGAGCACCAAAGTGACTTTTCTATAGGTCACCAGTGCAATCCCCAGCCTTTGCCTCCCCTTGCAGATTCTGTCATATTCTTTGGCACTGTAGTTGATTTGATTTTTGTTTGTGCAGGTGTTTGCTTGCTTATTTAGCGTTTGAGACAGGATCTCCCTGGATAGTCCAGGCTGGTCTCAAACTCATCATCCTCCTGCCTCAGCCTCCTGAGTGCTGGGGTTTCAGGCACACACCAACACACCTGGCTTATTTATTTAATATTTTAATTAAATTGCCCACTCCCAACTTCTCTAACTTAAGTGGGCCTCCTGAAAAGGAGCTTTACAGAGCCGGCTTGACACACTGATGAGGCATGGTTCCTAATTCAAATGATAACAATGCGGAGATGACTGGTCTTTCTCACGCAAAGGGTGCTCCTTCACCACGTTGCAGGGTGCACGGACATGGAGCACCCAGTGTCTCACAAGTGTGGAAACTGAGGCTAAGGAAGCTGGGGACTTACCCCGCAGCACCAAGCAAGCCAGTGGCAGAGGAAGGGCCTAGCATCACCCCAGCCTCCTCCTTCCTGCTCTGCCTGCCCTTCCCTCGTCTCTCAGAGGGAGTAAGGCATGAACGGCTGAGCCCTGCACTCCCTATGCCCCTAGACACGTGGCAGCTGCACTGCCAGCACTGATTTACTCCAATGGTTGAATCGACTGTGTGTTCCTCAAGGACAGGAGCTGCTCTGTCCAGTTGCCAGGTGTGTCCCAGGACCCGCTTGGCCACAGCCTGCTTGGCACATAGTAGGAGCTTTATCAACATTTGCATCTTCCACCGCACTGAGTGTTAGGGCTGGGGCTCGTCTGTTGCCTGTGCTCCTGGCTCCACACAGCCCAGACCCTGTCTGGCACATTGTCATTGCCCAAGAAATATTCACTGAACAATGCAATGCATGATTGAAGAGTGAAAATAGTCTAAATGGCTGTTTGACATAGTTTGGACTAAAAATCTGCTTGTCTGAATCCAGCTAGTCATTAAGTGAAATTCGGTCCAATCCACGTAGGCAGGGTGACAGAGTGACCAGGGAGAAGAAGAATGGCTATAAATAGTTTTCCTCCCATGGGCGACCGTGGAGCTGATGCTGTTCACCATGCCCCTCCAGACACGCACACACACACACACACACACATACACACACAGGTCACTGGGCTCCTGGTACCTCCAGGGGCACTGGTCTCCTGAGTCAAGCTGGGCATCTGCGGCAGCCCTTCCTGGAAACCTGAGCTTATACTGAAGGAGGAAGTCTACACCATGAGGCGTGCCCACACCTGAAAGCCCTGTGCCAGGTGTCTGGTGACCCACGAAGGTCCCACGGAGCCAGAGAGCCCACTGCAAATCTTGCTGCTGCTCCTCTGATGGCGCAGGATGGGGGGGCTGGCAGTCACCCTTCCCTAGGCAGCGCAATCTGGCCACAGCAGCTGGGCACCTGCGGTTTCAGCCATTGAGAACTTCCTGTTCCCTTGAAGGGTCTTGCAGCTGTCCTGGGTCTGGACCCCAAGTCCTCCTCCCTCCTTGACAGAGATGAGGACTGAGGTCCAGAATGGTTTAGGAACACAGTGCCTTCAGTGTGGCTTCACCTAGTGTAGATCCAGACCTGACCACGGCCTTGTGGGAGATTAGGTTCACAAAAGAGGAAATGGGCTCAGAAAGGTAGAGTAAGCTGCCCAGAGTCACACAACTTGGATTCAAGGCCGCAGTGGCCTGGCACCGAAGCCCATGCCGTGTCCACAGCTGTACATGTCTCCCTGTGCAAGCCCTGTGTGATTCAGAAGCACAGTAGCTTGTCTTAGGCTGAACAACTACAATGGCTGAGTACCGGGCTCTGTGCACCCCAGTAATGGCACACCAACTTTTCCTAGTGATCCGAGGCCCTGGGAGATGAGAGCACCTTTTTACAGATGAGAAGATGGAGCCCACGCCTGTGGCTGTGTGGGGGGTGGTTCGTACACCCTCACCAGGCGGAGCCTTGGGTGATCTGACCCTGTCCCCACCCTGTCCCCACCCACAGCTATGCCTATTAATAGATTACTGAGCAAAACCAACCCCTCTGTTCTCAGACAGCTCCCCAGTGGCCCACCCACCAGGGACAAGGACTCACAAGACCACCTAGCATCTGTTATGCCCCGGTCTAAAATGTCCCCCAAAGGCCAGCTGATGGCTTTTAGGGAAGCAGCTGGATCAGGAGGGCTCTAACTTCATCAGAGAGTTAACCCACTGATGAAATCCTAACGAGACAGTATTATTGGATGGCAAGGGGAACAGCAAGTGGCACCTAGCTGGAGGGAGCAGGTCATGGACTGGGCTTTGGGGGTCCTCCTTACTCTCTGTTTCCCGGCTGCCCTGAGGTGAACAGCTTTGCTCTTATACATAGTTCCACCGTGTATCTGGCTTGGTGCCAGCATACCATGGACTAAAACCTCTCAAACCATGAGCCGAAATAAATCACTTCTTAAAATTGCTTTCCTGGAATATTTGGTCACAGAGGTGGACAGCTTATTAACATACTCTCCTTGGGTACTGGACTCCTCCTCTACTTCCCTCGTACATCTTCTCCAACACACACATGCTATTCAGTATATACAAATGCATACACAACACACAAGTACACACATATTTCACATACACACACTCTATCTAACATAAGCTAATGGTCACACCTACTGTGTGCGCAGCATCAGCTGGTCATAGTGGTGGTGGTGGGGACAGGGGATTAGATCCAAAGCCCGTGAGGCCCTGAGGGCAGGGCTTGCTTGTCTTGTCTCCTGACCTTGCCCAGGCCAAACCCGGGCACATGGACTCTTGCTAAATTCTTCTTGAATAGAATTCTTAATGATTTAGAAGAATGTGCTCCAAAATAGTAACAGGATTTGTATATTGGAATTAAAACCAATTGATTCTTCTTTTGGCTTGTCTGGACCTCTTGATGTTTTTGACAAAGAACATGTATCACCTGTAATTTAAACAATTCTCTAGAAATTTCGCTGAAGGAAAGTAGGAACTGTGCCTCTCAAGCCCACAGACTTCAGCTGCAGCTGTGCTGGTGAGGAGTCTGGGCACTTTGTGTGGGCTCCCTGACCTAGCCCACCCCTGGCCCATTGCCCCTTCTTTTCTGGGACCTCAGTTCCCTCAGCTGAAGCAACAGACCAGAGCCTTGTCTGGAGCATGCTGGCCTCTGTCTGTCTGGCACTTCCAGAGCCCTGCCGCCTTCCCTGGGTGAGGCGTTTTCTGAGGAAGCAGCCATGACTCAGAGCCACCCCAGGTCCACCTCCGTCCAAGCTACACTGCTGAGGATTGAAGCTGAACCAAAGGAATAGGGAGAGACAGGAGGGAGACAGACGGGAGGAGAGGAGGGTCCCTGGCTGGTGCGCAGCGCTCTATGACCCTGCCAGACAGTGAGCCAAACGATAGGAGCCTGGCTTATCCCACCACTATTACTTCCAGGACCGATCTCCTGTCATTCCTGTAACAGCTCTGGGCATTGACATTAACACCTAGAAAAATGTTCAGGGTGAGGAGACCAAGGTGGCTGCAGACTGATAGAGGGACTTGCTCAAGATCAGTCAAGAGAAGTGACATAACCAGGACTCAGCCCCCAGCACAGTGATGCCAGGTGCTGGATGGAGAAGCCCTTTACATTCCTGGCCACGCTAGCCACACTGCCATCCAGCAGCCGGTCTGTGCTCCTTGAGAAAACCACTTCCAGGAGAAAAGCAGGGGAGAGGGAGCGAACCAGAATTCCTCTGCCCCCCAGGTAGTAGATAACCCTTTCACCCTCCGTCTTCACAGCTCGCGGAAACTAATCTTAGCTTTCTCGGCATACCCTGAAATAACTTTGCAAAGTTGGCAAGAGATGAAGAGGAACTTGCAAAAAACAATGGACAGTGTTTTGTAGCTTTACAAACCTAAGCCACTGTTGTACCTTATACTGAATGTTGTTCAGCTTGGAGAACTTTCTGGAAAGGCATGTCTCAAACTTGTAATAGGCACTAACTTGGGGAGCATGAGGGAAATATTACAAAGCACTTGGCTCTTTAAAGGATACTTTCTTGTACCCCCTGAATTTTGTATAATAAGCCCAGTTTTGTATAATAAGTCACAACCAGATGGATGCGCTGCTCAGAAACCCCTTGCCTGCCACCTTCTGTGAAGAACCCCCTCCACTGGGGTCAGGCTAGCTGTGTCCAGGGCCCAACTGTCACCCTTGGTCCCATCAGGGCCTCAAGATTTGCCCAGGGGATAGGGTCATCAGACTCAACACAGGGCATCCAGTTAAACAGGAATTCCAGATACTGAATAATTTTAATATATCTAGAGATAAACCTATTTTTAAATCTAGACTCTCAAGTACATAGAATGTAAATACGTTATATTATACATAATACAATACAGATCATGCTTTTAATTTATAAAGCAGTGTGTTAAACACTAGATATTAAAGCACTTTGTACTGCTTATCGAGAATCTGGAGTTTAACTGGCACCTGCATTTAATTTGCTAGTCTGGCACCCCTGCCTGAGCATGGCTGTGCCCTCTGCAGGGATAGGCCTGGCGGGTCCCCGGACGCTACCTCCCACACAGCCTCTGTGGAGCGGGGTGGTCAGTGCCAGCAGGACAGTCTGGACCTTGCTTTGAGCTCTGTGAGGAGTAACATTTTCTTTCCTACTGATTTAAAACCTGGAAACCAGCAGCCGTGAGACGCATGGACAATCCTCTTATGCGGGCAGGGGAGTAGTCTGGGGATAAGCTTTAGCCCAACCCGATGTCGGAACTGCTATCTCAGCCTCGCTTGAAACCATGCTGGCTTTTGACTTCCTGGGTTCACCAGGCCCCGGTGAGTTCCCTTCATTATTAGAGACAGTTTGAGTGGCTTCCTGTGGCCGCCTTGGCTGTAGATGCATCCCCAGGCTAGGATCACTCAGTCCTGGGTGTCTAGCGGGCCTTTGCAGCTGCCAGACATCTGCTCTAGACGCCTTGGGGAGTTGGTCTTTCTTGTTTGGGCTTGATGAACCCTGGAGGTCTGTGCTTGGGAACATACAAGGCCCTGCTCCACATATCCCGGAGCTCTGATTACCCGCTCACAATTTATCTTTTCGAGGAACTCTCACCTGAACGTGGTCCAAGGCAGACTTCAACCCAGATAAAATCAGAAACACCTCCGGGGAGCCTACAGAAGGCTCTGAGAGCAGAGACAGGAGGAAATGGCCTCAGAGGCTCAGACATGACAAGCCAGGGGCTTCCTGCAGAAGGGTGGGGGCATTCTGTTTGTGGAATTCTTTGGGAGTTGAACGAAGGGTCAGAAATGAGCAACACCCTATTGGCCCAAGTAAAAAGCAGACTGGAGTGGAGACTTGCCCTCCAACGAAACAAATCATAAATCTGACCACAGCCACAGCCCAGCCTTTTTCTCCAAATTGTTTTCCTGTTTCCGATTCCAAGTCTTGGCAAGGCCCCAGACTTGATGGAGGGGAGCTGGCCTCTGGGTGCACAAAGAGGATCACCCTCCTGGCTGGAGAAGCAGTGCACATTCTTTTGTGCGAACAAGAAAATGTATTCCTGGGATAGGCAACGGCAGCGACCACCTCAGGGTCACTTGGTTCTCTGAAGCCAAGGCTCTAGACAAGACTGTCTGACTTTACTGTCGTATGCTGGGTCACTCTCCTTGTTCACAAGCAGCCACCAAACAGAGGACACCCATGTTTTCTAAACTCTTCAGTTTCAGTGTTGTAAAGGCACTGCACACTTGTCAAAATGAGTCTAACCGTAACCAAAATGCATAAGGAAAAAGTTAGTATGCACTACCTCCCCTCCCATCCCCTGCCGGCCCGTCTCACACAGCTGAGCCGTGCCACTACATTGTCACCCCTTACAGACTCCCAAGCATGACCAAACATTGAACCCTACTCAAAAATGGGTATTTTCCCTTAAAAATTGTGTTCGCTTTCTGTGGCTGTGGCCTGACCGAGTACCCGAGAAAAACAAATGAATGGAGGAGAGGTTTACTTTGGCTTAAGGTGTCGGGGGTTTCAGTCCATGGTTGGCTGGTACCATCGCTTTTAGGCGGATATCAAGGCATAGACATCATGGTGGAAAATGGGCTGCAGGAAACCTGCTCATCTCATAGCCGCTGAGAAGCAGACAGACAGGGAAAGGCCCTGCGAAAAGAGCCAAAAAGGAAGAAACCTGGGATCGGCTCTTATCCTGAAGGGTGAGGCTCTGGTGACCCAGTCCCTCCAACTAGGCCCCAGCTCCTGTCTTTACCCTCTTCTGATAATGCCATCAAATTCTAAACCATTGATGGATTAACCCAGCACTGAAGTCGAGCCCTCATGATCCAGTTACCCACCAATGTCCCACTGCTGAGCACAGACTTTGGGAGACACTTTAGATGTAATGCACTACAGCAAAAACTCACAGCGACACCTCTCCTGATCTATTAGTGTGGCTGTGACTTGTGGCTTTTCATAGCAGCCAACATTCCTTAGCACACACGGACCAACATGCTCCCTATTAATCACACATAGGTTGTTTCTGGTTTTGTTGTTTCGACCACAAACAGCCCTTCAATCAACATTCACATACGTGAAAGTCAAACGATTCAGCAACTGCGCTCCACCCAGCTCCCAGCCCTTGAGCTGGAGGCTGGCCTTCCACACCCTGGAGCCTGATCTGGTGAGCAGGAAGAGAATGTGATCCTCAGCAGAGGAAGCTGAGTCATTAAGCTTCTGTGATTTTATTCCTTTGAGTCAGATTCGTACACGTGGGTTTGCTGGGATTAGGGACGTGCACTTCTCTTTGATCTGTGAATGAGGACACAAAAAGCTGACACGGGTCACCATACGAGAGAAGGGACTGAGTTGCCTGATGTCCCAAACTGGCCATTGGCTGACAAAGCAAGAAGCACCTTCTCTGCATGTCACCTGCACCAAGGACAGCAAGGCTTTCTGAGTAAACATCCATCTAGCCACCCGCATGCTACCAGCCAGGGGGAGGGCAGGGGTCAGGAGAGCCCTCACGTGCCCCGTGTGACCCAACTGTACCAGCCCTGCAACCTACTGAGGACAACACTGAGGCCACCATAGTTAACACTGTGTGGAGTCTTGCAACCCTTTCAAACACACTGCAAAATCTCCTGGATTCGAAAGATGACAAGAGACCCAGGTATTTTTCCCAGCTGATAAAAATACAATGTGAGTCACATGTAAAATTATCTAGCAGTCACGTTAAAAATCAAAGAAGAAAAGTAGCACTCTTCAAGGCTGAGGCAGGAGGATCACAGGCTCAAACCCAGCCTGAGCAGCTTACTGATTTAACAAGAATGTGTCTCAAAATAAAAAAGTTTATAAGCAGGCAGGGGGATGTAGCTCAGGGAGAAGGTCCTGGGTTCAATCTCCTATACTGCAATAAAAAAGTGAAAATAATTTAAATAATGCATTTCTTTTAACTCACTATATCCAAAAATAATGTCATGTTAATGTGTAAACAAATTATTGACATTTTCGCTGCTTTTTTGAACTGAGTCTTAGAACACATTGTGTACCTCACACCCGCAGTACATTGTACTTCAGACCAACACACTTCAGGTCCTAAGGAGTCTTGGGGCTGTACTTTTACATCTGTGGAAGGCCTGGGGCTGGAGGACAACCACCCCACTTCTGATGTGAATCTAAAGCAAGATAGGCAGCCTCAAAGCAAGAGAGGATTAAAAATCCTCAGCTTGTTTTCTTCAGCCACTAAACCTGATCCTGCCTTGTGGAGACAAGGTATTCCTGCTCCTTCCTCTTGATGGTGAGTCCCTCATTCATTCATCCATCCATCATTCAGTCACTCAGATAGCATTTATTGAACACCTACACTGCACCAAGGTGCTGGGGGTGCAGCGTGGTGTGAGACAGTACCATTTTCTGGGCTGTGAGGCTGAGGGGTGCTTGGGTGCCTGTGCCGATGGATAGGCAATGAAACCTGTGGGGGCTGGGAGCTTGCTAGGAGGAACATTTGAGATGAGGTTGGGAGACTGAGCATAGCTATGTTGGGATAGGGCTTGGGTCTTACTGGGAGTGGTGGGCAGCAGAGTGGGTCCAGGCTCAGGGAAAAGCACATGCTAAGATGTGGGGGGCAAAGAAGATCTCAGGGGCCCCGAGTTCTTCCAGAAGGCTGAGGTGCAGAATGGGGTGTGTGGAAGGGAGGGAGGGAGGGAGGCAAGAGGAGGTGGAGTGTTAGAAGGGTCTGGCAGGGTCCTGCTGAGGGATCTGGGTGTTCTACACAGTATCCCCAAGCACTGAGAATGCCGGGGGCCATGCCCACCACCCTCCCCATCCTTTCCTTCCCACCCCCCATTCCCTCTCCCTGCAGCATCCAGGCTCAGGAGCCCTGAGGTCCACCTCCATCCTGCCCAACTCCCCCCTGCCCCCCACCCCTGAGGCAGACTCCAGCCTCCCCCCTAATCCTCCTTCCAGGAGGAGGCGGAGGATGGCCTGTGGCCCAGGAAGGTGGCGAGGGATTGTCTTCTGGCTCCAGCCATCTCCTCTTTCGCTTTGCCCAAAGTTCCCCCCTTACTTTGGTGTGTATGGTGCTGCCCTTGGGGTGGCCCGAAGCACCTATGAATACCAGAGTAGCTGTGGCCCCAACACAGGGCCAGGATGTGGGCTGTGCTCAAGCCTGAGCCTCCTCCAAGGGGAGGCTAAGGTTCCAGGGTGAGGTGCGGCCAGGGGCTCATGCCTAGGGAACAGAATCGGCCACTAGGGACATCAGCTGGAGTTCGGGGGTGACAAACTGAGCTTCCACCAAACCTCCCACGCTGTGGCAGCCCATCCACCACGTCCGGGACAGAAGCAGTGCTTAAGCCTCCGCAGTAAAGTTGTAAAAGGCAGTAAGTGAGTATTCCTAGAGGGTTAGAACTGTGCCAGGCCTGTAAGATGCATCAGAGAAATGTCTGTAAAGGAGCAGATACGTGCATGTATTTTGCATGAAAATGGTGCAGAATGGTCCGATTCTTCTGTCATTTGGTTTACTCCATTGTTCTTTCGCTGGAGTTGCAGGGGAGCCGCTCTGCCCTCCCTCCTCCAGGACTTGGGAAGCGATGAGGGGCACACATTTTACCAGAGCCTAGGACCCCCTGCCTCACCTGAGGGCCATCCCTGCTCCGCCAGCTGCATCAGCTTCCCCCTCTGCTGCTGCGGCTGTGGCAGGGACTGCCACCTTCTTTCAGAGTCAGAAAACTAGTGCTGACAGCATCACTTAAAAATAAAATAAGGCTGGGAACTCATTTATGCTGAGATCATGGAATTTTTCCCAAGCTGCCTGCAGGACAGAACAATAAAAATTTGTCCTTAATAGCATTCTGCAGGATGTTAGCACTGGAGAGTTTCTTCCCACCCGCACTTGGAACGATTCTTTTGAGTAGTCTGTCCCCTTCCTCAGGGAGGCTTAGCGTAAGCCGGTCCGCCTGCTTCTCTTCCTGCCTCGCCGGGAGATGTCTGGATCCTGGTCCTTCTGCCCAGGGAACTTGTCCCTAAGAAGGCAGAGAGGGAAATCAGCTTCACTCCCTCTCCCCCGCTCCTGCCTTAGAGTAAAAAGTGATGAGAGGAGACAAAAAGAAGGGAAAGGGAAATGCAAGCAGTAAGCAAACTTAATTTCCTAAGAACTGGAAGGGTAAGAGATGTTAATGATTGGAGGAGGAGAGGGGAACCGGGGAAGCAAGCTCCAGAGCAACACACAATACAGTGACAACACTTAGGCACTTACAAAGCTGTGTGATTACGGATGTGTATTACATAAATGCATTTTAAAAACCTGGAAGGATACACTTCAAACTTCTAACAGCGCTGCTTCTGGAGAGGAGCACGCAATCAGAAATGAGAAAAATCAGGTAGGGCGCTTCTGACTTGTGCTCTCCGTATCTCTGTGGTTTAAATTGTTATGGATAAATATTTAAATAATTGCTTTAAATTAAGAAGATAACTACCATCCAATTAGAGATAAATGTAAACCCGGCCGTATCAGTTGTTGGGAAGATGCGAAGAATTCCCACGGGCAGCAGTGCATATTGATGGTGTCACTCTGGAGTATAATTTTTCAGTGTTTATTAAAGGTTTGTTGAAATCTGCAGGCCAGTTTCAGCTTCTGGTCTTCTGAAAGAGGTGCCCTCTGAGCTCCAGTTAGAATACCCAAGACTATGCACAATAGGAAAAAGGGGCAAGAGCTTGAAAGTCTTTCCTGAGGAAGCTGCAAAATAAACTATCCAGTGTCCAGCTACAACCCCCACAGCATCCTTTAAAAAGATAGGATGCAGGACATTCTGTACGTTGTCATAAGATACTTTTTCAAGGTGGGAAGGGAGTTGCAGAACATTCGTTAGATGAGGATACATTCAGTATTTTCTATGAAAACGTATTGTTAGTTTTCCATCACCATGACAAGATACCTGAGAAAATCAAGTTAAAGGAAGAAAGGTTCATTTTGACTCACGGTTACAGAAGTTGCAGTCCATGGTCACTGGAACACATTGCTGTGAGCCTGTGGTGAGGCATAGCATCGCGGCAGAGCAGAGCTGCTCACCTGTGTGGCCAGGAACCAGAGGGAGTGAGACAGCCTAAGAGGAAGGGGCCAGGTACAAAATACAACCTTCGAAGCCACACCCCTAGTGACTTGACTGATCCAGTTAGTCCAGCTCCCGCCAAGCCCATTCAGCTGATGAACTCATCAGTGGATTAATCCATCTGGTGAGGTTAGAGTCCTCATGAGTCCATCACATTCCACAAAGCCCCTCAGCTGGCAGCCAAGCCTTCTGCACAATGAGCTTTTGGGTGACATTGTGGGTCCCAAGCGTAACACATCGGATGTAAATCCACGCAGTTGCACAGGAAGTGCAGCAGTGATGCCAGAGCATGGCAGCAACCATGTTGGTCTCCAAACGTTTCTAGCCAACTGCGCTTCTGGCCCACGTTGAAGCTGGGGGGTCACGTCACCACGTTTAGTCGACGCGTAATGACAAGAGTCATGAGGCCACTATCAGGCGTTTGGCCCCTGCCGCTCCATCCTCGGTGCTCCTTTTGTGCTCAGCATGATTACCAGCCTCTTCAGGATGGCAGCTCCCACCAACCTCGGGCCACTGAGCGGAGACCCTCCCGTGTCGCTTTGACACCTGCAGATCTGGGGGTTGTGTTGTTTGTTTTGATTTACTTTTTGTTTTGTGATATTGGGGATTAAAACCAGAGTCTTTGCACTGAATTACATCCCCAGCGCTTTTTCTATATATTTTTTTTCTTCATTTGAGACATGGTCTTGCTAAGACTACCCTGGCTGGGCTTGCAGTTGTGATACTCCTGCCTCAGCCTCCCAGAGAGCTGGGGTTACAAATATGCACCGCCTTGCTGTTTTTTGTTATGCAGAATAACCCCACCTTCCTTGCCAGATGCACTGGACATCCCCTCCAGAAAAAGCTCAGGGGTAAGGTGCCTGTCATGCACTACTCCCCAAAGACCACGACTGTGCACTGCTTTTATAATAAACAACATAATCCGTGAATATACGAATTGTGTGATTCAGATTAATCTTTCAAAGGGAAGAAGAAAACTAACAGACATAAGTACTAGCTTGCGTCGGAACCTGTGCAATCCCAGGTCTCCAGCATGCTGCCAGCCTGCAGATTTGGACACACTGAAATCATACACGCTGGCTCCTTTGGGGGAGGTCGAGTCTCGAGAACCTGGGTTCGGGCCCCAGCTGGGCCCCTAGTTTGGACCTCAGGGTGTCAGGCACTGCTGCTTTGAACCTCAGTTTGTCTCCAAACTGAGGATCATAAGTCACCCCGTCAGCCCACTGTAGTAGGACTGTTTGAGGATTTCTGAGGGGTCACCCTGTCCCTCCCACCCCCACCCCAGCTGCTGGCTGCGAATGACTTCCTTGGCTTTTCCCCTGTTATTTTCCATGTAGTTCTTGTAGCTCTCAGTGGGACCACTCGGGAGTGGGGTGGGAGGACAGTCGTCACCCACCCCTGCCACTGGAGCTATTCAAAACTAGAAATAAGGGGCTCCAGACAGGGTGCATTTCCTGCCCATCTTCTCCCAAGCCGAAGATGAGTTTCCCAGGTGTCTTCAGGCAGGGTGTGCTCCAGGCGGCCCTGAAGCCCTGGGTCTTTTAGACAGCAGCGGAAGGGACCCAACCACGCTCAGAACAAAGGCGTATGCTGCAGTGTGTTTCCACATGAAACGGGAGGCGGCCAGCCCCACTGACTGCATTCACATGTCCTCCCTGACTCGCTTCTAAATTCACACAAGGTAATGTCTCCCACCACGGGCTGTGGGCTGGAGCCGGAGAACCTGTATCCGTCATTGCCTTGTCTGACCAGGACCCCAAAGGGTTCATAGGTGACTGAAGGAGCAGGGTGTGCCCTAGAAAGGGTCTTGCCAGCTGGGGACCCTTCACAGTGGGTCTGTGGGACCAGACTCACACGGCCCATCTGCCCACAGTTCCAGCCTGGTTCAGGCCCAACATAGGCCCCATGTGTTCAAGGTCCCACTGGGGAGAGGCAGGGAGAAGGTCACCCCTGTGCCTGGAGCTGCCTCTTCTCAGCCAGGAGCTGTTCAAATGCCAGAAATGCCTCTGGTTCTCTCCTACCTCACCAGCGGGGACACTGGGATCAAGAGGGGGACAGGATGAGGTCAGAGCCACAAAGCCCTCAGAGCACAGCTGAGAAGTGAGACCCCCCTCTCAGTGCCACCCGGACCCCCATGATGCCCCAGCCAGCTTGCTTGAAGGACCCGGGGAAGGCCCCTCTTCTTCCAGCGCTTTCCCGGCCATCCAGGCAGGTGTGACAGCAGTGCCCCGGTCCCAGAGCCTCTGGCCGCACCACCAGCCGGTGTTGTCAACACCTGCACCCTTACTTACAACACCTGCAGTGCAGGTCACAGGCTCACAAGTAGAAAAGGTGCATATGTGCACGCGCACACACACACACACACACACACACGCACACTGTAATACACCAGCTGGGTGTCCCGGCAGGGCTGGGCTGGCTGCTGAGCAAGGCAGCACCCTCTGGACCTCGCTGGGCAGCGGTGTCCCCTCCCCTGGCCCATTCCCCTCTGCCCGTGGAGCGGGACCACACCCCCGTCTCTTCCGACCGTGCATGTGCTCACAGGGCAGCAAAGTTCAGGGGCAGCACGGGGACAGGCAGGCTCCATCAGCCACGCAGCCTTGGCCCGTTCATGCGAACTCCCCGAGCCTCGGCCTCCTCAGTTCCTAGCGAGGATAATATCAACATCCTGTGGGTTTGTACGTGGCTTAAATAAAGTATTCCAGGGAAAACACAGACGAGGCGCCAGCACTGGGCTTACTGCTCTCTCCGTTTGGGGTGTCACCCACGCGGAGGCTGAAACAAGGGTTGGGCGAGATGACTTGGGAGGTAATCCAGGAAGCAAGGGACATAGGGGTGTTCAGATGCGTTTGGAAGGGGTTGCACTTGGTCAGAGACCCACCCTGGGAGGGTAGGACAGGCTTTAGCCTTGTCCCTGGGAGGGCTGACCGGCTACCCGCCAGCGCCCTCCATGCGGGCTGCGGGCTGCTTTGGGGGCGGAGAAGGAGACTTAAATCCCTAACTCTGCGCCCTCTGAGTCTACACTTGGGTCCAGAATATTTGTCCCGTGGTCAGAGAAACCCAAAATGGGGACACAGGAAGCCACTGGCCACCAGCCTCCACGGTGACTATGGGGACAGGGGATGCTGACAGTATCTGCTACAGCTGCTATCAGCATCGTCATCGTTATCACACCGCGCCACTAGACGAGCAGCCCTGCTCTGGGAGTCGCCGGGATTGGAGAGGAGAGATGCCAAACCAACCAGCTCATGTGATTCCAGCAAGTCCTAATCTGTAGGCTGGCAGCATGCTGGAGACCTGGGACTGCTGAGGTTCCAACTCAGTCAGCCACACACGTAGGAGTCACTCGGCCGGAGTCCTTGCTGTGAGGGAGAAGGGGCACCAGGCACATGGCTGAGGTTCAGCGCTCAGGAGTGGCTCCCGGGAAACCCTGCAGTGCATTGGGAAAACTAAATCGAGTTGCGCAAATGCAGAGGAAACACTGAAAGGGGTCTTTGCAGGACTCTTGAGACCCAGGGGCAGCGGAAGGAATGGCGGTGGGGGTGCTGGGTGCAGGGTCTCCAGAGTGACTCAGCTCACTGTGGGGGCTCTGAGGCCAGGGGGCTGACTGGGCTCAGCTACTGGGGGCCAAGCCAGGGTCCTCGCTGCGGTATTGGAGGCCAGAGAGGACCACGTTTTAGGGAGAGGACACAGGGCCCCCTGAGACAACACACAACAGTGTTTGAACTGCCTCTGGACACAGAATGATGACAATAACGGCATTGTTCCACAAGGTCACTATGACACGTTCCAGTAGCAGATTCTAGCCTGCTCCCTACAAGGAATTTTGCAAACTATTTTTAGAGGTTGATTTATGAAGCTATTCCCACCGAGCAGCCATTCTGCCTTATACTGGCAAAAGGACCCACATTCTCCTGGGGGGTTCTCGTCCCTCAGTTTTAGGCCCTGCATGTCCAGGGTCCCAGGTGGGACCAGCCTAAGGCTTTCTGGCTTAAGCTAAGTGACCCCTAGAACTTGTACGGGGAGTCCCTCCTTCCTTTGGATTTGAACCTGGGAAGTACAGGTATGGCACTGTTGGCAGCCATGTCACCACCACTGGGTCTTGGAGACAAAGGTGATGTGGAAAACAGGGCCAAGCATCAGAGGAAAAGCCCAGGGCTGGACCTGCAGCCTGAAGCCAGGAGGATCCCCGGTTTGGGATCCCATGACCAATAAGCTTCCTTTTTGCTAAAGCCAGTGTAAGTCAGGCTTTCTCTCTCTTGTGGCAAAAAGGGACATAGGGGACCTTCTGAGAATCTTTGGGAATGGGTGTTGAGTTTATCAGTTACCACTGGAAATCACCTTAGCCGTTTGGCAACATGAAGGTTATTGGTAAATGTAATAACCGCTCATAAAATTAACGTGCTCTTTTTTACGCACACACATCCCCGTACCCCTGCTAATGGCCCCACCGCTGCCAGGAATCTGCTCCTTTCCGCGTGAAGCTGCTGTATCCATGCACTCAACAAGTATTTTCTGAGCACCTACTATTCCAAACACTGGGGGTGCAGCTCAGAAAAAGTAGCCAAAGAGCACTGCCCTCGGGCTGACAGAGAGATCATGGACAAACGCATAATAAGCTATGATTTTTATGAGATCATCAGCCTGATGGATAGAAAACGCAGGCTAGAAGGACGACAGGGATCAGGAGTATTGGGGTGGGGAAGAACTCATTTGAGAAGGTGACATTTGAGCCATGACCTGAAGGACTTGCTGGTATCTGGAGAATCAGATTCCAGGGACACAGCACATCCTGTGCAAAGGCCCTGGAGCCATGTGTCCCTGGGCTGTTCAAGGCATTGCTCAGAAGCCTGAGGAGCAGGATGTGGTGCGAGCAAGAGGAGGACGTGCAGGTGACCAAGTTTGGCAGGGAGGGGGATCATGAAATAGTAACTAATGAGGTTCTGAACAGAGTGGTGCCATGCTCTGACTACTGCAGTGCGGTAGGTGAGGACAGAGCAGGTGGCCACAGGTGCTGCTGCCAAAGTCCAGGTGAGAGAGGCTGGTGGCCTGGTCCCAAGGGTGGCAGCGGAGGGGGCTGAAGTGGTGTGACCTGCGTGGCTTTCAGAATCAGAGCGCCTGGATTCCCCACCTCAAGGAGGGTGGAGCCTTGGGGAACCTGCATTTGCCAACCCGCTGAGCAGGGCACCTTGGGGATGGTTGGCCTAGAGGCAGGGTTGTCCCCAAAGGAGGAAGGATGCTTCTGCGAGGGAGCGGTCTCTCTCCAGGAGCTCTGGGCCCAGGAAGGAGGCTTCAAAAGGGAGGGGAGCTGCTGTCTTCTCTCCCAAGGAGCCGGGTCCCCAGCCAGCCTTGAAGCCTCCTGCAGCCGTCACCAAAGTGACCAACAGCCCCGGTCTCTGCTCCACCGCCTCCCCCACAATTTATTTGTTTACAGGATGTCGAAGGTGTCTAGACAGGCTCGGGGGTCAGAGACTGGCGTCCAAGGTGGCTCCCTGACGGGGCATCGGCTGCTTCTGCAGAAAACCACGGAGCCAACCGCAGAGGCGCCTTGGTCTGCGGAGCTCATTGACAAGGAAGATGCTTCATTCTTTTCTTTTTTATCAGTTGACAGGTTCCAACAGATAACACTTATTTTATTTAAGCTTTTACACACCCAGTAAGATACACATCCCTGAATTCCAGCCTTCCCAGGAAAAAAAAAATTAAAAATGGATGAAGTCAGAATCTCAAGCAGGTTCCTGGGAACCCCAGTGAGGCGGGGCTGCGGGACCAGGTCCAGATTTAATCAGAGACTCGTGCTGTGTTGGATGTGGAAGAAGCCGGGTCAAAGCACCTGGGCCCAGAGCTGAGAAAGCTGAGCCGGTGCCAGGCAGGATTAAATGTACCTGCTGGGAGGCGTACTTCTAAGGAGGAACCTTCTCCCCAGCCTTGTCTCTGGCCCTGTTTCAGGGTGAAAGGAAACAGAGACCCCTAGGGTCTGAGCCAGTGTTGCCTCTTTGAATCTTGGTAGAAAATGGCTGTGCCTCAGTTTCCCCAACCAGGATTCAAGACCATAGCCAAAAGCGTATGAGCAGGCACCTGTGCCAGGGAAGGTGCACGTGATAACTTCCCAGAGGCCCAGCAGGCACGGATCCTGGACGCCCAGCACACACCTGGGGCTGGGACACCCCGGAGGACTCTCTCAGATCCCACCGCTGACTCTCACCGCCTACCCAAGCCCCTGCGCAGCCCAAGAAGAGTCTCTCTTCACCTGCAGCCAGGTTGAGGGGCTGCAGACGCAGGAGTAGGAGCCCCAGGCTGCAGGGAAGACACAGCTACCGCTGATCTCAGCAGAAAAGACCGGAGACCCAGCAGTTCCCAGAGCCGCTACAGGCAGGAGCTGGAAAGGCAGCAGGGCACGTGGGGATCCGCCCTGGGGGAGTCTGTCTGGTGATGCCCGTCCCCGTCAAGGGTGAGGGCCTGTTGCTGCTGTCAGGGCTGCCGGCCCCTTTAGCTCAGGTGCAATGCCAGCACCCCTCGCTCGCTCCCGGGGCCATCAGGGCTGGGCTGGACCCCCTGGCTCATGCAGAAAGCAGGCTCATGTTCTGCCTCTGGTAGCGATCCCACACCCGGGAAGCATGAGCTGGGCCCCTGGAGCTGCCCGGCTAGCTCCACAGAGCATTCTGAGCGCCAGCCACCTCGCGTCTCTAGCTCCATCTGAGTCCGGACAGGTCCCCGAAGGTGGGTCTAAGTGACAGGCAGAGTGAAGCATGCTCCACTACAGCGCCAGCTGGTTCCAAGTCCACCTGCCGCTGCCCACGTGGAGTTTGCAGGGAACCAGCCGAGGAGGGGAACCGCATGGGTTTAAAAACGGGCGTGTCAGAGGGGGAGGCGGTGCTTATAAAAGCACGACTCACTGCTGTCTTAAACGGGGAGCAGAGACACGGCCCACATGGTGATCACGGCGATCACGGAGCAGGGATGCACTCACGCAGTCAAGCACCTGGAGCATGCGGAAAGCGGAGGAAGAGGCCTGGGGCTTGCCTGGGATGTTGACCCGTGCCTTTACAGAAAGTTTCCACTGGGGGAAATGGGGCAAAGGGCACAAAGGATCCCTCTGTGTTATTACAATTACACTTCAATGTACAACTATCTCAATAAAAAAGTAGAAAAATTTAACAAAACAGTATCATGCTCTCTGGAGTTGGTCTTTGAAAGTTCTTTTTAGGCATTTGTTAATTTATTCTAAAATGCAAGTAACAAACTTCTTTGGGTCAAAACAGTATGCTTTAAGTCTTGCTCTGTGCTGAGGCCTTGCTCCAGGACCTGTGATAATCACATGACCAGAAGCAGGCCCTCCCCCGGCATGGTACCTAAATCTGGTGGCAAGAACAGACCACAGAGAGCCAATACCTGTGCCCACAGAACGCTGTCACACGATAAGAAATGCTTCAGTGTGGGATACAGCTCAGCAGCACAGTGCCTGCCTGGCAAGCAAGAGGTTATGAGTTCGAATCCCAGAACAAAAGAAAAACAGAAAAATGCTTCAAACTATATATCCCAGGGACATTTTAATGCTGTGATCTAAATTACTGGAAGTCCCCAGGCTGTGATGATCCTGGGCGGAAGAGTTCCAGAAAAAAGAGCCTGCGGGCCCAGGCTGTGTGGTGGGAATGGGCTTAGCCCTCCTGGGGTCAGACACACCCTCCTGCCAAGAGCCTGGTGCATGAGGAGGCAATGTAGGAGGTGGCTGTGAGTAGCAGGGCCCTGGGGGCCTTCTCCCTGGTCCCACTAGGAGCCCTCAGGGCGTTCTAGGCAGAGGTGAGCCTCGGTGAGTTCTTAAGACTTGAAAGGGCTGTCCTAGCTCGTGCCTCTCCCAGCTCAGAGGCTGCGATTCTAGCCGGCATCTATACAGCGCCCGCTGATCCTCCAGCCCAGGGTGGATATTACGAGACCCAGACACCCACCCTGGTCAGTGCCAGTGCGGAGAGTGAGTCTGTGCCCTGCGCTGCTGACGGCTGGAGAGGGTCCCCACCAACACTTGGGCCCTGTCTGCCTTGGCTCCGTAATAGTCCCACCCCCAGGCACACGCACAGCGGTGGCCCCTTGACCCATACCCTCCAGGGCAGCGAGTCACCCCAAGCTGAATGGTGACAACATGGAAGGCAGTCCTCACTTTCCCTACGTGGGGTGCAGAGCAGGTCTACGGTGCTCTGGAGGGGTCTCCGGGGAGGCCCAGGCACTTGCTGCTTGGTGGAAAATTCCCAGAGTCACTGGTTGGCAGTCAGATCAAAAGCAGAACAGAATTCAGACAGCTTCTTGTCTATGGTTTATTTCTAATTAATTCCTCATCAGCACGTGCAGAATCTGCACCTCCTCTCCCTCATGCTCTTCCAAACCCATGCATATTTAGGAGCTTAATGGCTTTCCTGGTGCAATATATAAGTTACATGCAGAGCAAAGGGGTTAGTGAGAGTCGGTGGACCTTACCCCCGACCCTGGGTGCTTCTGCTCCTCTGTTCTTGCTGGTCACACAATAACACCCTCACTCCATCCACAGGGCCAATGTGCAGGGAAATGGATTGCTTTTGTCTGCCCAGAATCCCTCCCCTCTCCTGTAGGGACAGCATCCAGGTGCTCTTTTGCGGGGTAGAGCTGATGCTACATCTGTCCTCAAGGGAGGTATCCGACCTAGACATGGCTAATCAGAATAAGAAATCCCTCCAGCAACAGTGATTGGTTCAGGGACATGCCCATCAGTCAAAACAGGCCCGGGAGAGTCTCCTGGGGACTTCTGCAGAAGGACAGGAGCACTCTGTCCTTAAACCAGGATGCGGGTGACAGGAAGTCCTGAAATGGCCTGGTCAGCAGGAGGAAGAGCTAGACTAAGATTGAGGCCTGGGTAAAGAAGAGCAGTACCCAGTGAGCAAAGATGAGATGGAGTGACATCCCTTCAGGTACTCGATCTAGCCATACCTGAAGCTTAATCCAGTTACATAAGCCAATTGACATGAATGAAGTCCCTTCTTCCTTAAGCTATTTCTGTTTATGCCCACTCCTCACTCAGTGCCAACTTGCCTCACACCCAGCCACCCAGCAGCGGGCCTGGGCTGGTGGGAAGGAACTCTATACCTGAGCCCTCCTGAAAGCCACTCCAGAGAACTATTCCTACCTGGTTTCTTGTTGGGGAGATAAGGGGATTCCCAAGAAACTTCAAAGAGACCCCCGCTGGTCCTGGAGAAATGAAGGATTTTCAGATCCTCGACAGGAATGTTTGGAAGGTATCCTGGAGAGAGAGACATTGAGAAGAGGTAGGTGACAGTGTTGTCTCTGGGCCCTGAGGCAGGGGATGTGAGTCAGCTTTCTATGACAAAATACCTGACACAAACAATGTGAAGAAGGAACAGTATATAGAGGCTCACGGTTCTGGAGGTTCCAGTCCATGGTTAGCTGGCTCCATTGCTGTGGGCCTGAGGTGAACCAGAGCATCATGATGGAAGGGGAGGGTGGAGGAAAGCTGGTCACCTGGTGGTGGCTAGGAATAGGGGAGGGAAAGCAGGGAAGTGAAGGAAGGAGAGCAAGAGAAAGAGAGCTAGAGAGAATAAAAATGAGAAGGAGGAAACAGGAGAAGAGGAGGGCAAGAAAGAGAAAAAGACCAGGGACAAAATATAGACCCCCAACAACCTACTTCCTTCAACCAGGTCCCACCTCCTATGTGTCCATCACCTCTAAGGAGCCCATCACATTGTGAGCCTATCCGTGGGTTAACCCCGGATGAGGTCAGATGTCCCGTGATCCAGTCACTTCCCTAAAGCGCCACCTCTGAACCATGCTGCTTTGGGATCAAACCTTCAACACAAGAGCCTTCGTGGGATCTTCTGAGCCCAAATCCTAACAGATAGAGGGATGGGAAAAGAGAGGTGGGAAGGAAGAGGGAGGGAAGGAGGAATAAAGGGAGCAAGAGAGGGAAAGAACTACAGTTACTTATCTCATTTAATACCATCAGGTAAATAAGATTAGAATCCTAATAAAAAAAGATAGCTGACATAAACAAAGTACTCAGCATGAACCTGATACTGTTCTAGTGTTTTAAAATATAACAGCATTTCTCATCTGCACATGTGTCAGAGGACAGAGAGGACAGCCGGGCACAGAGGGCTCAGTAACTTGTCTGTGGTCACCCGGCTTGTGGGCGGTGATACCCGATTGTGGCTCCAGGCCACTGGGCCCCTGGTTCCTGCTGCCAGTCACTGCTCTGCACTGCTGCCCTTTCTTAGAGGAAGAAAATGGGGCATGGAGAACATTTTAAGTATATTTTATTTTTAATTGTCACCTAGTAACAGTACATATTTATGGGGTACTCTGTGACATTTTGATACATGTACACGGTGTGTGATGACCAGATCAGAATCATTGACCTAACCTTCTCCTCCAACACGTATCATTTCTTTGTGTTGGGAGCATTCAGAATCCTCTCTACCAGCTAGTTTGAAATATTCCATTAAATGTTGTCACCCTTAGTCACCCTATTGTGCCGCAAGAACATTAGAAGTTATTCCTCCTGGCAGAAATGATCAAAGCACGTTATATGTACGTATGGAAACATCACAATGAAACCCATTATTTTTGCACAATTAATATGCACAAAAATTATACTTTCGAAAATAAAGTAAAAATTGAAAAAGAAATTATTCCTCCTATCCGCCTGCACTTCTGTATCCATTTCCCACCCCTGGGCTGTGGAGCCAGTGAGCCAGAGGCAAAGACTTGAACCCAGGCCCGTCTTACTCAGAAGCTTAAACACCTCCTCGACAGCAGACCCGCCACGCTGGCCCAGCCTCTCCCTGTGGGGAAGGGACGCTGAGGCCATGACCCTAGTCATCACCTCCACTCTTCTCACTTCTGCTCCGGGCACACCTGTCCTCCCAAGACACCCCCCCACAGGCCACCTCCCAGCCACTGTGTCTCTGGAAACTGATTTCCAGGGTTGGGACTGGCGGCAGCAGCACCCCACCCAGGGATTTGGTAGAAAAAGCAGATTCTCAGGACCCACCCCGACCTCCGAGCAGGAGGCCGGGAGTCTGCGGTTAACATGCATCCCCCAGGTCCCTCTGATGCCCATGAAGGTGTGCCAGGACAACTGGCTTGGGGAACCTGCCAAGGGCATGGGGGACAAACCTGCAAGCTGTGCCCTGTCAGGGCAAGAAGCCGGAAGATGGTGAGGCCCCATAGATGTGGTCCTGGCTGCCCGCAGGACAGACGCAGACTGGAAGAAGCAGGGACAGGACAGATGTGTTGAGGGGGACCCTGGGCACCCAGACCTCCGAGGGCCTCAGGCAGCAGCTCCGGCAGCAGCTTCCGGGTCCCTCATCTGCATCTGTCTCCCCTGGGCTGGCCCTCAGCACAATCTGGGATTTGGCCCTCCCTTCCGAGGGCTCTGCACCGTTCTCTAACCCAGGGTTTCCTGGTGCAAGGTGCCCAGGAGCCACCCGGGAGCCAGGTGTGGTGGTGTACCCATGTAATTCCCATACTCTGGAAGGCTGAGGCAGGAGGATCACAACTTGGAGCCCAGCCCCGGCAATTTAGGGACTTAACAAAACCCTGCCTCCAAACTGAAAACTTTTAGAAGGGCTTGGGACGTAGTTTCATTCAAGGCCCTGAGTTCGGTTCCCAGCACTTAACAAGAGAAGAAAAGAAAGTGTCGTCTGGGACTTTGTTAAAATGCAGATTCTGACGGGGCAAGTCTGGTTGGGGCCTGAGACAGGGCCCCCAGCTGCAGCACCTTCAGTCTCGGGGGAGTCAACGTTTTCCTCCCGAAGCAGAGGCATGAGCTGCTGAAGCCAGAGGACCCTCAATCCCTTCCCCTGTGCAGAGGAGGCCCCAGAGGAGGCTGAGCGTGTGTGTGGGAGAGCAGAGCGGCTGCCCACGGGCCTCGACAGGAGCTGGGCGTGGCGGGGTCTGCAGAGGACAGGTGGCGGCCCTTGCGCAGCAGGAGGGACCGGAGCCAGAGTCAGGAGGCCTGGAGAGCAGAACTCAGTGGAAACCTGGGGGGTCGGGGGCTTCCCAGCACAGGAGTTTGATGGGGTCACTTTCTCTGAGCTCTCAAAGGCAGTAAGGACAGAGGAGACAACTTTCCCCTCCCTTCTCTTCCCCCCTACCAGTTAGGATGATCTGGGAGACCAACTCAACCGCACACATACCTCAAGCTCCTACCTCGTGCAGCCTGCAGAAGCCAGAGGCTCTGGGGTTGCTGATCCTGGTGCAGTGTCACAGTTGTGCAGGACCCAGGTTCCTCCCACACTTCCTGCTCCCCTACCACCTCCACACCTTGCACTGGCCCAGATGCTTCCTCATGGTTCCAGGAAGGCTGCCACTGCCCCGAGAATCACATCCAGAAGTGACTATAAATACAAAGGAGGGAGACTACTTCACCCAGTGCCTCTCTTTTCAAGAATAAGGAAAATTTTCCCAGAATGGCTCCTCTCCCCATCTCCCTGGCCACAACTAAGCACACATCCACCCCGAGGGCCGTGCAGCCGCGGAAATTGGATTCCTACACAAGAGGAGGAACGCAACCCATGCCTGCGTCACTCTGCAATTTACAGGTGGGGAAAGTGAGGCCTAGGAACTTGGGGGCTTGACATGTTCAGACCTGAGGCGAGACCCAGCCACTGGGTTTTCACGGGGTGTTCCAGGGCTAGGGCTCTTGCTTCTGGGCTTTGAGTGGTGACAATCAGCCGACTCAGTCCCCTGTCCCTTCAGAGGCTGCTCCGCCTTGAGGTAGCTTTGCAGCCGGCAGGTGACTCCCCCTCCCCGCCCCCCATGCCAGAGTGAGTCCTTGCTCGGTCAGCAACCCCAGCATCTGTCCTGCTCCAAATGAGAAAACTATGCAAAGCGGCAGCAGGACCCAGCCCAAGGCTTCTCCCGAATGCATTTCAGTGAAGGGACAGAATCTTTCACACCTGGAGAGATGCATGAGGCCTGGTCAGGGCCCGGGAGCCGGGTGGCTGCACACAGAGGGACCCTGGGCACCACGTCCTCCCCGGTAGTGTTGCATAGCAGATCTGGAGCTCCCTGCTGCAAGCAGCGCATCCTACCAGCCACTGACAAGAAGGACAGGTGCCCAGGGTAGGACAGGTGCCCAGGGTGGGACAGGGGGACAGGGTGGGACAGGGCCCTGGAGTTGGGACAGCTTCACAGTCCAGCACAGACTCCCACGCTGACCCTGAAAGAAGAGTTCACGCAGCCCCTGCCTCCTCCCCCAAACCAGGACCCACCCCAGGCTGCCACAGAGCCCATGCTGGGCCTCTGCACTGTCGGGAGGTGACACACGGATGCCTCACAGCTGTCCCTCCACAGGTGAGGACAGGCCCCACATCGGCTCCGGCTCCTCTCCAGGGTCTGCACGGTACCTGTGCTGAAAAAGCACTAATGAGCCAATATTCACTCCACAAACGGCTCGATAAATGAGCTAAAGAGGGAGGGGCGTGTGTCCCCGCCGGGCCGGGGCCGGTGAGCCTGCACAGACCCGGCCCGGGGCTTCTGCTCGGCTTGGAGGAGCCGCCAAAGCAAACGCAGCCGGGCAACCCTCCGCCAAGCGCCCTCTGGCTCGGCTTGAACAAACTCTCGGGGCGGCTCCCAGCAGCGTCACCTGGAAAGTATTCGCACCAGGCCCTTCCACGCAGACGCAGGCGGCGGCAGGCGCAGGGCTGACTTTGAAATCACTTTGGCCTTTGCGTTTTAAACGAGGTTGATTCCGATAAGCTGACCTGAATGTTAACGCACAGGGGTTTCATTTGTATTCCGACGGGGAGAGATCAGCCGCTCCGAGGAGATGGAGCTGTTTAATTAGGTCTCGCAGTTAACTCAGAAGAAAGGCGCCGCGCTGCCAGAACCAGGAAGGAGCGCGAAATCTCCCA
Organism: Chinchilla lanigera; assembly: GCF_000276665.1. Taxonomy (NCBI): domain Eukaryota; kingdom Metazoa; phylum Chordata; class Mammalia; order Rodentia; family Chinchillidae; genus Chinchilla; species Chinchilla lanigera. The sequence goes on from NW_004955445.1 coordinate 1,711,068, forward strand.
GGAGCGCTCAGACTTCAGAGGAGCTGCAGAATCAGAAGGCGGCGGCAAAAATGAAGAACCGGCTTCCTGCAGGACTGAGCCCAGAGCCTCCCTGCAGCGGCCCAGGGCTTCCGATTCAGTCAGAACTACCAAGGAGGAGACAAGTGACAAGAGACTGACAAAGACTCCATGTGTCCGCGCATGCATGCATGCGTAAGTGTGTGTGTGTGTGTGTGGGCCCGTGTGGAGGGGCTTATTTTTACTACGAAAGAGTCAAATCTCTTCCAACACTGACAGCAACAAAATTCTTAAAGGCTAAAATATAGAAGCAACACAAAGGCCTATCCATTACAGGATGCATGAATTCATGGCAGGGTCAGCACACCGTGGAATACTACACAACAGTGAAAAAGAACAAGCCCCTGCTCTATGCAAGAGCAAGGGTGGACTGTGGTGTCGTGGTGAGGCAGAAAAGAAGGAGCCGCAGGTGTGGTTCCATGTACACAAAGGTCAAGAACAGGAAACAAATCTACAGCGCTAGAAGACAGAATGGGGTGACCTTGGTGGGAAGCACAGCCTGGATGGGGGTACAGGGGACCCATGAACGGTGGGAAGCTTCGCTGTGTCAGTCAGTGTGGGACAGACGGGCATGTGTAGAAATGCATCCGGCAGCACGTCCTCTAAGACGTGTGCATTCTGTATGTGCTGCACCGCAATTTAAGTATATGTGTATTTAAAGAAAACTCTATTCTAAGGAACACGGTGACTAAGGCGTGTGCCTGTCACCGCAGTCTCAGGGTCACAGTGCTGACACGTGCAGGCTCCACGCCCCGCATCCCTCCCTGCGCAGCAGACAGCCCCGGCCTGAGTAATGGGGGATATTATCCGCTCAATTACAGGTTGAATCTTTACAGTTGTCTCTCTGGCACACAAAATAAATTATACATCCTCCCAGCGCTCTTTGCCCACATGGCATAATAAAGTGGGAAGAGCTGGCATCTCCCGCTTTCACTGAAGGGCTCCAAGGGCGGAGAAACAAGCAGATGCTGCAGACGCCAAACTGATCTGCTCCTCACGAAGTCGCCCAGCAAGCGTGACGCCGTCCCCATCGCCACATGAGCTCGAAAGGGAGAAATGAATTATGCTTCGAAGTCGTAAGATGTGAAAATTGATTCAGAAATGCTAGCTGTTTTCAATTTCATATTCCTGATTCTTATGAGGACGCACAGGCTCCTCCAAACAGGGGTTCAGAGGCAGATGTGAAAACAGTTAACACTTCACTGACGCTGCAGCCCTGCAGAAGGGGCCCCCAAGCCAGCCCCACTCGGCCTGGGAAAACTGCTCAGCCAGGGTGAACCGAGGAGATGTGGGGGGAGGAGGAAAACCAAAGATTCTCCCGTCTTTTTTCGGTTTCCCCTCCCCATCCTGTCTCCCTCTGAACTTTCACGAGTCAACTTCTTGGAGACGGGAAGGAAGTGGCGAAGAGGGAATTCCAGGGACTTTTATTGGAGCCCTATTGAGAGGAAACAGATCTTGCAAAGCTAAGAGACCGCCAGAGGCACCTCTGTTTGTACGTCAATGAAATGGTGCCACGGGCAGGAAGAATCTGGATTTCAGTGTCAGCTGGGGTCCTTCCAGCTCACCCAGGTCTTCTGATCCCCCTGGGCCTCCGTTTCTGTACATTAAGATTACAGCAGGGTCCCCACCTCCTAGGGCTGCCGGAAGGGTTAAGTGAAGTGACTCCTGCAGAACTGTTTGTCACTACATCCCATGGCCATCCACCGTCCCAGGCCTCGCTCCCAAGCATGGGCAACTGCCCGGCCTTGTCACGAAGGAAAGAGCGCCTGCTCCTCACTGCAGCTACATGATTTGGAGGGGCTGGCACAAATCAAAAATGCTGAGTCCTTTGTTCAAAAAGAAGGAAAAACTATAAACGGGGCAGTTAAAAACTATAAGCTGGGCCTGCCTGTAATCTCAGAAGTCTAGGGGTCTGAGGCAGCAGGGGCTGTAAGTTTGAGCCCACCCCAGGGAGCTTAGTGACTTAGGGAGACCCTGTCTAGAAATAAAAAATAAAAGGGCTGCGGATGTAGCTCTCACTGCCACAACCCTGCGTTTAATCCCCAGCACCAAGAAGGAAAGTTAAACTATAAAGCATTTCCTTTCTTCTGTGGTTTACTCTCTCTCTTTCTCTCTGTCTCTCTCTCTCTGTCTGTCTCTCTTTCTCTCTGTCTGTCTGTCTGTGTCTCTGTCTCTGTCTCTTTGTCTCTCTCTCTCTCTCTCTCTCTCTCTCTCTCTCTGTCTCTCCAAGTTTGCCATGATGTTTTTCTTTATTTGCTCTTCAAAGTCATCTCACAAAGGAAAGACTTTTAAATTAGTAGCATGGACTTTAGAGTTCATCTTTATACTACACATCGTCCATTTCAAATACAAATAAAGGAGCATTTAATTCGGCCGAGGAATCACCCAGCTCACGGTTTGCACTTTGGAGCTCACGTGCGCGTGTGTCTGCTGAGCTTACCAGGCAGCGGAGACACTGTGCCTGGCCAGCAACCGGCCTCTGTCACCTCCTGACCCGCTCGCATTCTCCCCTCTCTCCGCCAGGAACTTAGGGCGATTGAAGACGGGTGGGGTGGGTTCCCTTGGCTTCTCCTTTCTCCGAAATCCCCTCTGGGCTTGGGGCAAGCTCTGGATCAGGCGGAAGGGAGGCCCAGCGGCTTCCAGGGACTTCACACTCAGTCAGGGAGGCACCCCTTGAGGGTGCTGAATTCTCCTGGGAGTCGGGCTGCAGAAGCTGTGCTCCTGGGCACTGGGAACTCTCCCTGTGGAAGAGGTGGCAGGAAGCGGACTCACTCACACATGCCCTGTCCTCCCTTGGCCTGCACTTGCAAATCACAAGTTCAAGGGCCACATCGTGGCATTACCTGGTAGGAGGGGTTATAACTAGGTGTCCCCCAAGAGCTTCTTCCTAGGGGGAGCTTTTGGAAGGTGATTGGATGATGGGGTCTGGTCAGAAGTGGAGTCCCTGGGGCGTCTCCCTCGGTTCCTCCCTTCTGACTGCTTCCTGGATGCAGGGGCCGGGGTGAGCCCCTGTCCTCTGCCCAGCCCTTCTCCCATGCCTCTCTACATGGGAGCCTGTGGACTGTGGCCTGAGACCTCTACAAACTGAGCTAAAATCATTCTTTCTCTCTTGAAGTTGTGGGAGTTGGGCACTATGACTGGGCCATGAGGCCAGCCCTCCCTGGGCAGAAGCCATGTACACAGGGTGATCAAAATATACAGTAAATGTTTAGTTTTTTTAATGTAGTACAGGAAAAGACACATTCTATCAATCCCCCTCAAAATACTCCCTCCCCCGCTCTTCAAACACTCGTTCCAGCACTCTTGTCACTTTCTGAGGCTCCCCTCAAAGGGTCTTCATGCAGTGTGATAAAAAATATCGTGAATGCGGCTGCCAAGCACCGCCCACCAGGAAAACGGGCTCATGAAAGCAGGACAGCACGTCCCTGTCCACCTTATCCACCAACTTGGCACCCGTGGCTTCACTCCAAAGTCAAAATGACCGTGAAAGGTAAATGTTTCTAATTGATTCAGGACATCAAGGCAGCCAAACTATTGCCACTAAAGACATTCACGAAAGAAGACTTCCAGAATGGCTTCAGAAAGTGGCAAGAACAATGGGATAAGTGTGTTTGAAGCGGGGGGGCACACACAACACTAATTTGAACAGGATTCGTGGTGCTGTGTCTCTTACTGTAATAATTTTTTAAATTTAAGTGATCACTGTATTTTCCTATCACACCTCATATGTGTGCGGGGCTGGAGACCCTGCCCTGGGGTCAAGTTGTGGGTGCCATCCTTTTTTTGTTGATTGACACAGGAGGGTATGTACTTATACTGTGTGATGTTTTCATTTGTGTACACATTGAGTAGTAATCAAATTAGTGTAATTAACTTATCAATCACCTTAATGTTTATCATGTCTTTACGGTGAGTTATAGCCAAAATTCTCTTGGTTAGCTCTTTTGAGATATAGAAGGCATTATTGATACCTACATTCACCCTGAAATGCCATTCCAGCACACCGGAAGCCATTCCTCCTGTCACTTGGGACCACCCCCACCCTTCACCTTCCCAGGCCTTGGAAATCACTGCTCTACGGTCCGCTTCCCGGAGATGATGTTTTCGATTCCACATTCAAGTGAGATCATACGGCGTTCATCTTTCTGAACCTGGCTTCTGTCGCTTAACGTGATGTCCCCCGCGTCTGTCCCTGCTGTTCCAGGTGTCCGGGTTTCACCTTCTCTGAGGCTGCACGGTACATTCTGAATTGTGTGTGTACCGTTGTTCTTTATCCATTCATTCACTGGTGGACATTTAAGCTGATTCCTTATTCTGACTGTTATGAGTAGTGCTGGGTATCTCAGGGTGTCTGCAGCACACTGGTTCCATTTCCTTTGGGTGTAGATACCCCGTAGTGGGACTGTTGGATCCTGCAGTCGCATTAGTGTTGGTTTCCTGTTTTCCACACTGTCTGTACTGCTTTACCCACTCACTGACAGTATGCAAGAGTTCCCGTTCCTCCACACCCTCACCACATTTCCATTTTCTGAGGTGTTCCGTTTTGATGGTAACCCTTCCATCTGGGGAGAGATGGTATTTCACGTGGCTTTGATTTGTATTTCCCTAGTGGTTAGTGAATTTTTTCATGTCCTATCTGGGGCCATGTGCAGGTCTTTTGAAGACTGTCAGACTGTCCTGTGGGCTGTCCGCATCCTGGGCTGGGGGGCTTGGTAGAGCTCCACAGCCTTGCCCTCCAAGGGTCATTTGACCTGGAGCTCAGTTCAAGCATATGTTTTGAGTTCTGGCTTTTTCTTTTCTCCTACACCTTCTATAGATGACTGGTGGGAGACAGGATCCCCAGAGCGGGGCCATTTAAAGCCCTGGGTCCTCAAACCCTACAGACTCCGTGACCTTTACCCACCTCCCCACTAAACTTTGGCCCCTTCCCTGGAAGGCGGTGCCCTGGGGACAGTTTTACAGGGTTCAGCTCTCCAGGGGGTTGCAGCCTGCTAATGTCACCAGCTCCTGCCTCTGCCCCGATTTTGTCTTCCTGGGAGGAGGTAGGAGGCTGGGGTGACTCCTGGGAAACAAGCCCGGAAACAAGCTTTGGCTCACTGTCCCCAGCAAACAGGTGGACCAGAGCAAAACTGGCACAGACTCCCACATCAGCGCCTACCGTGGAGCTCTGCTGCTGCGGCTTCCCAGCTCCCACAGCGAGAGAGATAAGCAGGAGTCTGCCTGAGTCTGGCATCCTTGTGGCTCCTCCCCACGGGGCACAATTCAGAGAAAACCAGTGGGAGACGGGTGATGCCCAGGCCAGAGGGACCAGTCCCGTAGCAGCGATGGAGACTTGAACCTGAGAATCTCGAACTAAGCTTATTTCTTCACTCTGGCGCAGAGGGATGCGGGAACACCTTTTCTGCTTTTTGTGACTTGAATGATCCCTGTGCCCTGTTGTCACAATTTCGCACTGTCTGCTTCTTCTGCTCATCTTTTTGGGAGCTATCGTTTAAAAACACTCCCCTGCCCCCCCACACACACACAAAAAAAAACTAGTGTCAAAGGCCTTAATCAGAATGCATAATATGAGGCCGGCCGTGGTGGTACAGGCCTGTAATCCCAGCACTCAGGAAGTTGAGGCAAGAAAATCATTGTGAGTTCAAGTCTAGCCTGGGCTACAAAGTGAGCTCAAGGCCAGCCTGAACTCCATGGTGAGACCCTGTCTCAAAAAGACAAAAACAAAAAAAAAAATGCATAAGAAGAAATCCAACAAATCAATAAGAGTAAGACAGAAGACCAAATGGCAAAAAAATGGACAAAATATTTGAATGTCCAGTTTATCAAAGAAGAAGTATAAGTGGCAGTTAGAGCAAGGTGCTCAGTCCCAGATGTGAGTGCAGAGGCGGCTTCCGGGAATGGCCCGGGGCCTGCTTTGGCCTGGACTCCACTGTCACTGCCCGGAAGTTTCAATCATTTCTGAACAAGCAAGCCTGGCCTTACAGGTTCTCTAACCTGTCTAAGCCGCGGTAGGAAAGGCCTCTGCTCCCAGCTGTGTAGGGAGCGGCCACAGTGACAGCAGCCTGTGGTCCCAGCCAGGTCCTAGTCACTTGCATATGTTGCCAACCACTTCCCCCTCCCAGGACTCAGAACCCAGGTTGGGCCCTGTGCAGACACCTCCCCCAGATCGTTCATTGCATGCTCACTGACGTCAGCTCTAATGTATAGGTCAGGAAACCAAGGTCAGGAAGGGTAAAATAACTTCTGATAGTAGGGTGTGAACGCAAGTCTGGACTCTGAATCCTGCTTGTATTCCCTTTCACCACCCATGTTCCTGATGTAGCACTGAAAATTTAAAAGTAATCTTTGAAGAGTCTGCCCTCAGGACAGTAGTGGTACAGCCAGAACAGGAGCCCTGGGAGGGTGAGAAGGCAGTTTCTGGAGGCTTGATCAAGCCATTCCTGAACTCCCACCCAGCTCAAGTTATGCCTTGGGAGGCTCCCCAGTCTTATTCCTCAGCAGAATTGCTCCATGGGACTCCCAGAGGGTGTTGGCAGGGAGAGACAAGTACACCACCATGGGGCTGGCATGGGCTGCACTCAACATCCAGCCCAAGTCTGGTCCCAGGGCTCCTGGTTTTATTTTGGGGATGCAAGAGATTCTCAGAGGAGGTCGGAGTCTGGGTCTGAGGCTGGGAAGATGAGGGTTTGCATCTTGCCTCTAGCACTCATGGAGAAATCCCTTTACTTCCTAGGCCTCAGTTTCCCCTCAGTGCATCTACTTTGAGCCCATGACCAGACCAAGTACAAGATTCCTTCACTCGTATACCAGCCATCTTCACTTCCTCCTGCCCTGAGCTGCACCCCTGGACATCCCAGCCCAGCAGGTCACCAAGGGCCTGGTTTTCCCAACAGTAGCCCTCACTGAGTCCCAGAGACAAGTCCCAGAGATCAGGAAACGTAACTAGCACCCCAGCCAGTACGAGCTCACTCAGGCTGGCTTGGACTCCTGCATGCCCTGCTCACTTAGTAGGGCCTGACCCTCTCTTTACCTCTATTTTCTCATCTGACAAAAGGGATGCATAAGAACCGGCACCTCCCAGGGCCATTGCACAAGAAAAGGCTTCCCTTTTCTTCCTGTGCATACAGATTATTCCCAAAACCTTCCTGGGAAGGTCTGGGAGTCAGAGCCAGCCGAAGGGGATTATTCTGAGCCCTGCGGGCATTCAGAGCCTCTTATTTCTGCTGGGATCCCCCGCCACACCCCAAGCCCATCCTGAGATGTGGATTCAAGTGAAGAAATGCAGTTGAAGAGCAGTGCTGGGTGCACCTGGCAGACACAGGGAGGGGACAGGGCAGAAAGGAGCCAATCGAGGTGGCTTACAGGCCAGCAGTGCTCATGGAGCAGGAGCTCCGTCCTTGGGAGGACCTGAGCCCAGGACGGGGGTATTCCTGTATTCCTGGGCTGTGACCCATGGGCCAGGGGAGAGGGGGTACTTCAGGTTGGGCACCATGGCAAGGGCTCTTGAGGACTTGTCCCCAGGCCTGTAGCCATGTTTATGTCAGGGCCCACATGTTTGACTTCCAGCCGCTCGGACCTCACCTCTTAGAGAGTGGGCCTCACCTCCTAGAGAGCCGGCCTCGCCTGACCACCAGGGCCCTCTCGGCCTCAAGGGGCAGCCCAGGCCAGTGACTCAGAGGCAGATGGATGACTGCCCCAGTCCCTCGCCCCCTGGAGGGACAGGAATGGCTCTGAGCTCTGTGCACTTGTGTGTCTGATTTATTTCACTTAACGTTATGGTCTCAAGGTGCATCCATACAAATGACTCAAAGTTATCCATTTTCAACAGAATAGTATTTTATTATGTATCAGTGTCACATTATCTTTATCCATTTATCTGTTGACAGGCACATAGGCTGCTCCCAAGATTTAACTATTATCAATTGTGCTGCTATAAACACGGGTATGGGTGTGCACGTATCAGTGTAATATGATGTCGTTAACTCTTTCAGGAAGATACCTAGAAGGAGACTAGCTGGGTTGAACAGAATTCTGCTTTTACTTTCTTGAGGATTCTCCACACTGATTTCCATAATTGTTGTACATTGTTACCTTCTCACCAATGATGTATGAGGGTTCCTTCTTCCTCTGTAGCATCACTAGTATTTGTTATTATTTGATTTCTTTTGTTTGTTTGTTTGTTTTTTGGTTTTTCTCCGGTACCGGGAACCGAACTCATGACCTTGCGCTTGCCAGGCAGGCGCTTTGCCACTGAACTAAATCCCCAGCCCCGATTATTTGATTTCTTGAAGATAGCCATTCTTTTGGGAGTAAGATGGAATCCCAGTGTTGTTTTAATTTGCATTTCTCTATTGACTAGTGATGTTGAACATTTTTTTCATGTATTCATGGGCCCTCTGTATTTCTTCTTCTGAGATGTGTGTATTTATTTCAGTTGCCTATTTTTCTATTAGATCTTTTATTGGGGGGTCTAATTTTTTTGAGTTCTTTATATATTCCAGATAATAATCCTCTGTCTGAGGAGTAGCTGGCAAAAGTTTTTCTCCTTCTGTAGGTTGTTTTTTAGCTCTGCTGGTTGTTTCTTTGCTGTGCAGAAACTTTTCAATTTGACATAATCTCATTTTTTGACTCTTGATGTTATTTCTTGTGCAATAGAAGTTCTGTTCAGAAAATCCATGCCTGTGCCAGTGACTTCAACAGTTTTACCTATTTTATCTTCCAGCAGATTGTTTCTATTATAATATTAAATCTTTGACCCATTTTGATTTTAGTTTATTACATGGTGAGAAATATGGCACTCATTCAATCTTCTGCATGTGGGTAGCCAGTTTTCCCAATACTATTTGCTAAAGAGGCTCTGTTTTCTCCAGCAGAGTATGTTTTTTGTCCTTTTGTCAAAGATCAAGTGGCTGAATGTGTGTGTGGCTGTTGTCTACACCTTCTTTTCTATTCCACTGACCCACATATCTGTTTTTGTTTTGGTATGATGCTGTTTTTATTACCTGGGCTTGGAATGTAAATTGAAACCCTCCTGCTTTGCTCTTGGTACCCAGGACTGCTTTTGCTATTCTGGGTCTCTTCTGGTTCTGTATGAATTTTAGGATGGTTTGTTCTAGTTCCGGGAGAAACGCTGTTGGTATTTTGATTGGGATTGCACTAAATCTGTATATCAGTTTTGAAAGTATGGCCATTTTGACAACATTGCCTATCCAGAAACAGAGGTATCTTTCCATTTTCTGACATCCTCCTTGATCTCCTTTTTCAAAACAGTTCTTGTTGTAGAAGTCTCACTTCTTGGGTTAGGCTCATTCTTAAGTATTTCATTTTTCTTGATGCTATCGAAAATGGTACTTTTTTTTTCTAATTTCTTTCTTGGTGAAATCATTATTGGTGTACTTGTGCACTATTTATCTTTATGTGTTGATTTGTATCCTGCTGCATTGCTGAATTTGGTTATCAATTCCAGAAGTCTTCTGATGGAATCACCTGGGTCTTCTGTGTAAAGGATCATATCATCTGCAATAATGATAATTTGATTTCACACACACACATATATATATATATAATTTGATTTCGTATATATATATGAAATTTCTTTCTCTTGCATGATTGCTCTGGCTAATTGTTTTTTATATTTCCAAAGTATTCTTTCTTCAGAAACTTCACAAATCTTCTCTTTCTGTCAAATGGCTTTACAACATATTAATGCTTCTTTAGGAACCTGAAAGCTGGCTCATACAAGCACTCTTCATTAGTAGGTTACTCCCTCAGACAGGTATTCAGAAGTATTTTATGTTATGAATTCTGAGGCTACGGGAAGTGGAGCTCTGGCAATCCGGGTCATTAACATCTATACCGTTGGTTAATACCGCTCCTCTGGCTTACAGTGCTCTTACTAGGTACATATTTCATTTGGCAAATTTTTATCTACATCTTCTCAGATTCTACATCTGGCCACATTCTTGGATTCTCTTCTTAGCTCTGCTTTGTTGATGAAGAGGACTTAAGTTTGCAGGACTGATAACCCCAGCATCTTCCATAAGCTTTACTTCCACATCTTTGTTTAAATTAATTGTATGTTATAAATTTAATTGCTTTCAAAAGTGTCCTTAGTCAACTCTGGCTGTGATGTATTTGTCTCTGATGTATTCTTCAAAGTTATTTGTTTTTCCTGTCCTTGGAGAAGAACCTGACACACCAAGGATATTCCTTCAATATATACAGCTATCTACATTGAAATTAAGGTAATCATGGAAGTTTCACTCAGAAGTTGCCTACAGTTTTCCCTGATCTATTTGGTATTTCAATGTGTTCACTAAGTTCTTTTTCTTTTCTTTGCAGCAAAGATCCAGATGTGCCAGCGATGGGATTTTTTTAGTCCTTTGGCTATCAAATCGTGGAACAGCTGAACAGGGTACTTCAGTGTCCCTTAAGAAGGATTTTCAAGAAGGTCCCAGAGTGCTGGGATTACAGGTGTGTGCTACTGAGCAACTTCATCACACCTTCACCAACCTTTATTTTCCTTTTGTAGTGACGATGAAGCCACTGTAGTGAAAATGAAGTGCTGGTTTTTTTGGTTTTGTGTTTGTATTGTTTTTATCTTGACAGGGTCTCACTATGCAGTGCAGGTTGGCCTTGAACTCACTTTGTAGCTCAGGCTGGCCTCAAACTTGCAGCAATCCTCCTGCCTCAGCCTCCCAAGTGCTGGGATTACAAGCATGTACCACCACGCCCAGCTCTCTTTATGGTTCTGATATGCATTTTCCTGATGATTTGTGTTGAGTATCTTTTCATATGCAACTGGCCACTTGTTAATAGTTTTTGCTTCTTATGAAAACTGGTAGTACATTTTCAGAACATTCCAGAAACATTTTCAGAACTCAGGTATATTTCTCACTTCTAAAGGAGTGGTCTCATTGTGCTTTTCTTTGCTCTCTGTGACATCCTATGCTCCACCTTATGAAATGTCTGTGTACTATACATACCGACAGTTTGACTTGGTTTTGAGCTGTCCATTAAACCTAAACTCAACAGAACATGAACATTTGGAAATCCTTTCAGAAAAATGTTAGAGCTGAGATTTTGCTAATGCAAGTGCTTTTTCTAACTCCTTTAGCTGGATATTACTTTGAGTAATCATGATCCGGATTGTATCCTCTTCTGTGGTGCTTTTATTTCTTTTGAATTCTTCTCCTGCCCAGTTCTTCAAGTATTTGCAGTCAGACACATTTGGAACTTGCTGGATTGCCTGCAAAATCCTTCTATAGAGGACGAGAACTTGTTGTCCTCTCAGGACCTGCTTTAGCGTCAGTGTGCTTTGGGGTAATCAGAAGGCGGCCATGTCAATCGAACTGGGCGTCTGGTTCTCTGGTTAATATTTTGAGTGCTGTATTGAACAAGAGTGATGATAGTGGACATATTTGTCTCATTCCTCATTTTACAGGGAAAGCTTTCAGCTTCTTTTCATTTAATGATGTTGACCACTGGTTTGCCATAAATGGCTTTCATTATGTTAAAGTAAGATCCTTTTATACCTATTTTCTTCAGGGCATTTATCATGAATGTATGTTGGATTTTGTCAAAAGCTTTTTCTCCATGTATTGATAGTCATGTGACTTTTGTCCTTGCTTCTGTTTATGTAGTGTGTTACAGTTATTGACTTTTGTATGTGGAAACATCCTTGCATCCCTAGGATGAAAGCTACTTGGTCATTATGTGTGATCCTTTTGATGAGTTGTGGCATTCTATTTGCCAGTGTTTCATGGATGGTTTTTGTGTCTATGTTCATGAGGAGATTGAGCTGTAGTTACGTTTTTTAGTTGGGTCCTAGAACCCACTTCTAAGGAACCCAACCTAATTCAGCCCTTAGAATGAGGATGTAATTTTGGCCAATCAGAGAATCCCATTTCCCCGGCAACAGTGATTGGTCTATATTTGGTCACATGAACTGATCAGGACCAATCAGAGTTTTCCTTGAGACTAAATTGTAGTTGCTAGAGAAAAGTAGCTTCCTCTTTTCTCCGGGGCTCCATGGTAGTGGCTGCCATGCTTGCTGCCTTATAGGCAAGTTCTAGCTGCGACAGAGAGTGTGGCCCTCAGAAAGAGTAAGAGCAAACTTGTCACATCTGGTTCAGTTCCCCAAGGGTCTAACCACCACAGCTCATTGGGCTGGGGATTTAGCTCAGCGGCACAGCGCCTGCCTGGCAAGCGCAAGGTCATGAGTTCGATTCCTGGTACCGGAAAAAACAACAACAACAACAACAAAAAAAAAAAAAACCCACAAAACAGCTCACTCCTCTCATCTGTTAGCTACTCCATGATCTGCTGGTTAGCGGTGGCAGTGTCGGAGGTGGGATTCTGTCATGTGCGGACAAGCCATTAGATTAATCCAGAGAACTTCTTGGATAAGGAATTCAGGGGAGTGGGGAGGGCAAGGTGTGCTTCAGCTGAGGCAAGGCATGGAGGCTGGGCCTGAGTGAGCCAGGAAGGGCAGTGAGAGCACAGGGGGAGCAAATCTCCCAGCAGATGATGGCTGGGGTGGGACGGGTCCTGTGACTATCTTCTAAACCTGTCTGTAGGAACTTGGGAAAGTTCAAGTGAGTTCTTACCGGTAAATAAGCCTGTACGGTTTATTTCACTTCAAGGTTTTTGTCAATTTTCTCTCCACAACCAGAAAGTATTTCCCTGAACGTCCACACTTTTGATACTTAATTAATTGATTTTTAAATGGACTGCGATGGCTGATCTTGATTGTCAAGTCGGTTGGCTGCAGAATACCTAGGGAATTCATACACCACACTCTGGGTGTGTCTGCGGGTATCCACAGACACAGTGGGAGCTCTTTCTCAGTGGACTGATTTATTGACGAGATGGTAATTTGACAGCGTTATTGGGGAGAGATGGAAACAGGAGGCGGGGCTTGTGTGGAGGGAATAGCTCATAGGGGCATGATGCTGGAGACTGTGTCTGCTACCCAGCCCCTTCCTCTCAGGCTCCCTCACCTTCTCCGCTTCCTTTCTGTCAGGAGATGAGCAGCTTTCTTCCACCACACCCTTGTACCTGCAGGCAAGAAGCAGTGGAGTTGACCATGGACCAAAACCTTTGAAGCCAGGAGTCAGAAGAAACCTTCACCCCTTTAAGTTGTTTTTCTTAGGTATTTGGTAACAGCAACAAGAAGCTGGGAGAAATGTAAATCATATTTATCCTGTGCAGCATGTTGTGAAATCCATAGACATTATAGAATGGCTAAATGGAGCTAAGGAGCACGTGTGTTACTTCACACACCCATCCTTTCATGTGTGTGACGGGAATACTCACACATCAGCTCACTTAAATGACTTTAGCTACCAAGCAAAGCCCTAAACACTTCTGATTTACTCCTTTGGGAGCCCCGAAGGGAGGGACTGAGCTTCGTCCACTGATGTCCACTCACACCCAGGGTTACTGTGGTACCTCATTCCCAGATACTGTTGCCTGCGGAGTTCTTGGCCTGGAGCCCACATCTCCTTTCAACACCCAGCCCGAGTGCTCTGCCCAGTCGGCTCAGACACTGCCCCCCACTCCCCGCTGGAGCCTCCCTTGCTTTCTCCTACACCCCCAGGCTGCTCCAGGCGCTGCCTCCGGCACCCACAGGGCAAAGTCTTACTCCCTGAATTCCCACTAGCTGTGTGCTACCTGCCTGTCCTCCCAGGCAGTGGCTCCATGAGATCTCAGCTGTGTCCCCTAACATGTAGGATGGGGGGAGCAACCAGTCCCAGCATGGGCTGAATGAGTGCAGGAATAAATAGATGAGCAAGTGAATGGGTTACTAAGTTCCTCTCATTCAAAGTAAAAGATAGACAATGGAAAGCAGGGAGACCGATCCTTTGCAAAAGGCAAAGAGACCATGAGAGGCAGGGAGGAGGAGGGAAGGGGCAGGAAAGGGATAAAAAAAAATAATTAGGGTGTGTTATGTACGTGTACCAACTCCCCGCAATGAGTATGATCATTCTGTACGCAAACTTATACTGATAAAAGTTAAAATTAAAGAAATAAAGTGAGTGAGATTACTGATCTACCCTTACACTTCTGTGAGAGCCCAGAGAGGCACTCATTTACTTATTCAGTCTCATTTAGTGAGCACGTGGCCCACGGCACTTCACAGGCACTAACTCATTTCCTCACAAGGAACCTTGGGAGTCACTTACCAAGATTACCTTCAATTTCTATTTGAGGAAACTGAGGCTTAGAAAAACTGTGCGCTCCCCAGGTCACCCAGTTCTGGGTACAGCTGAGACCTACCTGGAGAGTCTGACCCCAAGGCTTTCTGGCTGAGTAGCTCCTGGTGTCCTCCCACACAAGGAGCTCCTGGACAGAAATGCCCAGACACGTGTCCGCCTTGAATTCAGGGTGGGCCCCTGAGGGAAAGGCTGTGAGCAAGTATCAGCACCTGGAGAGCCTTGTGGTGGAGTCTCCAGCCGGTCTCGGGGCCACAGGGCACCAAGTAAGAGGACTGAGGTCCCTGGAACGTCCTGTTGGGATCCGCGTCCAAGCTCTGTCTCCAGATCCGCATATGTCCTGAGTCCAGCAGAGGCTTGTTCGGTCCTCGAGGCACGGCAGGAATCAATTTGAAAATTAGAATGCCAAATGTATCCCCATCTCTCTGAATTCTTTTTAATTACATGGTCTGACAAAGATGTGAGTGACTATTTACCCTGGGCTAAGCATTTGAAATAGGATTAGAGTCACAGAGCCAGGCAAGCCCTCTGTCCCCGAGCCTTGACACATCCCTTCTGTGGATGGAAGGAGACGTCTTCTTACTGAGCATTCCCTCCATCAGAGCATCAGTAGTCAAATAGGAAACCATCACCATCACCATCCCTGTCAGAGTCATCATCACCAGCAGCAGCAGCCACCAGCAGCTTCATTATTACCATAAACATCATTATCATCATCGTACACCTGTCATCATCTCTATTCTTCATCATCACTGTTGTCATCGTTACCATCATAATCAGGTTGCCACTGTCTCCGCCATGGTCGTCATCATCACCACCGTCACCATCCTTGCTAACACCGTCCAAACACCTGTTATGTACAACCGGCACTGTCCCAAGTGCTCCTGTGTGGGTTTCTTTTTCTAATCGCAGCAGCCTTCTGATTCCTTTTTCACAGCTATGCCAACTGAGGCTTACAGAGGTCCAAGCACACGCTCAAGATCACACATCTAGAAATGGTAAAACCTACATTAAGATCCAAGAAGTCTCACTTCAAAATACCATGACTGCTACAGAGATCTCTGATGCCAAGTTCAGAAAATACCAAAAATCCCCCCAAATGACAGTTGTTGTATCTTTTCTGATGCGCATGCTATTCAGAAACTTAGGACATACCCCAAACAATGGGACCTCCAGTTTGGTACCATTGGATCCTTGGAGGATGTTCTACATCATGAAGTTTTTTTGTGACTGGCCTTGGAAGCTTGGAAGAAGGGGTCCCAATTCCTAGAGATTTGGCTGCTGAGATTTTCTGGAATTTTATTGTAGTTCTTGTTCCTTAGTTGTTGTGTGGACAAAATAGCTAATCTGAGACATTTAGACAAAGACAAGATGGATAGAAAGATACATGGAAGGATAGAAAAAAGGAAGAGATGAAGAATGGTATTGTAGGGTTCTCCAGAGAAACAACCAGTAGGAAATACAGCAATAGATATGAATATAGCTAGAGAGATGTACAGAAGTACAACAGGGGAGCTGAGGGGTCCTACAATACGCTGTTCAAACTGGAGAAACAGAAGTGGAGGTATAATCCAGTGCAAGTCTAAATCAGGAGCTCTGATGGCCAAGGACAGAAGATAGTTATCTTGGTCCTAGAAGAAAAGGGGAGAGAATTTACCTTTCCTCCACTATTTTGTTTCATTAAGCCCAGATCCAAATCGGATGATGCTTATTCACCCTGCTCAGGGTGGATGTTCTTTACTCGGTCTGCCAAGTCGGACGCTGATCTTTTCTATTGACGCTCTCACAAATATTCTTAGAAGTAATGTTTTACCAGCTGTCTGTGCATCTCAGAAGCTAATTAAGTGAACACATAAAATTAGCCATCACAAGTGGATGAGTGGTGGCTGAGTGGATGAGTCGTGCATGGCTAGGTGGATGGAAGATGCAGAGATGTGTGTACAACCAGTGACTATATGGATGGATCATGTAAGTTCTCTCTCTTTTCTCAGCGTTGACCTTAATGCTTCAAAAGCTACGTTTTGCAAAACACTGTGGCTTTCTGTTTGTGAATGCTTTTCTAGATTGTTCAGTCCAAGGGCAAGATTGGAAGTGTCAGAGTTTTAATTCCCCCCTAAACAGCCTTCAATTTAGGGATTTGGTAGATAAATGCCCTCAGGTTCCTCACCTATTGATTAGGATACTCTTTGGAGTTGCCCAGTGGCATAAGTCCATATTTTCCCATCACTGTAACTAGCACAAAACAGTGCTCTGTTAACTTCTCTCCATGCCCTTTGTCACCTCTCCACTCCTCTCCTCATATTCCAGTATATCCCAATTCAGATCCTCATATCAAAGAGTTTGTGTATGGGGCAGTTCAAACTAAACAGATGAGTAGATAGATGGATGAATGAGTGGTGGGTGGATGGATGGATAGATGGATGGGTGGAAGGATGGGTGGACGGATGGATGCACAAATAGATGGGTAGATACATGGACACCTGGATGGATGGACAAACGGATGTACAGACGAATGAATGACTGCATGGCTATGTATGTGAAAAGATGGAGGGATGGATGAATGTGTGGATGAATGAGTGGATAGGCAGATATACGCAGATGTGTGGAAAACAGCTGCAGGTCATCTGATTTAGTTTCCTTGTTGAACATGGGCATCCTTACCACCTGGGGACAGTCACGTGGGCAGTTGTCTCCTTGGCCGTCTCTCAGTTGGCTGTGCTCCCGTGCCCTTGACCGCAGCGCGCCGTTCCCTTCCAGCTGCACTGCAGCCCTTCCCTTGCCAGGAAACACTTATCCCTTCATTGTTTTACCGCTGTGAATTGATGTCAGCATTTCCTCCAGGGGCTTTGTCAGCAAGGAAATGGCTGCTTCCCAGGAGCTTCTGTCCTGCTGGGCCTGCACCCCACATAGTTTGTCTGTGAAGGCCTCCCCTTCAGAGGGAGAGAAGAGAGGAAGAGAGAGGAGAGGGGGAGAGGAGAGAAGGAGAGGGGAGGAGAAGCAACATCCATTACTTCTAGGCAACTTGGGCAGTCGGTGGGCTACCTGTCCTTAGAGTTGTCATCCCAGGCACCAGAGACAGCTGTGCCATCCTGTAAGCCCTTCCTGCAGCGGTGGTCTGGGGTGGATGGGAGTTCGCACTTGCCCTGAGGACACGGAGGTCACCCTCATGACCTCCTGAGGACATGGAGATGCCCTCAGGAGAGGGTCTAATCAAAGTATCCTTTTCCATTGAGTTCTGCCAGAGTGCTAACTGTATTTTTACAGTTTGTTCCCCCTATTGCTACAAATACTTTTTTTCTCTTTCCCATTACAGAAAAAAAATAAAACCTTGACTTTGGTTTGGCATTTTATGCGGCTGATCTTATGTGCTTTATCACTCTCTTTACCTGCATTTCTTTGTATTTGCATCAGTTGCAAAAGCCCTGAGGAGATGGGACTGATGTTCTTCCCCCTGTCTGGGGAACAGACCTACAGGTGAGTCCTGCAGCTGCCTCTGGTCGGAGGCAATAGGTGGCTGCCAGAAAGAGCCCGGAGCCTGTGCGCACTATCGTGTGTGCAGCCCTTTGCACTTTCAACACCACTCCACCTTCACCGCCTCAACTGTCCTCATGGTGGTTCCAGGGAAGGCAGGGAGATCACCTCTTGGAAACTACACCTGGGGAGACCGAGGCTCTGGTGGGGAAGCAATAAGCACTCACAGAGAGCTTACAGTGAACCGTGCACAGGGACCTGCTCTTCATCTCTGCACCCCTTCCCTTACTTATTCCCCCAGCTGCTTACAACGCCCAGAGAGCACTGAGGACGTGCGCACACTGCCTGTGGCTGCTGAGGAAGGCAGCGGGACACAGCACGGACAGAACAGACCAGAGCCCGCCCGGAAGAGCCGCTACTCTCTGGTGCCGCACACGGGAGACACGACTCCTGCCTTGGCGCTGATGGTATGGCGGCGAGAGCGTGCTACAAGCACAGGTGAAATATCTCCACCACAAATGCTCACCTGAGGGGATGCAAGGACACCAAACTGGGTCCTGGGTTCTGTACATGTTAAGAAAACTGTCCCCCTGGGGCTGGGGATTTAGCTCTGCAGCAAAGTGCCTGTCTGGCGAGCGCAAGGTCATGAGTTCGATTCCTGGTACCAGAAGAAAAACGAAACAAACAAACAAAGAAAAGAGAACAGTCCCCCTGTGTACAAAAAATAGAGCCGTGCTCCTGCTCAACACTGAGCACAGGGTCTCCAGTGAAGTGAGGATGTAAATCCCACGTTAGAGAAGAGGAACCTGTAGGATAATCTCTTTGTGCTTTGGGGATAGGGATAATTTGTTAAACAAATGAACTCAAGCAAGGCTTTGTCCAAGTTGCCTGCAGCCCTTCTAGCTTAACGGACATCCTGACCCCCTCATTCCTCTGCACAATTAGATCTACCATCTTCACAGCCACTCCAGTTTCAGTGCACTCAATGGCATGGGTCCCCTTCCCTTTAACTGACGGTGTTCTTGTTGGTGTAGACAACACCCGCAAATGTATTCCCCTCCCCTCTGCTTTGGCCCAATGGCAGGCAGTCTGTGTGTGCTCCACGAGTGCCTGGCATAGAGCAGCCTCCAAACATGTAGAACCAGTAACAGAAATCAGCAGAAACACCAGTGTCTTGGCCACTTGCTCATCACTGGGACAAAATATCTGACACCTACAACTTCAAGGAGAGGTTTGTTTTAGCTCATGGCTTCAGTCCATAGATGCCTGGATTGAGGAGGAAACAGCATGACACAGAGCACAGGGAAGGAAAAGACTCTCAACCCGTGGCAGCCAGGAAGCAGAGTGGGAAAGGATAGCCAGAGACAAGAACACACCCAGCCAGGTCATCCACATCCCTCAGTGACCCACCTTCAGCCAGGCCCCGAGCACATTCATCTACCGACCTCACCACAGGGTGAATCCACTGATGAGGATAGCTCCCAAGGTGGAGTCACCTTCCACACACACGCACTCTGGGGTACATCTTAGATCTAGAACATCCAAGCCAGAAAAAGATCAGCTGATACACTCAGGAGCATTTCTCTATGCCACCAGTAGCCAACTAAAAATAGAATTTTAAGAAAAATATCTTTCAGTGAAATTGGATCTTTAGCTCACAACATATACAAAAACCAACTCAAAGTGGGTAAAAAGACTTAAATGTAAGACCTGAACTATAAAAATCCTAGAAGAAAATATAGGAAGAAGTCTCCATGTTGTTCATCTGGAAAATGATTTTTTTGGACAGATCTCAAAAGCACAGATAACAAAAACGGACAAAGGGGACTGCAACAAACCAAAAAGCCTTCTCAGGGCTGGGGATTTAGCTCAGCGGCAAAAGCGCCTGCCTGGCAAGCGCAAGGTCGTGAGTTCGGTTCCCGGTACCGGAGAAAAACAAAAAAAAAAAAAAAAAAAAAAAAGCCTTCTCACAGCAAAGGAAACAACAGAGTTTTACTAATAATTTTTGGATAATTTTTGGATTGGGAGAGAATGTTTTCAAATCATAAATCCAGTAAGGGGCTAACTATCCAGAAAATGCAAAGAACTGAAATAACTCAATAGCAAAAAAAACCTAATTTTAAAATGGAGAGAATTTAATAGACATTTTTTAAAAGAAGAGATACAAATGGCCAACAAATATATGAAAAGCACTCACCATCTCTAATCACCAGGGAAACGCACATTAAAACCACAAGGAAGTATGACCTCACATCTGTTAAGATTCTATTAGGAAAACTACAAATGCTAAGCATCAAGGAGGATGTAGAGGGGAAAGATGTCCCTTGTACTCTACTAGGGAGAATACAAATTAGTACATCCATTTTGGAAAATATTATGGGGAATTCTCAAAAAACTAAAAATAGAATTATCACACGACTCAGCAACCCCACTTCTGGGCATATGTCAAAAGGAACTGAAATTATTATGAATGTCAAGGAATCATCTGCACTGTCTTGATCACTGCAGCATTATTCCCAGTAGTCAAAATACAGGAGCAACCTATATGTCCATCCATCCATGTAATACATCCATCCATGGATGGATGGATAAAGACAATGCGGTACACCTATTTAAGGGAGCACTATTCCATAAAAGAAGGAAATTCTGTCATTTGTGGCAACATGGGTGAAGCTGAAAGACATTAGACTGGGTGAGATAAACCAAGCATAGAAAGACAAATACTGTTAATCTCACTGCATGTAAAAGTTGATCTCGTAGAGACAGTGAGTAGAAGGGTTGATTATTGGAGGCTAAAGCTGAGGAGGGAGGGTAGAGGAAGGACACAGATTAATCAAAAGGTACAATTAGATGGGAGGAATAAGTTTTAGTTATCTACTGCACTGCATGAGGACCGCAGTTAATAATAACATTATATATTTCAAAATTGCTAAAAGAATTGCTAATTCTTTTTTCATAAAGGTCTAGTTCATTATTGGTGGCTAGCACATTGTAACAGTTAAATATATTTAAATAAGGTACAGGTGACTGCATGACAGCAGCATTGGTAATTAGATAACCAATTCAACTGGAAACCAACTAACAAGGTAACTGTCTAAATATTTATAGTATAGCTCTTATTTACATCACCCTTTGTTCGATCACCTTCTTGGAGGAAATAAAAGCCTGCTGGCCAAAATGGAAATTATTAAAGCCAAATCTCATATCCATTGCAAGAGGTTTCTTTCAGCTGGATTAAGCCTCCAATTCGAGGGCAAAGGCCAAGCTTGTAGCTTCCAGCAGTCATGTTATCCCCACCTACCAAGCCAGACAGTGTACACTTCACACCAGGCCTCAGAGTCTGAGTTAACCCACTGCAATTAAACTAGAGTTGTTGAGCTCTGGAGAAATGGAAGTGGTGGGATCCAACCGATATTTAGCTACAATGCCAAAGACAGTGCTGTTGGTATCTGATATCCAAGCAAGGTTTACTGAAGTGTCAAGATCTCCATATACCTTCTGATACATTGATCCTCCAAATTCCTTCCCATCACTGACATTAGTGTGTAGCTGGAAGTCCCCAGACCCATAGCACACTGCAAAGTTAGTCCTTGTCAGCTTTGATTTGGCACCATCAAGGGTCATCTGGAAGCCAACATGTGCTGGGATTACAGATGTGTTCCACCATGCCTGGCCACTATTAATATTTGTTAGTTAAAATAATTTTTAAAAATACATAAGGCAAAAAAGATATCTTTCACAGGAGCAATCAGCACTGGAATATATTACGAATTCATTTCACCAAGAACATGTCATACCTCTAGCAAAACTTTTTTAAATTTGAATAAAGGATGGCCTAAATAAAAAGGGTTATCTGTCCTGAGATGAACAAGATAATGTTACAGAAATTTCAACTCTTTCTAGGTGATCTAGAAACTCAGTGCAACTTTAATCAAACTAACATTCACTTGTATGAAAACAAAAAGATGTATTAAGGAAAGCTAAACCCACTGTGTAAATAAAGAATGAAAAAGTCATCTGTTGGGCCAGGATTAGGCATCTCCCTAAGTCTGGGGCCATAAGTGCCTCTTGCCTCATGCTAGTCCCGGTTCCAGATCAGATAGAAGACCTACGGCAAAGCCATGGGAATAAGAACCATGCAAAACTAATGCAAGAACAGATGGAGATCAAAGGAACCCAACAGTAGAAAACGCACATTCCCACTGAAAATGTGGCCAACGGAAATCCCTGGGGGAAAATCAGGGTTATTTCATCTATGGTGTCTTCATTATTTTTCTTGTTGCTGATATAAAATACCCACACCCAAAGTTAAAGGAGTAAAGGTTATTTGTTTCACAATTTGTAGAGGTTTCAGTCCATAATTGGCTGGCTCCAAGGCAGGGTGGCATGGCAGACAGGCATTACAGAGAAGAAATTGTTCTGGTAAATTTCTCTGGTAAGAAGAAGGTAACAAAGCAAGCAAGGGACAAGACAAGCCTCTCTCTGCCCCTTATATTGTATCCAGGGTACCAGGATGAGGGATGAGTCCAATGGGTGGACTGATTTAGTAATCACACACCCTAATCCCAGCATCACACACTCTAGATTCTCCACCTCTGAAAAAGCCCCACCTATCACCACATGAGACTTTGCGGGGACCTCTTGACCCAAACTATAACATTCCACCCCTGACCCCTCAAAGAATCACACACATTCCTTTATGCAAAAGGCATTTAGTCCACCTCCAAGAGTTGCCAAAGTCCTAATAGTTTCAACATTGCTAAAAAGTCCAAATCCAAAATTTCTTCTGAAATTTAAGGCAAACTCTTAGCTGTGAGTCCCTGTACTAATGAAAAGAAAGTTAAACATTTCCAGCATTCAATGGCACAAGATAAACATTTACATTCCAGAAGTTACAAACAAGAGGATACAAAGGACATGGGACTAAAGCAAGTCCAAAGCCCAGCAGGACAAACATTAAGTCCTATAGTTCCATGTCCAGCATCCAAGGCAATCTGAGGCAAGATGTGAACTCCAAAGGGCTTGGGTGGCTCTTCCGCTATAGTATTTCTGGTGGTTGTAGCTCCCATGGCATGTCTTGGGTTGGGCTCTGCTCTTTCCTTGCAGTTTTCCTCAGATGACCCACATTTCTGGCCCCTCCAAACTTCTGAGGTCTCCACCTGTCTTGGTTACTTTTCTCTCATGGCTGAGACAAAATACCTGACTCCCAGAATTAAGGAAGGAAAGTTTTATTTAGCCTACAGTTTGTGGAGATTTCAGTCCACACTCGGCTGGCTCCATGGCGGAGTGGCATACGGCAGAGGCAACAGTTCATGGTGGCGGAAGACAGCAAAGGCAACCAGAGCAAAAGGGAGGAGCAGTGGGAGAAGCAGTGGCAAGCAGCCTCTTTCCTCTCTCTTACTTGTATGCAAACTATCTGCCCCAGGGCAGGTATAGCACTCACACCCAACGATGGACAATGAGTCAGTCATGAATCTAGAAGCCTGCCCCATGACTGCATGAGGCTTTTGGAGGGACATCCAGACACAAACCGTAACACCACCACATCTTCAACTTCACACTTGAAGCTTCACACACTGCCCCCTCAGGCCTTCTGAAATCTGAGTGGAAGCCTTCCTAACCCACAACTCTTGCATTCATCTAAAACCACATGTATGCCAACAAGGTCTGCTACCAGCTGGAGCAGTAGCTAGGCTTCCTTCTCTCTTGGCAAATGCTTATGAACCAAATCCTGAGGAACATCTTTCCTAGGCCACCACCAGTCTAGAACATGGTTCTCTAGGACTCTCTTCTCAGAGCAAAGTCTTTCACTTTTGTGACTGTGAAGCTGCAAAGGCTGGAGTTCTGCTGGTTCTTATGATGGCCTTAGGTCAACTTTTCTGCTGTCTTCTTCTGAACTACTTGGATTTTTCTTTCTAGCCTTTTCAGCAGCCAATTTCTCCTCTCTTCCATCCTTGCAGGCCCTACCTTTACTGCAGCTTCCTTTCTGGCCACACTCAAAACATTTTAAATCATCGTGCTGGACTCTTTGCTCTTGATTCCCAGCATAAATCTGGCTAAAAACCCCTAACAGTAGCCATGCCACTGCCCAAACAGTGGACTGTCTTGAAATTTCTTCTGAAAGATTAATTAGTCTGATCCAGGCATAGTGGTGCATGCCTGTAATCCCAGTACTTGGGAGGCTGAGGCAGGAGGATTATTGTGAGTTCAAGACTCACTTAGGCTATAAAGTGAGCTCAAGGCCAGCCTGAACTGTATAGAGAGATTCTATCTCAAAAAGACCCCCCCCAAAATTAATTCATCCACCACTCTTAGTCTCAGGCAAAGTCTCTGGACATGAGCAAAATGTAGACAAACTTTCTGCCAAGCCACAACAGACTTCATCTAGAGTCCAATAACTAAAGTAGTTCTTCTTCCCAGAAGAAACCTGAGCCTGCTCTTGACTGACATCATTTCTATCAGCATTCTCATCTTCTGAGCTCTGACCAGAATCTCCCATCAAGTACAGCATAAGATATTCCAGCTCTACTTTTCCAGCTGGTACCTCTGAACCTTTCCTAACTCTTCCCCTTCCCACAAGCCAGCTCCAAAGGCTCTTAAAACACATGCTCAGGTAGAGTCTCAGCAACAACCCCACTCTCAGTACCAAATTATCTTCATTACTTTTCTGGTTGCTGGCACAAAATACCCACATCCAAAGTTAAAGGAGGAAAGGTTTATTTGGCTCATAGTTTGTAAAGGTTCCAGTCCATAATCAGCTGGCTCCAAGGCAGGGTGGCATGGCAGACAGGTATCACAGAGGAGAAATAGTTGATGATGGGCAGAAGGTAACAAAGCAAACAAGGAACAAGACAAGCCACTTTCTGTCCTTTATATAGTATCCAAGCTACCAGGATGAGAGCAATGCCAAACCAATTGGTGGACTGATTTAGTAATCACACATCCTTAATCCCAGCATCACACTCTAGATTCAGACAACTCTGAAAAAGCTATTTATGATGGCATGAGGCTTTGGAGGGACATCTAAACCCAAACCATAACACACGGCATAGGGGAATTCTCACTAGATGGGGAAAACTAGAATCATGTACCAGCATAACACTCCATGTAAGGTGGATCCCATGTGGATTGGAGACCTTAGTGAAAACAGACAAAGCAAATGTTAACACACAGGAACATGCAGGGCACTGCTTTGGGACCTGAGGGTCAGGAATGATTTATCAAACTACATTTCAAGAGTACAAGCCATAAAGCCAAAGTCTAATTCATTTGATTACATCAAAACTGGAATTTCCATTTGACAAAGGGCAGCATAAACAAAAATAACAGAACGATGGCAGGCTGGGAAAAGATACTGATGATGTCTAAACTCAGTAGAAGACTAAAAAGCAACGATATGAAAAACTTCAGCAAATCTCCAAAAAAGAAGAGAGAGAGAAACCCCATTGGAAAACAGACAAGAGATATGAACAGGCAAATTTACATACAAGGAAACTCAAGAAGCTGACAAGTATATGAAGAAATGTTACAGTTCATTAATAATCAGATATGCAAATGAGAGCATTAACTGATAGGGTTTAAAAGACAGCTAGTGTCAAGGGTTTGGGGGAAGGTCAAGTCAGGATCCTGTACAGGTGTCTTGGTTACTTTTCTCTCATTGCTGGGACAGAATACCTGATGCCCAAAATTAAGGAAGGAAAGGTTTATTTCGCTTACAGTTTGTGGAGATTTCAGTCCATACTTGGCAGGTTACAAGGCAGAGTGGCACATGGTAGAGGGCTACAGCTCATGGCAGCAGAACACAGCAAAAGCAACAAACACAAAAACCAGGAAATGGCTGCAAGCACCTCTTGCTCTCCCTTACATATGCAAACTATGCACCCCAGGGCTGGTGCAGCTCTCACACCCATAATCAATCAAACTCTAAAAGCCTGCCCCATGACCGCATGAGGCTTTGGGGGGACACCGAGACACAAACCATAACAACAGGGATATGTGGTGTGTAGTGGTTTTCTGGCACTTCAGCCACTGTGAATGCTGGGCCTAGAGGCCAAACTCACGCACACACACTTCCGGAGGTGGACTCACCTCTGAGAAAGTTCCTCCCAGATCCATGGTAGTGTGGGACTGCGATCAGCTGGGGTTGTAGCTGCCTGGACAACTGTGGGGTTCTGAAAATGACACTCAGCAGCACCAGTGCACTTTAACATATGGTAAGCAGCAAGAAAGGGAAGAAGCCACGAGAGCGGTGATGCACCTGTCACGTCCATAAAATAAAACACAGGCGCACCGAGCAACAGTGCGTCTTCAGCAGGAGAGCACACAGCCTAAGGTGCCAGACACTGAGTGGCCGCTGGAAGGGGTGATCCAGGGCAGGGACTCACAAATAGATGCATAAAAGAGAATACAAACCGGGTCACCTGCTGTCACCCCTCTGCTCAGAGCGCTCCTCAGCCCCAGAGGCCAAGGAGCTGAAGAAAGAAAGCTGCCAACTCACCTGGCCCAGAGGCCCGGGCTTGGCTGGGGAAGGTATTACCCTGGGGAGGACAACTTAGGGGTGTCACTCTTCCCACCATGGCCATGCTGTCTGAGGGCCACACTGGAGCCCCGGAAAAGATAAACCCAACTCCCCTTCCTACCCTGGCATGGCCCATTTTTCTGCTGGTAGCAGATCTGAAGCCACTGTCCTTGGTCTCAGCACATCAGGTGCACCCAGGTGGTACATGAAACCACACAGACCCACTGGGTGTGGAGTCTTGTGGGCTCCAAGCCTCCCCAGGCCAAAAAGGCCATCCCCAGATTTAGCATCTGGATACCTGGCTGCGGACCCAGCTCTGCTCCAGGTGTCTCATGGCTTCCCTGCTTTTCCTTTGACATGCTTTCTTTTCTCCACTGACAGAGAGCTGAGCTATCAAATACCTCACACTGTCACACCATCTCCTACTTTAGGCTCCTTGTAACTTGCATTTATGGAACTCAGACTCTGGACTCCGAAATTCCCACACAAGCTAGAAAGTTCTTGCGTGACCATACCCACTCTACAGATGCGAAACCAGGCTTCAAGGGATGGCGGAACTCTCCAGGGTCACACAGTGGGCCTGCCTCCTGGGCTTCTCATCCTCCAATTGTTTCCTGCTGGGCCCCTGGAAACAGGCTCCCCTGTATCCTGCAGAGGGACAGAGTTTGCAGAATCCGTGTGGAACTCTCCAGAAGAACAGCCTCTCAGAACAGCAGCCTAAAACAGCTGACCTCCCCATACCAGCTCTGATCCTAAGTCTGAGCCACGCATTTTCACACATCTGGGGTTCCTGAAGCACCTCACCAGCCTTCCTGGCTGGGAATTCCCTACAGACCAACCCGGGTCTTACTTCCTTCTATGTCCCTAGAGCCAGCTGCACACAGATGCAGGCGTCCAGGCCTGGAGTTGGAGAGTCTGGGTTGAAACATCCCCCATCTCCAGCCAGCTGAGCCCCCAGGTCACCAAGGGCATTTCCTCCGCCACCTGCTGTGCGGTCAGCGTGGACCTGCTTCACTCTGAGAGGAATTTGCTGATGCTCATATGCCCTCGATCAAAGCCGCTCCTTGGGGAAAGGGAGGAGAGAGGAGACTAGGAAGCGGGTGGCAGTCCCTCCAAAGGCTGGTAGCTGGTTCTGGGCAGGCTGTGTGGACGATGCTTCTGAGTGAGGCATGCACACTGAGGCGGAAAGAGGACGGCTGGAAGGCAAAGTCACTAGGACACTGTGCTGCCTGCACAGGTTGAGCGCCCTGCTCCCAGCATTCCCCACCTTTCCTGCGGCTGCCATCTCTTTGGTAAATGCAGTGACCTCTTACCAGCCCCGGAGGTCTGGCGAGCCAGCGCTCCCATCACGCTGGCCAGAACAGGAATGACCCCGGGGTTGGGTGCACAGGTACCAGTCTGCCTGGGCGTGCGCAGCACAAGGGCCCAACCTGCTCTTGCAGCTCGAAGGCCCCCTGAGGTGTAGGCAGACTGAGCTTCAAGGGTGACCTCAGCCCCTGTGGGCTGCGGGATGAAGATCCCACCTAGGCAGAGACTGAGGAGTCCGGTCCTGCAGCCTGGGTGCTGTCAAGGGGTAAGCGGGAAGCTCGGTGCTGACTGCGAACCGTGAGAGGGCTGCCACAGGGTGGCTCTGGGGATGGTTCTTCAGGGCAGATGTTCAGGGAAAGCCTTTGATGAGGGCTGGGTTGAGACCCAGAAGGCTGGTTCACAGCTGGGGAGAGTATTCCAGGCAGAAGGAACGGCAAGAGCAAAGGCCCTGAGGTGGGAGTACGCTGGGTGTGCTAGAGAGACAAAGCGACACAGCAGGAGGATGTGACAAACAACAAGAAGGACAGACCACTAAGGACAGGCCCCTCAGGGCCCAAGGACTGCTGTGAGGGGCTGGATTTGCCCCCAGTTGCCCAGGAAGCCCCTGGAGGGTGTTCTGATTTCAACACAGTGTGACCCTCTGAGAACGGAGCTGTGCCAGTTCAGAAGGCTGCAGACCCATGGGCCTCGCCACTCCTGTGTCTCAGAGCCGCCTGAGATGGGCCCTGGGCAGGCTGACGGGGGACTTTCAGCGTCACAGGCCGGTTACAGATCCAGCATCTCTTCTCTGTCCTTTTTCCTCCTTGTCCCAGAGAGCCTGGACGGCAGAGAAGATGCTGCCCACGTGTCCCCAGCCCAAAGCACAGTGTCACCATCGACTGCTCAACCCAGGCTTCTGAGAGCCTGTCAGCCCATGTCCCTCCTCTTACAAGAAGGCTGGGCAAGGAGCCTACCTTGGCCACTAAGCACTAGTCTCTGCCCCTGTGCCTCAGTTTCCCCCATCTGACAAGTCCTTTCAGAGAAACCTCAGGCTCACCCCTCCAGGGTGACTGTGTGCTTGACTCAGTTCAAAGCTCAGACAGGGTGCAGGATCAGGGGTCTAGCATTTGTGCAGCTCACAGCAGTGGAGGCTGACAGTACCCCGTGAACCCCAGTAAACAGCCCTGGCCCTAAATCCTAAGTCCCGGATGAGCAGCAGGAAGGAATGGCAGGCAGCGGCTGGGTGGGAGGGCACCATGAAAGAGAGGGGAAGTCCTGCTTCCCGGGAGGGTGTGGGGGACCCAGAGTGATCAGGAGCCAGGTGCAGAAGAGACGTCTGCAGAGACAGGGCAGCCATGGCAAGGGTAGCAGGAAAAGGTAGTTCACACCCCAGCCTGACGGTAAGGTAACCTCACTCACAGCGGGGTCTGCAAACCCTGCCTGCCGTCTGCCTCAGTATGGCCCTGGGAGGGGTGGGAGGAAGTCTAGTGTCACGTGACATTTGAAAATTATCTAAAGATTCCAAAGTGTATTTGTACCAATTCCCCAAAAGGAACGTAATTACTCCGCGTCACCAACACATACCAATAAAATTTGCACATTATTTGGGACACAGGTTTCAGAGTCCGTAACTGAAGTCTCACTAGCGTACAGCCAGGCTCACTTGCTGCTCCTCTCCCAGGCCACAGCCAGAGCCACCACCAAAGTTGTCTGGCCACAAAGCCTGCAAGACTTCCTGTCTGGGCTACTCAGGAGCCTGTTTGCTGATCCCGGGCCCCACCCTCCTCTGCAGACCAGTGAGGGAGGGAAAGAGGCAGGGGACAGGCAGCGAGCGCCTAGAGCGTCAGAGATTTTCAGCAAAACCTTTCTCATTAAACCCTCAAATAACCACTGTGATGTTCCCCATTTTATAGGCTCAGGAATCCAGGTCGCAAACAGGTGAAATCAGGATCTGAACACATAGCTGTCGCATTTCTTGCTCTTGAACTGGTGCCGTGGACAGGAGGAGGCTGAACTTGAACTCCATTGCCTCAGGAAGAGCCACCCACCCCCACCACTCCCAGCCAGGAAAGAGGCTCTGCACTCCGCCTGGGGTGGATGACTCAGTTTTGAATCACAAAAACAAACAGAGGGGAAGAAATCCGTCTGGCCTAGCCAGCCTCTCTCCCTGGAGGGTGGGGAGGGGCAGGGAGCAGGGCCTGGATCTTAGGGACAGGATACAGGGCCTTGGCCTTTACCCTGGCCCCCACGACAGACGGCAGCTTGGCTTCCAACAGCTGGTGGGGGGCAGCAGACACTGATGGCACCCCAACCTGCTGCAGCAGCCCCCACCTGGCCCGAGGCCCTGCTCCATCATTCAGCTCTGCAGCTGGGGCTGCTCCGCTTTACCTTCCCAGCCTCTAAGGGCTCCCACGGTGCCAGCGGGCTCCTTGCCCTGGCCCGAAAAGCCTTGCACATACTTGACCAGGTACAACCCCGGACGCCCAGTGCAATCTGAATTTCAGATAAACAACCAATAAATTTTTAGGGTAACTACGTACAAGGGTGTCCCGTACAGTCTTTGGGAACATGCTTATACTAAGAAAGTGCTTGACAGCTGGGCATGGCCTGTAATCCCAGCTACTCAGGCTGAGACAGGAAGATCATGAGTTGGAGAAGAGTCTGGGCAACTTAATGAGAGTGTGTCTCAAAATAAAAATAGAATAAAATAAAATCTGAGGATATAGCACAGGGGAAGAGTGTCCCTGGGTTCAATTCTAGGTAACACCAAAAAAAGTATTTGGCCTTTACCTGAAATTCAGATTTCACTGGGCGTCCTGAATTGTTCTTTGCTCAGTTTGGCTCCCCTACTGCCCCTCTGACTTTGTTCTTCCTCTTCAGTCCCCGTGATCTGCCTTAACTCGGGAACTTACAGGGCCCTTCCCGCCACGGGGTCTGTGCCCAAGCCACGCCCAGACCCTGCCCTCTGCTCACCTTCAGACCCCAGCAAATGTCACTTCCTTGATGCAGGCCCCAGCCCTGAGAAAATCAGGCTCCTCACACACACACACATACACACACGCATGCACGCACGCACGCACGCACCCCCTTCCCAATTTCTTATCTTAATTATCACCCAGTTTCTCATCATCACCGTGAGTGGTCTGGGCGCTCACGTAAGTGACGTGTAGTCCTCTGCCCACTCTGACCACGCGTGTACTGCACAAGGGCAGGACTGTGCCTGCCCTGTCTGTTGCTGCGCCTCCTCCCCCCGCACTGCAAACCTCAGTAAACAAGTGTCCACTGCCCAGAGCAGGACAGCGGAGCCAAGTGGGAGCCTCGCCCAGCCCTGACTCCACGGGCTCCACAGCAGCACCCGCTCCGAGGAAATTCTGGGCCTCTGCTTGTTTGCAGTGGGCAGTGACTTGGGCGGAGAGTCCACTGAGGAGATCTGGTTTGGGGAAGTAGAGTGTGTAGAGTCTGCATTATAAGTCATGGTCTGCGATGCATCCTTTGTTAATGTTTCACTTTCCTGGCAGAAAAAACAGACCCTTTCCCAGGGTTGCCCACTTGGAGGAACTAAGGGAGCCGGAAAAACTGAGCAGCATTTGGCTTTGGGGTTCTTCTGAGAGCAACAGGGAAAAGCTTGTGAAAGTAACGAGGAGACCAAACCTTAGGCTCAGCACTGTCCAAAACGCCTGCATTTTCTCATCTTCCCAGACAACTGGTCCTACAGAGGAGGACACTGAGGCTTATGTGGACTCCTCTCCCCCAGGTCATGCAGCCGGAAGTTAACAGAGCCAGACACCAGGTGCTAGAAAAGTTTTCTTCTCTTCCCCTTTTGTCTGCAAAAACAGATCCAGAGGCAAAGGACACTCAAAAGACCCAAAACCAGAGGGTTCTACTTCTGGTCAAAACTGAAATTCAACACAAGAATCCTCCACAGAACACAGTGAACACAGATCCTGGGCCTGAGGCACAAAGACTCCCCCTGAAGATGCTTGGAGGGGGAGGAAGGCACAGAGGGAGTGTAGTCTTTGGGGCTTCTGGCCTGAGGCTAAGGGCAGCTGGCACAGAACAGGCTCAACACCTAAGGACACTGAGAGGATCCAGGTAACCAGAAAACTGAGGAAGAAGATTGTCTTGGTTACTTTTCTCTCTTTGCTGGGACAAAATACCTGATGCCCAAAATTAAGGAAGGAAAGGTTTATTTCGCTTACAGTTTGTGGAGATTTCAGTCCATACTTGGCAGGTTACAAGGCAGAGTGGCACATGGCAGAGGGCTACAGCTCATGGCGGCAGAACACAGCAAAAGCAACAAGCACACAAGGGAGGAATGGCCCCAAGCAGCCTCTACCTCTCCCTTACATATGCAAACTATCCACCCCAGGACAGGTGTAGCTCTCACACCCATAATCAATCAAACTCTAAAAGCCTGCCCCATGGCCGCATGAGGCTTTGGGGGGACACCCAGACACAAACCATAACAAAGATGGCAAAACCAAGCCCAGCCTGGGCAACTTCGGAAGACTCTATCCCAAAATAAAAACAGGAAAGAGCTAGGGATTAGTGGGAAGGCCCTGGGTTCATTCCCTGGTAACACACATACACACACATACACATACACACACACACACACATACACACACACACAAAGGATGTGGAGAGGAAATCTCTAAGTTGTGTCAACCTAGATCACTGACCGACCCCTGATAGATTCAAAGCGGGGAATAAAGTGCAGATGTGAGCTCAGACCAGGATAGTAGTCCTAGAAATAGACTGTGATGCTCATTCCCCCAGCTAAAGGGCTACTAGGACATGAGAAACAGAAAAATAACAGAATCATCACAGAAAAATAATAAAATCCCAGAATCTTCACTATTTAACATTCATTATATCCAGGGTACTTGTTTACTGCTGCAGCTGTGCCACGTCACCAACTGGGTGGCCTAAAAAACACGTCTTTACTCTCTCAGAGGCCTGTGTGTCAGAAGGCTGAACTCTGTCAGAAAGGCCAGTCTTCCTGGAGACACTGAGGAAACGTCCGTATTCTTTCCTTGTTTAGCTTCTACAGGCAGATGCCTTCTCAGCTTGTGAACTGCGCCAGGCCGCTGTGACCCCTTTCACTGTCGCACTGTCCCTGCCTCTGACTCTCTGGCCTCCCTGTGACAGGAGCCCTCTGGTTACAGTGGACCCATCAGGATGATCCGAGATGATCACCCCAGCTCAGAGTCCTTAGTCACATTTACAGGCTATATCCACAGGGGGAGGTGGACAGAGGTGACCAGGGTGCATTCACTCCAAATACTGATGTAAAAAAATGAGAAATGGAATAAATTCTCAAGAGAATTATCTTAGAATTTATCTTGAGTCAACTGAACCAAATATGTAGGAAGTAGAATACAAAGACTTATTACAACTATTAAAACTACTCTGATGAAGTTTTATAATTGTATCTGCATACATATTTTCAATTAATAAAAAGGTAGACAATCTCCTCAGAGAATTAGAAACAATACAAGAGACCAAATAGAAAGTCTAGCACTAAAAATTTTAGTTTCCGAAATGAAAAACTCACTGGGTGAATCTTTAACAGCCAGATGGAGAACAGAGGAAGGAATACATGAACTTAAAAGTAGATTAACAGAAATTAGCCAGTGTGAAAAACCAGAGATAAAAATGATTTAAGAAGCTCAGGAACTCATTTAAATATTAAGGTGTCCCACATACTTTTAAATGATATCCGAGGAGAGGAAAGAAATAATCGGGCAGAAATACTATCTGCAGACACGATAGACAGACAAAATGTTCCAAATTTAGTGAAAGACAGAATGGTACTAATGCAAGATGTTCAATGAACACCAAGCAAAATGAACACAAAGAATCCTAAACCAAGGAATTGGTCAACCTGTCAAAAGCCAAATTGAGAAATGCAACTTGAAAGTGACATGAGAAAAACAACACATTGCATACCGGGGATTAACCATCTTGTTAAAGGCTGATGTCATATCAGAAATGATGGAGTAGAGAAGGTACAGAGAAACATCTTTAAAGTGATAAAAAAAAAAAAAATCCTCTCAAGCAAGAATTTTGAATCCAGTAGAAATATCCCTCAAAAACAAAGGGAACATAAAGACATCTCGGAAAAAAAAAATAAAAGCTAAGGGCCTTTGATGCCAGCCATACAAGAAATACCAAGTGAAGTTCTGCCTGAAATTCAAATCCTCAGGAAGGGGGAAATTTTAAATATATGAGAATCTGAGACCTGAGGATCAGTGGAACAGATTAGAAGATGCAGACACAACTACAAGCTCACTCAGCCACCTTATCTTTAACAAAGGGGCCAAACATGTTCACTGGAAGAAAGACAGCCTCTTTAATAAATGGTGCTGGAAAAACTGGCTCGCTACATGACAAAGACTAAAACTAGATTCATGTCTATCACCACGCACTAAATTAAAGTCAAAATAGATCAAAGATCTAAATCTTAAAACAGAAACACTAAATCTACTGGAAGAGAAAGAAGGTAGAAATCTTGAAGACGTAGGTGTAGGCAGAGATCTCATGAGCAAAACCCACACTGCACAGGAAATACATCAAAGAATCAACAACTGGGATCTCATCTTATTAAAAAGCTTTTACACATCAAAAGAAATCACCAACAGAGTGAAAAGACACCCACAGAGTGGGAAAAAGTTTTAGCCAACCGTCCCTCAGACAAAGGACTTATATCTAGAACATATAAAGAAATTTTAAAAATCAAGCACTCAATATTCAAAGACCCAATTTAAAAAATGGGCACCTGAGATGAATATGCTTTTTTTCAGATGATGAAATATAAATAGCAAATAAATATATGAAAAATGTCCAATATCATTGATCATCTGAGAGATGTAAATTAAAACAACATTGAAATTTCATCTCACTCCAGCAAGAGTGGCTATCATCAAGAAATCAACCGGGGCTGGGGATTTAGCTCAGCGGCAAAGCGCCTGCCTGGCAAGCGCAAGGTCGTGAGTTCGGTTCCCGGTACCGGAGAAAAACAAAAAAAAAAAAAAAAAAAAAAAAAAAAAAAAAAAAAAAAAAAAAAAAAAGAAATCAACCAATAACAAATGCTGGAGGGGCTGTGGGGAAAAAGGAACCCCTCTTCACTATTGGTGGGAGTGTAGAGTGATGCAATCACTGTGGAAATCAGTGTGGCAATTCCTCAAAAAACTAGCATTAGAGGTCCCATTCGACCATGCTATTCCCCTTCTTTTTCCTAGAAGAATTAAGAACATTGCACCACAGCAACATGTGTGCACCCATATTTATAGCTGCACAATTTGTAACAGCTAAATCTTGGAAACAACTCTAATACCCATCAACTGAGGGATGGATAGAAAAGATGTGGCATTTTTATACCACGGAGTACTACTTAGCTATAAAGAAGGATAAGCTGGAAACTTATGGGTAAATGGATACAAGTAGAGACCATACTCATAAGTGAAACAAATCAGTCTCACATGTGTAAACATCATATTGTCTCCCTAGTGTGAGAAGCTGAAAGAGTAAATAAGATCCAAAATGTACAACAAATACTGGAAAATGGGAGGAAATTATTCAGAAGGAAAGAGAAAATGGGGTGACAGAAAGGAGAAAAGAAGAGAAAAGAGGAAGGGGAAAGGAAAAAATAAATAAATGTATACATATATATGATAGTTAAGATAGGTATCTTACTAATTTCTAGCAGTTCACTGAAAAGAAAGGCTTGTGCTTATACTGTTTGATTAATTTTTCATGCCTATATCTGTGAACTGAGAAACTACCTTGAAGATAATAATACATAATGTATTAATCACTGTTATTCTCCTACTATCTTGTTTTGAAATTTTGTATCATTGTTTTTACATCTGTTTTTCTCTTTAAAATTATATATATATTATATATACTGATATATATATATATATCAGTATCTGCAAAAGACTATATTTTTTCTTTCCCTGCTTTCCTCTTAATCTCCTCAAAAACCATAAAACTATGTAAGGAAAAAATTATAACCTTGCCTTGGAGGGCTTATAATATAGGAAATATATAACAAATATAAAATAAAGAATGCAGGAACACAATACTAGATACCTCCAAGATTTCTGCATATTACATGAAATTGTACACTATTAATGACAAATAGAATGTGAAAAGCAAAGGATGTACATTCTAATCCTTATAGCATCCATTAGAAGAATAAGGTAGAGAAGTCCAACTAAAAAATAAACCAAAAATAAATTAAAATGGAATTCTAAGAAAGTCAGACAATCAAAAAAAATCACAGGATTAAAAATGGTAGAGTAGAGACAGGTAGCAGAATAGAATGTCTCTGGGGCCTGGAATTGAGCCATTTGAAAAACAAGAACTTGGTGAAGAAAAAGAAGTAGATCTCCAGGAGTCAGGAGGGAACTGATAGGAAAACTAGAAACTACAGAGAAGCTGGAGAAACCGGGCACAACACAGACGAAAGAAGAACGTAACTGAGAAAGGAATCCCAGCTCCCAGATAGGGGGATCTGTCTTTGCCAACACAAAGGAAGCCCATAGAGGGTCAATAGCTCCAGGGAGAAACAGTGGACCAGGCCAGCAGTGCTAACGCCCTGAAAAGCCCACAGCTATTTTAAACAGCAAATACAGCATGAGATTTTGCTCTGAAAGTGACTCTTTAGAAATTCAGTGCTGTGCCCACTATATTTAAGAATGCTTTGTCAGGAACCATTTTGGGAAAGGGTTAATTGTTTAAAACTGGGCTACAGAATAGCTACTGTACACATCAGGATTTCTGACGTTATAGCACCACAGTGACTGGGTAGGAGACAGCGTAAGAGACAGTCGCAGAGAGGTAAAGGATAGATATAGAGTCCCCCTGAGAAGTTTAAGCTCACTGTCTTTTCTTTTTTTCTGTGTTTACTCGTTCTTTTTTGTTACTTTGATCTAATTCTGTTAATTTTCTTTTACTCCTTAATAAGATCCTTTATTGCACTTTTCTTTCCTTCTTAGCTTCCTTTTCTTTATTCTTCAAGCTTTACTTCTTTCCATTTTTCCATTTCCCCATTCCCTCCATCATTACTAGTATTACCATTAAGATTTATTAATCTTTAGTTAACTGTATGCTTCTATTGTTGAATTCCTTTATATTTTAAAGATGGCATAGTTATTACATTTAGCAGATATTTGTTGTATGTCAATATTTGGTTATGTCTTTGTGTCTATATTATAATAAAATCCCTTTTTCTATCATTAAGGGTGGTATAGTGGTAGCTCTTTTTGATTTTTATGGTATGTCAATGTCCAGTTTATCTTTGACCCTATGGCTATTGTTGATTTTGTTGCTACTGTCCAGATGGCATAGTTTTTTCTCTTAATTCTTTATTTTTTACTGTATGCCAATCTCTGGTTTGTCCTTGTGTCACCAATAATACTCTAGCCGTTTCCAGAGAACTGAATGCTAGGTCAATTACACCACATTAGTGCTGCCCAAAATTACCAAAGGGGGTCAGAACTTGAGACAGAGGCAAAAGCCTATAGTTAGCTATGCTCAGAGCATATCACTGAAAAGCAGACACTAACTAAAGAGGTCTCCATATGAGCAACAAAGCCTTTCCACTAAAATCAACCCACAAACCACAACACACACACACACACACACACACACACACACAGAGGAAACATGAAGACAAGGTAACAAAATGCCCCCCAAAACTCCCAACTCCCTCAAAGCTGACCCATGGGGCATCAATGGACAGGAAACAAAAGGTGAACAATTGAATTCTATAAAATGGTAGAAAAAAGACAAGAAAATAATTTGATAAGATGCTCATCAAGCTCAAAGATGATATAACTAAACAGATAATGGACTTAATACACAAAAGGATCAATGAGCTTACAGAAGACTATAATAGGGGGCTGGGGATTTAGCTCAGCGGCAAAAGCGCCTGCCTGGCAAGTGCAAGGTCGTGAGTTTGGTTCCTGGTACCGGAGAAAAACCAAAAAAAAAAAAAAGAAGAAGACTATAATAAAAGCTAGTTGAACTAAAAAAAAATACAAAACATTAAAGACCCATTAAGAAAAGAATTAGAGTCTACAAAAAGGTAACAAACAGAAATTCAGAAGTCAAACAGTCTAAGCAGAAGTGCCGAATTTGTGTACAATGTCAGAACTAGAAGGTAGGGTGGATACAGGTGACCATATACTCAGAGAGGACTTACAAACAACAAGAGAACATGGGAAAGTGATCCAATAGCTCCTGGATGATGCAAAGACTAATCAAAGGTTAATTGGAATTAGTGAAAAGTCAGAAGACAACATAAGTGAAAACAAAAAAAAAGTTTAGAGAAATTATAGAAAAACCTTCCAAATATGGGTAAAGAATTTCACATATAGATAAGTGAGGTATACACAACTCCAAGTAGCCACAATCAGAAGAGAACTTCTCCATAATATATCATAGTCAAAATTCTGGAAATCCAACACAAGAACAGAATTTTAAAAGCTATTACAGAAAAGCAACAAATCACATATAAAGGTAAACCCATTGTAATTAAGGCAGACTTCCCAACAAAATCTACCTTAAATGCCAGGGGAGCTTGAAGTGAAGAGTCCAAACCCTAAAAGAAAACAATGTCCAACCCAGACTAATATATCCTACAAAACTATCTTTAAAACTTGATGGAGAAATAAGGTCTTTCCATGACAAAGATCACATTAAGAAACTTATAACTACCAAACCAGCACTCCGAAAATTCCTCAAGGACATCCTAGAAAGAGACAATGAAACAAACAATCTGAAAATTTCAGTGCAATAAATACAACAAGGAGAGTGAACAGTTAAGGAGAAGGGGGAAGAAGGAATCACCATCAGGAAAATTATGCAATGACAGCAGTAAGTCAATAACTTTCAGGTGTAACTCTCAATGTGAATGGTCTCAATTTCACAATCAAAAGACATAGACTGGCAGATAGGGTCAAAAAATTAAAATCCAGTGGTATGCTGCATACAAGAAACACATTTACTCCAAAAAGAAATTCAAATTCTAAAAATCAAAGGATGGAAAAAAAACTTCCAGCAAAGAAATCCCAAAAAATGCAGGCATAGCTATCCTATTTTTAGACAAAGTAGACTTCAAGACAAAATTGATCAGAAGAGGCAGAGAAAGTCACTCTATTGGTGGAGGGAATAATTCAACAGGGAGAGATAACAATTCTAATGTACTGAACAATTCATACAAAAATCACTATTGGACATAAAATATCAAATAAACATCAACACAATTATAGTAAAGGATCTCAGTGACCCACTTTCACAAAGTCAAATCAACTAGACAAATTTGTTTTAAAAAATCAGAGATGAGCTACACCTTTGAACAAGTGATCTTAATGGATATCTACAAAGTATTCCACCCAGTGACAGAATACATATTCTTCTTAGTAGCACAAGAAATTTTCTCCAACGTAGACCACGTACTAGCCCATAAAGCATGCTTCAGTGCAAAAGAATCAGAATTATCCCACACATATTATCAGATCATAGTCCAATGAAACTAGAACTTGGTTGCAAAAAAACACCACAGAATTATGCAAATGCATGGAGATTAAATAATACACTCTTGAATAATCAATAAACACAGGAGAAATCAAGAAAGAAATTAGTTTCTAGAATTAAACAATAATGCCAGTACAACATACAGAACTGATGGGCCACAATGATATCAATCTTAAGAGGGAAGTTTATAGCTGTGAACTCTCACATCCTAAAAAGAGTGACGCACACAAATAACCTAATGATGCTCCTCATGTTTCTAGAAAAACAAGAACAATCCAAATCCAAAGCCAGGACAAGGAAGAAAATTATAAAGATCAGAGCAAAAGTAATGGATTTGAGACTTTAAAAAAAGTACTAAAAATACTAAAAAAAGAAGCCACCAATCAAACAACCAATTCTTTGAAAGAATAAACAAAATAGACAAACTCTGAGCCAGTCTTACTAGAAAAGGAAAGACCCATATCAACGCAATTGGCAGTTAAGGACAAAATCAAAATGGACACCACTGAAATTCAGAAGACTGTACATACTTTGAAAACCTGTGCTCTAATAAATTTGAGAATTCAGAAGAAATTAATAGATTCCTAGGTGTATATTAATTACCCAAACTGAACCATAAAGCGAATCTGAATAATATAGTTACAGGAAATGAAATTGAGGCAGTAATAAAATAAATTGTTTTTGAAAATCTACCAACTAAGAAAAGCCCAGAACCTGAAGGATTTACTGCTGAATTCTACAAGAATTCCTTCTCAAGGAAGATATAACCAATAATCCTCAAACTCATCATGAAATTGAAAAGGAAGGACTACTTCCAAAGTCATTTCTCAAAGCTAGCATTATCCTAATTCCAAAACCAGATAAGGATCCAACTAAAAAGGAAAACTGTAGGCCAGCCAATTTGCCTAACAAACATAGATGCAAAAATCTTCAACAAGATTCTGGTAAACAGAATGCAACAAGTCATCAAAAAGATCATACATTATGATCAAGTATGCTTCATCACAGGAATGCAAGAATAATTCAACACTCACAAATAAATAAATGCAATACACTACATAAATAGAAGCAATGATAAAATCATATGATCATCTCAATAGTCACCCAAAAAAGCCTTCAACAAAATTCAAAATTTACTCATTTAAAAACCCTGAAGAAAATAGACATAGAAGGACCTCACCTCAATCTGATAAACACCTACTGCCAATATCACATTAAAGGAAGGAAAGATAAAATCTTTCCTCATAAAATCAGGAACTAGACAAGGATGTCCACTATCACCACTCTTGTTCATTATAGTCCTCAAACATTAACCAGAGCAATCAAGCAAGACAAAGAAATAAAGGGGATATGTATAGGAAAAGAAGAAGTCAAATTATCACTATTTGCAGATGACATAGATGACCCCCAGACCCACCAAAAAAAACACCAAAGACTCCTGGAATTAATAATCAAATTCAGCAATGTAGCAGGATACAGATCTACATGCAAAAATCAATACTGTTCCTGACCTCACAGAGATAGAAATTAGAAAAATAATGTTATTCACAATAGCATCAAAAAAAAATTAAACACTTAACAATTAATGCAACCAAGGAAGTGCAAGACCTCTACAATGAAAACTACAGTATTCTGAAAGATGGGATAGAGGAAGACATCAGAAAATCAAGACATGGCTCTGCTTATGGATAGGTGGAGGCAGTATTTCAAAATGACCATACTCCCAATGCTGACATGCAGGTTTAATTCAATCCCAATTAAAATACCCAACAGCATTCCTCACAGATCTAGGTAAGACAATCCTAACAGTCATACAGAACTAGAAGGGACTCAGAATAGTAAAAACAATGCAGGGCAGCAAGAACAAAACAGAAGGAATCACAATCCCAAATTTCTAGTCATATTACAAAGCAACAGTGATAAAAACAGCATGATACTGGCACAAAAATAGACCTGTGGATAAGTGGAGCAGAACAGGGGATGCGAAAACAACCCAGGTAGATTTAGCCATTTGATTTTTGACAGTGGGATCAAAAACACACTAGAGGAAAGATAGTTTCTTTAACAAACGGTGCTTGGAAAATTGTCTATACAGGTGCAGAAGACTGAAACTAGACCCGTATCTCTCACCATGTACCAAGCTATATTAAAATGAATCGAGTTCTAAATATAAAGGAGAAACACTTTACTGGAAGATAAAATAAGCAAAACTCTTTCAGAAAAGAGAGGACCTTCTGAATAGGACCTCAGATTGCACAAGAAACATCAAGAATCAGCAAATTAAAAAAAAATCAACAAATTGGATTATGTCAAATTAAAAAGCTTCTGCTTGGCAAAGAGACAGCCAACAGAGTGAAGAGACAAACTACAGAATGGTAAAAAAAAATTCCCACTTACTCCTTGGACAGGGGACTAATATCTATAATATATAAATAACTCAAAAGAACTAGAGCCACCCCCTCCCCCAAAAAGGACCCTGTCAAAACATGGGCAAGTACAATGAATAGACACTTCTCAGAAGAAGGTACAAAGGGCTAATAAAGACACAAAAAATGTTCAACATCTCTGGCCATTAGAGAATGCAGATTAAAGTAACATTGCAATTCCATCTTACTCTAGAAAGAATAGCTATCATCACGAAACCAATAATACCAAATGTTGGTGAGGTTGTGAGGAGAAAAGCCCTTCTGTGTTGTTAGCAGGAATGTAAACTAGTAAAACTGCTATGGAAATTCTTCAGAACACTAAAAATTTTATTTGACCCAGCTATTCCCCTATAAGGTATCTTCCTGAAAGAGTTAAAGAAATCATATTAAACATGGGTATGATATGTGTATACCCATGTTTATAGTAGCATAATTCGTAAGAGATAAATCTTGGAGGGGCCCTATATATTAATCAATGGATAAATAGATACAGAAAATGTATTTATACACAAGGGAGTACTACTCTGCTCTAAAGAAGGATACATTTGAGTCTTTTGTAGGAAAATGTGTACACTGAGGCCATAGGGCTGGGGATCTAGCTCAGAAGCACAGTGCCTACCTGGGAAGCACGAGGTCGTGAGTTCAATTCCCAGTACCAAAAAAAAAAAAAAAAAATACAATTGCTTACACTGAGGTCATAAGGTTAAATGAAATAAAACAGACACATCATATCGTTTCTCTTATACCAGAAACATAAAGTATAAATAAATTAAGGAGCAAAGTAATAGATAATAGAAAACAGGGAGATAGATCTTTTGCAAATGGGAAAGGGGCCAAGAGATGGAGGAAGAGAATAAAAGAGGAGAAAGGAAGGAGATATGAAAGATATTGAAGTGTGTTGTGTTAGGTACAGGTACAAACCCCCCATGCTGAATATAATCACGATGTACTGCCAACATCTAAACTAACAAAAATAGAAATTTAAAAGCTAAGGAAAATTCAGAGAACCAGATGGAAGAAACCAAGGAACAAAAAGTGGAAACAAGTGCAACAGAGAAACAATACAATGGTGGATCCCACCACATCAGTAAAACCTTAAACATCAATGAAGTGAATGCAAAGTAAAATACCCAGTAGTGCAGTGCTTGCTTACCATTCAAAGGCCCTGGTTTCAAATTCCAGCACCTAAACAAATAAATAGAACCAAAAACAAACAACAAAAAGACCAAACTATGCAGTTCAGGCTGGCCTTGGTCTCACTATGTAGCCCAGGCTGGCCTCATACTCATGGTGATCTGCCTCAGCCTCTAGAATGCTGCAGTTACAGGTGTGCACTGCATGTTAATATTAGATAAAGTAAATTTCAAAATGAAAAATCATTGTCAGAGCTACAGATGTATATTTCATGATGATGAAATGCTCATTTCATCAAAAATATAACAATTATAAATATACATGTACCTAATAGGGCCTCAAATTTAGATGAATATGTTTAACAAACATAAATTAAATTAAA
This sequence comes from Chinchilla lanigera, assembly GCF_000276665.1. Classification (NCBI taxonomy): domain Eukaryota; kingdom Metazoa; phylum Chordata; class Mammalia; order Rodentia; family Chinchillidae; genus Chinchilla; species Chinchilla lanigera. Next base: position 1,754,106 of record NW_004955445.1, read on the forward strand.
AAACTAAAAGGAGAAAGGAATAATACTATAGTCACAATGTAATATTTTGATGCCCATTTATCACTATTGATGGAATAAATAGACTCCTCCAAAATCATCAAAATATAAAAAGCATGAACTTCACTACAAATACATTTAATTGATATTATAGACTACTATACCAACAGTGGCAGAAGGTACATTCTTTTTAAATGTACATCATATATTTTATGACAGACCACATGTTAGGCAATAAAACAAGTCTAAGTTTTGAAAAGACTGTGATTTCATACAGAGTATGTTCTCTGACAACAGCAGAATTAAATTAAAAATCAATAGCAAGATAATTAGGAATATCTCACATATTTGAAAAATAAACAATACTTTTTCTATTAATCCATTGGCAATAAAGAAACTGCACAGGAAATTAGGAGATATTTTCAACTGAATGAAGATGAAAATATAATATATAATATATTAAAACTTGCATAATGCAGCTGAAGCAGTGCTTATAGATGAATAAAAATTTTAATTATGTAAGAAAAGAAGGGCTGGGGATATAACTCAGGGGCATAAGCACCTGCCTTGCAAGCCTGAGGTACTGAGTTCGATTCCTGATGTGAAAAAAACAAGAAAAGAAAAGAAGCAAGAGCTGAATCATTGCTATAAATTCTTGTTTTAAAAAGTTAGAAAACAGAGAGCAGATTAAACCTATACTAAGTATAATGCTGAAAATAAAGGAAAGATCAGAAATCAGTGAAATAGAGAAAAATACATAACAGACAAAAATCAATGAAATAAAAAGATAGTGTTTTGAAGAGATTAATAAAATTGATAGGCCTATTGCAATAAAAGTGAAAGCAAGAGCATCATCACATATCCTCCAAATATTAAGTGGATTATAAAGAAATATTGTTAATGATTTTCTGCCCTTTGATTCACCAACACAGATGAAGTAAACAAATTCCCTTTAAACATGTCTTATCAAAATTGACACAAGAAGAAACGAAAAACCTAGATAGTCTGAATCTATGAAAGAAAGAGAATTCATTATCAAAAACTTTTCCACGAATAAAACTCAAATCTATGCCACAGAGCAGCCTGTGCTACTAGGGTGGGTGAGGGATACTGGCAAGAGCTGGATTTCCTGCGGGCAGACCCAGGTTCTGAAGGTTTTAGGTGAAATACGGCAGATAAAATTGCAAGCTCTCCACTGGGCTCACAGCAGTGCTCATGAGTACGGCACGGCATCAAGGAACTGATAACTGCTCCCATTTCTTATGTTCTTGGTCACGGCCAGGTGTGTGCTACAGTGCTTCCCATCTCCTTAGTAAACCTAGAAGGTTCCTACAGTACTGCGGTTTTTACCCCCACTTTATAGTTGACAAGACAGGTCAAAAAGGGTAAGTGAATTGCTGTGATAGTTAATTATGGTGTTTAATAGAATTTAAAAAAAAAAAAACCTAGCAGATCACTGAGCAGAGTTCTGGGTGTTTCTGGGTGAGGGACGAACCACTCTGATGTGGGTGATACCAACCAATAAGCTTGCAGCCTGGATAGAATAGAGAAGAAAAGAAGAAGGAAGTGTACCTTTCTGCTTCTTTTAAGGAGCTCCAGTCTTCATCGTCTCCATTGGATTTTTTTTCAGGCTTCCAGCAGAGGCCCTTAAGCTTTCCCGCATGGACCTGCACTGGACTTTGCAGTGACCTCCAGCCCTTTCACTTCGGACTGGTCCTCCAGCTCTACAGCATGCAGATGGCCCTCTTGCATTCCTCCACCAGATTCTGCAGGTGGCCGTTGTAAGTTCCTTTGTAAAACTTTTATATATTTAATCTGTTCCTTTAGTGAACCCTAACGGATACACTTGCTGTCTTGGTTACTTTTCTCTCATTGCTCAGACAAGATACCCAATGCCCAAAATTAGGGAAGGAAAGGTTTATTCAGCTCACAGTTTGTGGAGGTTTCAGTCCATACTCGGCTGGTTCCAAGGCAGACTGGCACATGGCAGAGGGCAACAGTTCATGGCAGCAGAAAACAGCAAATCAGCAAGAGCAAAAGGGAGAAGTGGCAGCTGGAAGAGCAAGCCCCTTTCCCTCCTTTACACTGTATGCAAACTACCCACCCCAGGGCAAGTGTAGCACTCACATTCATAAATCCAACATTGGACCATGAATCAATCATAAACTCTAAAAGCCCGCCCCATGACTGCATGTGGCTTTGGGGGGACACGCGGACACAAATCATAACACTTGCCCAAGGTCACACAGCTAAGCTTAAGTTGCTTGACCCCAGTGCCTTAATTTTTGTTCTGCCCACTTTTTGTCCCTTGAAATTAGTACTAGACTTTCTGGGTATGCTCTGAGTTAGACGAGAATCATTGAGTCTTCTAAGTCAGATCAATCCTCTTCCTCTCTCTTGCCCAGCTAAGAAGAGATCCCAACATCCACCTTGCATGGGTCAGAAACTTCAGAAACATCCCAAGCATCATCTTTAGCCCTGTCGTATCATACATTGGAGCCATCAGCATGCCCAAAAGCTCCATCTCCAAATTCCTCAAGAGTCTAGACCTCATCACCCCTTACACCATCAGAGCCCACACCCGCCACCACCTCCACCTCACCCCAGACACAGTGGGCTTCTGCAGCCCTCCTGGCCTCCAGCCCATCCACCCTTCCCATGGCAGCCAGCTGGCTGCTCAAAGTATGACTTGGAGCTTCCTCCCCGCTAAAAGTCCTCTCGTGGTTTTCCATCACACCCAGGAAAAATCCTCTCTCAAGGCTCTACCTGACACTGTTTTTCCGGTGTTTCTTTCCACCTCCACTTCCCTTCTACGCCTTCTCCTACTGCAGGCTTGCTCCTGCTCAAGACCTTTGCACACACTGCTCCCTCTGCTTCGGTCCCTCACTCCCAGATCTTTATGCCTTTCCATCCCTAGATTCCTTTCCCCCATCTTTCCAACTCCTCCCACCACTGAGGCCTCAATTCAAACATTTCTGCCTAAGAGGACTTTCCCCGGGTACCCTGGCTCAAGCAGTCTTCCTCCTCCATCACCCAATCACATAAATCCTTTTCTGATTCATTCATAGTCCTGCTCCTTATGCAAATGATCTTATTCATTTCTGCAATCATCACAGTGAACAAGTGTAGTTCGCCAGATACTCCTGAAGTCCTGTTATTTTTGTCTTCCACCATGAATTCATATTTTCAGCCACTTTTCACCCTGAAGGAAAACAGAAGCAGTGGCCAGACCCAAACAAAGTCTTCCAACTTATACTTCAAATGCCAGGCCCTTTGTCATAAGCAAAACCTGAACCTGAGTTTACTGTGAATCTTTGCCCCTCCCTAGCTCCCATGGGAAATGCCCCTGAGGAGGCAACCCCTCCCCAGGCTCTTTCCTTCTCCTCCCACATTTCACCCCGCCACACACGGGGTCTGGTTGCAGGAGGAAGCATAAGAGGAGGAAGACTCTACTTGCCTGGGGACCGGCCTCCCTGCTGCCCCACTGGGTGGTATGTTGGTCCCTCACATCCCCTGTGACTGCCGCCCCTTGTCAAGAGTAAACTCGTCTTCCTTCCAGCCAGAGGCACATCCCTAGCCATCCTCAGGTGTCTGGCTGCTTCCTTTTCTGGTCTGTTGGATAACTCCAACCAGGCAACCTCCCAAACAGGATATAAGATGGCCCTGTACTGGCTCCTGTGTATGGGTTGTCATTCAGGCAGCAGGGCACACTCACAGACACTCTGCTCCTGCAAACCTGGCAGAACTGCTACCCACCAATGTCCCCTTCTCAGATTTCCAGGGGGTCAGAAGGCCAGCATCATCCCCCACTACCTACAAACAGCAGGGGCCTTGTTGTAGTGGACACCGAGTGGTCTCCTTACGAACCCTCTTCCACACCATGCACACTCCCTTATAGGCAGAGCCTGGCAGGCCCAGCAGCTATCTCAGGTCCTGTCTCAGTCCTGGCTGGCTCCCCCTCTCTGGTCTCCTGCTTGAATCTTAGCATCTTAGCCTCGGCTTCCTGTTTAACACATCACAGCCCTCCAGCTCCCAGTAAGAGTATGCACTCCTTGAGGACAAGGCTGTCTCCGTCTTAAATATGTACACACCTGAGGACTGGCAGCCCTTAGGTGCTTGCAGAACAAACATGACCTCATCTACTCAGGCTGAACTTCTGTGTGGCTCAAGCCAGCCTCCTCTGGCAAATTAGCCTCAGAAAGGGCTGGGGAAGGGCACAGAGGGAAGTCGGTGGGGACCAAAAAGGCTGAGCCCAGTTCCCCAGCTCCTTAGGCTGGAGTGCAGACGAAGGGCCCAGGACAGTGCTGGTGTCTGCAGGGTGAGGTCCAGGAAGCGAGGGGGTGGGCATTAGATAAGGCTCAAGAACAAGAAAAGGACAGATCCAGAGAGACTTGCACGTTGCCTCAAGGAAAACAGATTCGGTTCCCGGTACCGGAGAAAAACCAAAAAAAAAAAAAAAACAAGGAAAACAGATTCATGGCATTGGTCATTTCCCATCACACATTGTTTGGCCACTGACAGAACACAGAAAGTTCTAGAAGCCAGGGCCTCCACAACGTGCCTGCCTCCCTGCGCAAGCTCCTGGCCCCAGCCCTTGGGCCAAATGAAGTAGAAGGAGGAACCATTTCCTGCCGAAGCCTGTCAGTCACGCTACTGACACAGATGCGACAGGAAGCAGCCTCTGCCTTGGCTGTGAGCTGACTGAGGATACTTTCACAGGTGACAAGCATATGTTTTGTCCTTTCCTTCAGTCCAAATCCGAAGAATCAGCCGCAGGTCACAGTTGCAGAGGAGGGACCCAGCAGAGGGTGTTTTCCGGATGGTCAGTAGTAGTCAGGGGTATGGGCTGCTTTAGTGTGGTTCCTCAGTAGCTACACGGCCCTGGGCACAGGACTTTGAGACTCAGTTTCTTTCTCTCTCTCTTTTTTTTCCCTGATATTGGGAATTGAACCCAGGAAGCACTGAATCCTTTTTATTTTGTTTTGAGACAGGGTCTTGCGAAGTGGCCCAGGCTCGGCTCAAACTTGCCATCCTCCTTCCTCTATCGCCTTGGTCAGTGCCTCCCGCGCTGCACCCAGGGCAGGTTCAAAGATGAAAGAGGGAGAACGTGCAAATCACCTGGCTAGGATAAGGGCTCCAAAGACAGTATCTCCAGAGCTTCCTGCCAGAACCTACTAACGGCTGGCCTCTCTGCTTGGGTCAAAAGTCGCCCACTGGGAAGTCACCCGCTGGAAAGGTCCCCAGGAGGGTGCTCTGGTGTTTGCTGTGTGTGTCAGTAGGGATGACCTCTTGCAGAGAAAGCTCCAGGCTCATATGAGATCCAGAAGTGGGGTCAGCGCCTAGAAACAGAGACTCCTGCATGAGCGTAGGCCTAGGGAAGACCCCAGCAACGCCCTCCTCGGTCCACGCCCCCACTGAACCTCACATGGGCCTCCGGCTCAGTCCTTCCCATGGGGGCAAGGAGCACTTTCCCCTCGCATTTTCAGCAGTCCCTGACCACATCACCATGACTGGGATGGGATTCACCAGGGTTGATAGAACACTAAGCTTTGGCCCTGCTGGGTAGGGGATTTGTAGAGTCAGGGACAAACAGGCAAGTGGCAGGGTGACAAGATATACTCTGGAAGGTAGCTGGAGGTCCAGCCACTTCATGGAAGAGATAAGAGCACAAAGGGATTACACTCTTGGGGAGCCCAACATGGACGGAGACACAGGGTCCCTTGTTTGTTTCTCAATCTCCACTCAGCCTATCAGTGCAGAGCACTAAGGTTGCCATGCTGAGAGAAGCCCAGGTTATAGGGGAGATCATGTGCAGCCATTCTACTTCACAGACCCAGCAAGGACCAGCCTACACATTACCCAGCCTAGGAGCCCTTCCACTGACCAAGGGCTGAGGCTCAATTGTACAACACCCTGTAGGGGTACCAAGATGCCAGAGCAATAGTCTCTCCAAACTCAGCATGCAAAGAGCCAACAAGGTGCTCAACATCATCAGCCAACAGCAACAGCAGCATGGAAATCAAGGCCGTAGTGAGATCCCACTTTCCATGCAACAGGATGGCTAGATGGCTTTTAAATGGACCAGGGTTGCGAGGACGGACAGAAGCTGACACTTTCATATGGTGCTGGTGAGGAAATAAGATGGTTCAACCACAGTGGAAAACAGTCCAGCAGGCCCTTGAGAAGTTAAAACTACTCCTTGCATGATCTGAAAACTCTGCTCCTAGATACACCCAAATTAAAGCAGATACTCTAAGAACCACATGTACACTAGTGTTCACGGTGGTGCTATTCACAACAGCCCATAATAGGAACAGCCCGCATGTGCATCAGCAGTTGAAAGGATAAACACACAGTGGTATATGCATATATGGTAATGTCGTTCAGCCACAAAAAAGGGACTGTCAGTTCAGGCAACAACACACATGAGCCTCAAAGCATCAAGTCAAGTGAAGATAAGGCTCAAAAGACCACATAGAGTGTGATTCCAGGGATACAAATTGCCCAGAATAGGCAAAATCATAGAGATAGGAAGCAGATTAGTAGTCGCCAGGGGCTTGGAGGAGAAAAGATAAGGAATGACTGTTTAATAGGTATAGGTTTTCTTTTGGGGTCGTGGAAACGCTCTAGAAGTGGCGATACCAGAACCTTGTGAATGCATGAAATACTACTGACCCATGAATGTTAAAATGGTTAATTTTATAGCATGTGAATTTCACCTCAACTTCAGTACGAAACAATGCTCCTCCTGGGAAATGGTGAAGGCAGATTATTATGTAGACAAGGGTGCATAAAACCTGCTGTTAGGACTGAGATTTTAAAGGCTCAGGCTGTTAAGACTTGGTCCCCAGCTGCAGCACAAAGGGAAGCGGCCAGAACCTTTGGAAGGCGGGGCCTGCTGGGAGGAAGTGAAATCACTGGGCGTGGCCTTGACAGACACGGGGACCCCAGCCCCACTTACTCTCCACTCTGCACTCTGCCAGTGATGCTCTGCCCCGCCACAGCCTGCAGCCATGGGGCCAAGTGGGAATGGGGTGAAGCTTCTGACACCCTGAGACAAAATAAACCTTTCCTCCTTTAAGTTCCTTTCCTCAGCTGTTTAGTCACAGCAACAGAAAGCTGCCTAACACATCTGTTGTTCTGATTATGGCTGAGTAACAAAAACCCAAATGTTTTCTTTTTGTTTTGGGGGGCAGGTTTGTTTTGTTGAGACAGAGCCTCACTCTATAGTCTAGACTGGCCTTGAGGGCTGGGGATTTAGCTCACCGGCACAGGCGCCTGCCTGGCAAGCACAAGGTCGTGAGTTCAATTCCTAGTACCAGAAGAAAAACAAAAAAACAAACAGACTGGCCTTGAGCTTTTGATGCGCAGACTTAGGTAGCAGTTTTATGGATCAAACACCCAGATAGGACACAGAGGGACTACTTGTTTCTTCCACTGTCAAGGGATTTAGTGGCGATGACTCAAATAGCCAGAGAACCTTCTGGAGGTCTCTTCCCTCACACGGCTGGCTCCTGGGCCGGGTGATGCGTGGGGAAGCATTGCCTGGGTGTGTGAGCAGAGCGCATGCGCACTTCTGGGAAAGGCGACCTCGGTGTCCAAGCAACGAGGCTCTGCCGCCAATCACAACCTGCCGCGGAGCACCCAACCCAGATTCCACCGCGAAGGGGTGCAAAGAATTTAGGGATGCATTTTGAAATATCCGCGTCCACCATGAAGATGTAAACTGACTCGTGCCTACTGCGCAGTGAAGTACAATGCAATCAGCCGGAAGAATGAGACCAAAGATGGTCCCAGAGGCAGAGGAGGAAAACTAGCAAGAGCTGCCCCGACTGCGAAAAGACTAAAAGGGCAGTGCGTATCCGCGTGGGCACAGGCTGTCTGGGAGGACGCCCAAGAATGAGCAACAGCAGCCCGCCGCTGTGTGCGCCCCTGTAATCTCAGCACACTGCAGGCCGAGGCAGGAGGATCTTGAGTCACAGTACCTACACACATAAAAGAACGGGCAACACTTCACTCTCGCTTTCCACACTTCTTTTTTTACTATGTGCCTATATCATCAGCTCCAGGAAAATATTTATAAAAATTAACAATAAAAGGAAAAGAAAAGCATTTTCCTGGAAAGTTGCTAAGATCACTGCTTTGAAGCTCACTTGTTTGGCCTAATCTGCATAATATATTCACATTTACATATAAATCTGGGTGACTCAGAGGAGAAGGAGGAGGAGGCCCAGCTCTCATTCACTACCCGAACAGTAGGAGGCTAGAGGGACGGTGGGGTGAGACCTCTTCATTTACCCGTGTGCTTCTTTTTATTTTATTTTTTTCTCTTTTTGAGACAGGGTCTCGCCATGCAGTTCAGGCCGGCCTGGAGCTCACTTTGTAGCCCAGGCTGGTCTCGAACTCCCAACGATCCTCCCGCCTCCGCCTCCAGAGTGCTGGGATTACAGGCGTGCGCCGCCACGCCCGGGACCCCAGTGCCTCTGAAAGATTTCGTTTTTGATCACCAGAGTGCGTCTGCACAGTGCTCATGGGATTATTTTAGATCAGCAAACAGACCAACTTGGGAGGGCGCAGTGTGCTGAGTCTGCGCCCCTGAGGTTTCCGGGCCACAAATGACCCGGGGCAGCCTCTGCCTGCAAACGCCAGTCCTTGCTTTTCTTCCCCGTTTCCCTGCCGGGATTACCTGTTTCCTTTACAATAATAAAGAATCCGGAGGAATGAATAGTCACCGCTTCGTGTCCGGTGCCGTTAAGGCACTTTATTGGAAAGAGAGCAGCTACTGTGGTCAGCATCCCGACTTCACAGCAGAGATGGTGGAGGCAGAGCGGGGTTAAAGGCCTTGCCAGGGCCTCAGGGCGGAAAGGAGAGCACTGGGACTGCGAGTCCGCGTGCCAGCTGGCCAGCCCAGACCCTCGCCCTCTCGCGGGGCTACCTTTCCTCCAAGGCAGGAGCTGCAAGGCCCCCAAAGACGACCCCGCCCCCACGCTTTCCCCTGTCCCTCTTCCTGCCTCTCCTTCCCTGACCGCCAGCCTGGCCTTGAGGAAGGTCAGCTCCCTTCCGCAGACAAAGCACATTCCAGCTTGCTCAGGTTCCTGAAGGCAGCCTGCCTCCCAAACCCTTTAAATTTATTTATCTAATTAAAATCTCTCCGCAGCCCAACATGCTGGGAGAGTTCATATTTAACCAACACACACGCCCAGCCCCAGCCCCATAACCCACGCGGCAGGGCAGCCCCCGGCAGGAGCAGCCCTCTCTGGGGGGCGCCGGGAGCATCTATTCCCCCCTTCGAGTCAGCAAGCGGCCGTGGGCACCCGAGCGGGCAGCCCCAGCCAGCTGCGTTTCCGGCCAATGAACCTGCCGCTCAAAGCCTCCTTTTTAATTAACTCCATATCTCAGGCGGCCAGAGCACGTGGGCAAACTTCTGTCTACTTCACTGCAGAGCCCGAGCACATCCCGCTTTGCTTTCTAAGAATAGAAGCAGGAGATGGAGGGGAGGGAGGCCAGAGTCTAAAAATGAATTTGCAGCCCAGAGCAAAACAAGCCAGCCCAGAAGAAGGGAGAAAAGCATGGCGCGCACACACACACACGCGCGCGCACAGCTGAGCCGGCGGGGGCTGTCTGCGGCCATCCCGGGTGTGCCTCGCGGGCCTGGCAGCCTGCCCAACCGTCTGGCAGGGATGGGGTGGCGGGTGGCACTGTTCATGCCAGGCGCAGGCAGCTGGGGATGCCCAGGGGAGTCTGGGCTTTTTTCCGGACTGATTGGTTTCCCCAGTAGACAGACGTGACTCACGGGCTTGCAGGCTGGGCTGCCGGGCTCTGAGGTTCAGGACTTCAGCAGCAAAGCACCGCTAAAGCTACAAGGCCAGGGTTCAGCCACAAAGGCCGCCCTGGCCCGAGTTGAAGATGCAAGAAGGAAAACGAAGCTGTGCTGTCCAGCAGGGCACTCAGGAAGAAATCAGGGGAGCTTGCTCAGCTGCCAACAGAAAGCAAAACCAGAAAAGTGGGATGCTGAAGAGCTAGCGCAATTGCCGCTCCATACCGCCAGGCTCTCTGCAAGACACGGCCCTGGGGGCATCTCACTGGATCCTCAATGGGTCGCATGTGGCAAAGCTGCTCTTGGCCCCATTTTGCTGATGAGGAAAACTGAGGTCTGGGGAGTGTGGCGAGCACCAGGTCTCCCACTCAGGAAGTGGTTCACTGGGATCTGCCCCTGCAGCCAGCCCTTCACCTCGCTGCAGCACCAGCTGCCTGAAAGGCTACCTGAGCACAGTTCCTCAGCCTGTGTGCTGCCCACGCTGAGCATGCTGGTCAGGGTTAGGATGAGACGGAGCCCACACAGGTCCTTGGCCCAGCACCAAATGGCAAAGATGGCAGTGAGAGGAAGTCCTTGAGCTCGATTTGCTCTCACCCGGCCCAGAGAGGAAATCTACCCCCGGTACTAACATTCCCACACAGGGGCTTTCCTGAGGAGGGAGGGGGCTGCACCACTCGGACTCACCTGCTCTGACACTAGTCCACTTCCTGTCAGCCGGAAGTGGCCCAGATCTTCCTTTTAAGATGCTGAGTGACAGAGATACCAAAATGCTCATGTGTGAAACCTCACAGGATCTGGGGCTTTGCTTCGGAATAAGCTAGAGTGGAGAAGCCAGTGGGGAAGCAACCCGATTAACCTCCTGTGGGAGCTTTCTGAAGCCAGCAGCTCAGTACCAGGTTGTGTTATATGGAACTGTTAGTATATTCTTAGTATGATTGCATGTAACTTCCACCTTATAGTATACAGGGCTGCAGTATACTCAGTATTATATGTTATATGTAACACATACATCTACGTTAGATACACTACATATATACACACTATATATTATCTATACATGGTATTATGTTGTTCAGGCTACTCATATATGGTTCACACTTCCTGTAACACAGACTTTTTTTTGAGGTGCTGGATATGGAACCCAGGGTCTTGCCCATGCCAGACAAGTGCCCTGTCATTGTGCTGCAGCTTTAGTCCCACAAAACACTTTGATGCTATATGAAAAAAAGTTTAAGTAAGTTGTCCATCCTAAAGAAAGCGTCCGAGTGGCACCCAGAGACGGCGGAAACTGTGACAGGGAAGTACAGAGACTGAGGAGGGAGGCTGGCTTCCAGTGTGCCCAAGTTCATGTTGTCCTTCCCGGGCCACTGGCATGGCAGCCCCCTCCTTCCCTCCCCGGCACCCTGTCCCCAGGCGTGGCCCCAGGTGAGGGCGCATGTCATGTCACCTCCGCAGCCCTCTTGCCGCAGCAAGAGAACAATGATTATTGTGTTTTCCTTCCAGTGATATCAGAGAGCCATATTGTCATGTGATTGGAAACCCAAATGCCTTAGAGTAAACAAGCCTGGTGGAGGGGTCTCTCACCCATCACATTGCCAGAACCTGACGGGGGTTAGGGGTTCCTGGTCCACCTCAGTGGAGCTGGGAGTTGCCAGAGGGACCTCCCAGAGCTGGTGCTATGCGCCCAGGAGAGGAGGAACCCTGCCCAAGGTCCTTTCCCCTTCCCACCCCTCCCGAGGGAGGGAGCTTCAAACCGCTAAGAACAGCAGAAGATCTCACTGATGGGGCCTTCACTTACTCCTGCTGCATGCGTTCAGTTACTTAACAATTACGAAGTGCCTACTGCTCCCTGGAGATGGTTCAAGGAGCTGTCAACACAACTCGATGGTGACACTTCTGGGGCTTGACCCTGAGGAGTCAGGAGCGCGGCACTGCCTCCATTCTTCAGCACACAGAGCGGGCTCCCGTGCAGTCCCACAAGGCCCCACGCCCAGAAGCCTCCATGCTGTAAGGCTATGCTATGGCTGTCTTGTGCTTCTCAGCAGCTTTCCATCCAGTCCCAGCACATCTGGGTAACGCACAGGTCCTGAGCATGGAAGAGCAGCTACCACAGAGCCACGCCTCCTGGCACCATCCGCTGCAATCTGCTGTTTGCTTGCTTGTTTTTGAGGTACCGGGGAGTGAACCAGGGCGTTCATACTGAGCTACATGGCTCTTGTCCAATTATTTCTTTTGAGACGGGATCTTGCCAAACTGATAAATTTCTTGCCTAGGCTTGGTTGGAAATTTGATCCTCCTGCCTCAGCCTCCCAGTCTTGAGATTATAGGCCCAGCAGGATTTTTTGAGGTTTGTTTTTGTTTTTTTTCCCACTACTGAAGATTGAACCGAGGGCCTTGAGCATACTAGCCAAAGTGCTCTACCACTGAACTACATTCCTGGCCCTTTTTTAAGTTTTAGAGTCTCACTGAGCTGCTCAGGTTAGCCTCAGACTTGTGATTCTCCTGCCTCAGCTCCTAAGTAACTGGCATTCCAGGCGTGCCCCACCACGCCTGGCTAGTCTGGGTTTTGCCAACTTGAGCAGCCACAGCAAGCACCCTGTCAGGCCCCAGACCTTTCCATCACATGCTGGTGCCCTCTTGCTGGACCGGGGAGGGCTCTCCTTCCAAATGCACTGGAGCATTCCAGGCCTTTCCTTCTTAATTCACCCAAACAAAGCAAAGCTCCTCTTCTGCTGTACTATAGAAGGTTCCAGAAGGCTCTGTCCAGCCTTCCCCTGGATTCTTCGCTCCTTCCTTGGGCAAAGAAGAATGCAGAGGCCTAATTGGAACCAGTTTATGACAGGCAGGAATATTACTGAGGCACTTAAGAGGTTATTAACACCTTTTATGAACCTCATTGTTTAAAAGCCTGCCACACTTAATCATCTTAGCACCATTAAATCAGTATTAACAACAGCCCCAAGACTTGTACTCTGAAATGTCACCATTTGATAACACTCATGAAATGCAGTGTCTTGGAAAATCTGGGTGGAACAGGTAAGATTCTGGCTCTCCTGCAAATGCCTGTGTGCAGCTTGGGAGGCCCCAGATGGACAGGGGAGAAGGTCCTGCCCACCCTCACCCATCCAAAGAGCAGTCCCTGCCCAAGAGTCCTCTGAAAATTGCACAGGAGCTCCAGGCATCAAAATAACCCCAAGGAGGTACTAGAGAGACAGAATTCAAATCAACTGGCTACGCCAAAGCTGTGTGACCTTGGACAAGTCACTTTACCTCTTTGTCTTCATTTTCTCACCTATAAGCAGGGCATCTATCTTCTTGTAAAATTAACTATAAGACTCCGGGTTCAGCATAGCTCCAGCACCCAGCTAATACTAGTGATGTATATTACCTCTTAAGATTCCAGAGGTTGGAGGTTATTAGATTGGGGTGTGCCCTTTCAAATATTTATGCATCTATTAAATATATTGGTGTGCATGTTTCTGTGATTTCATTTGTCTTTCATTGTTCTTGATAAAACTGAACTCACCCTGCTGTTACTCACCAGTCCCCTATGGGTGGGCATTTAGGATTTTTTCCCCAAGTATGACTTTCCGAATGTGCATCTAGATGCCTTGCGCAGGTTGCTGGGCGCTCATACCCCAGAGATACGTTCCTTCCGCCAGGACTGCTCGGTGATGGGGACAGTGCCTCTGGACATTGCCACATTGAGTTTTGGCGAAGGCAGAGAGGAAGAGCAATCAGTTGCTCTTATTCTGTCACTTGCTGTACAAAGACAAGCCAGCCTAGAAATGTGAACTTTTCAAGGTCTCTTCCAGAGGTGGCGGCAACTGAGGAACCAGGAGTACACTGGTTAATCTTGATTTGTCAACCTGACTGGATTAATAGATTCTTGGACAGGTGATTGGATAGTCAGGGCACTGATGTCATCATGGGGTGAACTCATTGGTGAACTCATAGATGAGGAGGTGGAACCCAGTTGAAGGAAGTAGGTAATGGGGGCGTGGCCTTGAGGACTATGTCTGGTGGCTGGCCCCTTCCCCTACTCTCTGCTTTCTGCACGACAGGAATTGAGCAGCTTTTCTCTACCATGCCCATCGGCCATGATGTTTTTGCCTTGGAACCCGCTTTCCATGGACTGAAATTTCTGGAACCAAAATCAACATCTCCTCTTTAAGTTGTGTATGTCAGGTATTTTGGTCATAGGAGCTGTACTTCATGAGCAAAAGAGACATGCCCTGTCTCCTGGATTCTCTCTCAGATACCTACAGCCAGCCGCCAACAGCCCCCAAGGCAGGGACTGGTGTCCCATATGTCTCTAGAGAAAGAGACAGGTGCACAGGCTCTCAGAATGTACTGAGTCACGGCCATGGTAGGACCCAGCCCTCATATGCAGATCTCCACAGGGTTCCTTTTAAGATTTTCACAGGCACCACACAAAACTCAGGATTTGGGCCCCTCTGGAGCACCGAGAAGGCTAGGGAGTGTGGCTCACTCCCTCACTGAGGGCCCAGATGCAGCCACCCAAGCACCTGCAATGGAAGTTCTGTTCTGTGTTACCAGCCCCAGGCCTTGGGTGAGCTGCTTATCTCTTCCTATGTTTCCCCTGCAATAACACAGGGATGTCAAAAGTTCACATTCCCTCCCTCTTCTAGCTGCTCAAGAACAAGCTTCCTTCAAGTTCTCAGACTTGCTTGGCCAAGTTGTCTCCCACCCAGGGCCTTTGCACATGCCAGCATGTCCCCTATACCTCAGCTGTGATTCAAAGGCGACTTCTCTGCTGGCCTTTCTGGTCTCAGTTCCATGGTCTTGTCTTCAGGGAGGGCTCTCCCGACACTCAAACCCAAAGCAAGTCCTCTCCTCCCCTCCTCTCTCCTGGAGCCTTACCTGCCTCTCCAAACAGGACCACGAGCTGCAGTAAGTGTGCTTATTTACCTCCCATCTCTGTCTCTATCCACACGAACACTCACATGGCCACTCAACAGCTCAACCCCCTGTGAAGAAGCACAGCCAGGACTGGAACCTGGATCCTCTGGTCCCAGCCATTTCTCCTCTCCATCCTGCCTCCAGGATGGTGGTAGAGATCAGGGCTCTAGACTCATAAAACTGCATTTGAGTTCTGGCTCCACTCCTCCAAGCCTTGACACTGCCTTCTGTGTGTCATCTCCTTCATCTGAGAATATAAGGATGAGATGGTTGGTAAAGGGTTCAGAGCAAACTGGGCGTGGTCATGCACAGCTGTAATCCCAGCACTCTGGGAGGCTGAGGCAGGAGGATGGCAAGTTAAGCCTGTCTGAGCAACTTAATGACCTAGTCTCAAAATACAAAATAAGAAAGCACTGGGGCTATAGCTCAATGTGAAGGCCTTAAGTCCAATCCCCAGTACAGGGGGGAGGCAAGTTCAGAGCAGTGCGTTGAGCAGGGTGAGCACCATGAGCTGTCACGGTGCTATTGTACTTCTCCATTTCCAGCAGATGCCAAGTTCCCCAAAGCATCTGCCCAACCGGAAGTCTAGTCTGGACCTCTGGTTTCTGAGAGAGACCAGCTGAGGCCAGTTCTGAAGGTCTCAGCACTTTCCAACTCAGGAACTCCTCTCTGCATGTCCAGAAAACACATTCAGTTGGGCTTCCCACTTTAGGAATGAAGAGACTGAGGTACGGGTTAGAAAACATGTCCCAGGCAGAACAGCCCAGGGTAAGAGCCGAGATCCCCCTGTGCCCTTGACTCTAGAACCCACCCTTCGAGTCCTTATGAAGACACCACACATGCCCTATGTCCATTCTCTGGTGCAGCAATTCCACCTGCAGAAATTTTTCCCAACTCAGAAATCGAGCACTTACACAAAGAGCAAGATACAAAGATGTTCTCCTCAGCACTGCTTACCCAGGGAAGACAAACCAGAAGCAACCTCCGTGTCCAACCTCAGGGGATTGCTCAAAACATGTATGCTATTGCCAAATGCAATGCTCCATTGCCATGAAAGATGACAGTAAGTCTATATTCATTAGCATGGAAAACTGTGGTAGTTAGGTGGGAAAAAAGCAATCCGCGAACAGCATTCATAGTGTGATTCTATTTTTGCCTCAATATATATTTAAATATATACACACACATATATATACCCATGTGTGCAAATATGCATAGAAATGAGACGGGAAGAAATGTTAAAAGAAGCGTTGCTGGGCAGTGAGATTCTGGATCCTTTCCACTTTCTTTCTCCTTGTAATTTTGTGTTTTCTCTATTTTTTGCCATGAGCATGTACTGCTTTTATAATTGGGGGCGGGTAAAGATGGAAAAAACAATTCAGCTATTTTAACTTTTAAAAATGTGCAACTTGCGTTCTGTCCTTTGGGACACATCCCAGGCCCTCTTCAGATCCACGGAGTGAACTTGAAGCCTTTGCTGTTACTGCTACACGGTGTCCATTCTAAGCCTGAGGAATCCTCCTCTCATCCTCCACTGCCTGGCCATGGACGGAGAAGTGGAGAGGCCGGGAGCTGCAGGGCTGCCTCCCCGCTCCAGAGAGGCAAGGGGTGCCCGGGGGCGGGGGTGGGGGGAGCAGGGAGAGAGCAGATGGGCAGTGGGAGGCGTAGGCCGGGCTGTGGGGCCGGAATGTGCTCAGCAAGACCCACTGCTGGCAGGCAGTTTCTCTCCAGGCTGCCGCTCACCCAGCGCCAACTCACCCGGGGGCGCTGGTTTAATAGTGACTCTAAGACCACTCAGGGCTGGGAACCACGGGTGTAAACAACCCCCTGATCCCTGCATACTTCTTCCATTGCAACCGTCACTTTCCCGGCTGCACAATAAAGTTACTCTGTGCGTTAGTCACACCCCAAAACTCAGCAGCTTCAACCCACCAACGGTGATTGTCTCAGTTCCTGCAGGTCAGGTACGCTTGGGGTGGCTTTGTTGGGTGGTCCTCGCTCAGAGTAGCTCCTGAGGCTGTAGCCAGGTGACAGCCAGGACTTCAGCTGCAGTCAGAGGCTTCTCCAGGGCTGGAAAGCCTTCTCGAAGATGACCCACCTGCAAGGCTCCCGGCAGGAGTCCTTGATCTCTTGTCCCACGGACCTGAACTTGGCAAGTCACCCAAGGGGGAGCCAGGTAGAAGCCCCAGGGCTTCCTATGACTCAAAGCACAGCAGGGCCACACCACCATTTTGAGCAAATTCTGTCAGAAGTGAGATGCAGCTGAGTGTAGGGGTTCAAGACTGTAATGCTAGCTGCTCAGGAGGCTGAGGCAGGAGGATCACAAGTTCAAGACCAGCCTGAGCAGTTTAGCAGGGTTCTGTCCTAAAAAGAAAAAGAAGTAAGCCCCTGATCCCAGCCCACAGCCAAGGGGCGGTGGTGCAGACTAAGCACTACCCTTCAGGGGGAGGAGTGTCTAAGAACTTATGCATTTATTTCACCACCAACCCTGCTGGAGAACCCTCATAAAAAGCAGCGCCCTGGTTCTACTCTCAATTCCCACAGACCCACAGCTTTGGTAGCACTGGGAGCTCATCGGAAGGGCAGATTCTGGCGCCCACGCCACCCCTCTGCGTCAGGATGGGAACTCACTTGAGGTCCTCAGGGGCTCACGTGCTCACAGAAATGTGAAAGGGGTGACCCCAGATGATGTGGGGGACTTATGAGGGGCAAGGGGGCCCCACAAGTGAGTTCGCCATCACCCACAGCGAGGCCTCCGCATCTCGTGTTTCCTTCGGGGTCTTGTGCCTGGGGAGCACTGCTCACGTAGGAAGGGCTTGGCAAGCAGTTACTTTCCCGGCCCACCTTCCCCAGAACCAAAAATAAAACCAAGTTGGAAGCATGTTTATCTCTGCTGTTAAGAAAATTCACACAGCACACCCCAGGCCAGAGCTGCCACTCGCAGGGGCTGATGACTTGGGTCAGGAAAGAGGCGGCCTAGGGTCTGACAGCCGGCAACTCGCTAATGCTGTGACCTGGGGGAGCCCCACAACAGTGCCCGGTGCAAGGCTGGAGGCTCTATACTCACCGATCGCCCCCCCCCAAAAGCTGAGTGTAAGTACGTGCTGCCTGAGGAGCGGTACAGAACCCACAAACCATCCTGAGACGGGTCCTCCAGCCTCCCTGTCCCATACACAGGGAAAGAGAGACTCAGAGAAGATAACTGGTTGCCTGGGTTTGGGGGGACTAAAGGATGGATACAAGACCCTAGGAGTCTGCTCAGAAAGAAAGGGAAATGAGGCCGGGTGTGGTGGTGCACACCTATAATCCCAGCACTTAGGAGGCTGAGGCAGGAGGATCACTGTGTGTTCAAGTCCAGCCTGGGCACATAGTGAGTTCTAGACCAGCCTGAATGACACAGTAAGACCTTGTCTTAAAGAGAGAGAGGGGGTGGGAGGGAGGCAGAGAGAAAAAGAGAGAGAGAAAGAAAGGAAGGAAGAAAGAAAGAAAGAAAGAAAGAAAGAAAGAAAGAAAGAAAGAAAGAAAGAAAAAGAAAGGAAGAGAGGAGGAGAAATGATGCTGCTGATGCCAGTGCGCAAAGGGAAGTGGCTGGAAGCTTAATTACCAGGACAGACTCGAGGTCCTCCCAGTGGTCCTTGTTCTCTCCCTGACAGGCGATGCTCACCCATAGAAGATGGCAATACTGCAGACTGCCACTCCCGGGACCACAGCATGTGGCAAGGCCTCAGGTGGTAGCAGGCTGGCCCTTGTGTCTTCTTCTCCTCAGGGACCTTGGAAAAGCAAACTGGCACCATTTTTAGACCACAAGAGAGTAAATTCTGCCAACAGCCCAAGGGAGACTGGTGCTGACCCTCCCACTCCCACATCTTGATGTCAATGCTTTATCTTCAGCTTGGTGACCCTGAAGCAGAGAACTCAACTAAACCAGGCCAGGTCCTAACCCAAAAGACCTATGAGATCATGAGCCATGTGCTGTTTGAAACTGCAGGGCTGAAAAAAAAAAAAAAAAACCAAACCAGAGACAAAGCATCTGCCTGGCAAGCACAAGGTTGTGAGTTCGATTCCTGGTACTGGAGGAAAAACAAAAAACAGAAAACAAACAAACAAAAAAAAAACTCAGAAACTGCAGGGTTTACGGTAACTTGTTACACAGCACTGGATAACTAATACAAACTCACCAGTTCGATCATCTGACTTAGCTCTGCTAGATGGGCTCACCAGACTTAGCGAGTGCAAACACTGGATGTCCAGTTAGGTTTGAATTTGAGTTAATGAATGAATAATTTTTTAGTATAAGTGTGCCCCGTGCACTACTTGGCACAATTCATACTGATAAATTACTCACTGTTTATCTGAAAGGCAAATTTAACTTGGTGTGCTCCCTTCAGCAGCACATACACAAATTTAACTTGGTGTCCTATATTTAATCTGGCAACTATACTGCTGGACCCACCTCATGGAAAAGATGTCCCAGGAGGTCAGAGAGCTGAGCAGGTCCTTACGTCTCTGAGCAAACCCATGGGACCCCTGGAAACAACTCTACAGGACCAGTTTGGGAGAGACAAGAACAGACTTCCAAGCATCCCCTTGATAACCCCATGTCCCGGCACCACATCACTGTCCCTAACTGGAAGTGCCCCTTTTGGGCAGCCAAAATGGTCTTATCCCAAAGCTTCCAGGACTCCCAGCACGAGCCACTGGGTCAGACCCTGCTAAGTGCCACGCACCAGGGCCAGTGGACAGAGACTTAGGCAAGGGCTTCCAGCCAGGTCCCAAACCCCGTAAATATGATCAGGACCGGAGCCCCCAGATCATGGGAGCCTCGCAGGACCTGATTTTGTTTTCAGGGCAAGAGGAAGATACCTCCTGAGACACTTGTGGTGCAGGTATGACCTGACTTACGAATCAGAAAGAGCCAGGAAGTGAAATGAATGGGATCAAACTACTGAAAGAGCTCCCCCGGGAAGAGGGGAGAGAGGAAGGCTGCCTCAGAGGAGATAAAGAAAGGAGCCTGTGGGCTGGAAGCTCCAGGGTGTGTTCAGAATTGCCAAGCGATTTTCCACAGCCAGTCAGCCCTGGAGAACAGTCTGGGAAGTCATCGACCCACACGCAAGCCAAGGCCCCTTGGCTACCAGCGCCCGCTCCGATAAGAGTGCCCCTGCCCTGCCGTCACTGTGCTCCACGGATGTGGCTGGGTGGGCCTGACTCTCCACCGCTGCTCTTAGCTTAGGCCTGCCCTAAGTCTGGCCAGTCAGCTGGCATTCCAGCCCCACTATCACAGTGACTGGCTCAGGAGCGGGCACATGAGCAAGCCAGGCCAATGAGCACCAGCCCTGGAACTTTTGTTTGACTATTAGGAAAGAGGCTTTCTTTAGTCCCTAGTGCATGTGCATGTGTGCGTGTGTCTGTGTGTCTGTGTGTGGGGGAGCACACGCAAGATGACCTTATTTGCTCACCGTAGGAGGCCAGGTTCCCAGTGACCTTAGCATTGGCTCAACCACTTGGCCCCTACCCTATGCAAAGTCTAGAGACGGAGGGGGAGCACCCGGAGCAACTGGCTGCCCTGTAACACTGTGTTCAGAGTGGCACCAGGTATAAAATCTGGGACAGGGCACTTTCAGAGTCCCTCAGGTGGAATACACACACCCAACTGCCCAGGGCAGCGTTCCCGGATGGCCGTGACTCCCGGGCTTCTGCTTGCTCTTGCTGCCAGGCTGTGAGGCTCAATCTGCTCTGCTTGACTCGCACCAGTGGAAAACAACCTTGGCGTGCATCTCTAGCTGCTCAAGAGCATCAGCCTCCTGAAGAACCGGGCTTTGTTGTCTAGTCCACCATTATTCTCCATTTCCAAAGACAGTCAGCACATTGTGGGTGCTCACCACTTGCTGAATTCGGAAACTCGTGATGATGTTGGGCTCCGAGGCCGGGGATCTCGGCTGGATGACACACGGACTAACGGGCAGCACCTGCGCCCACCACGGCTGCTTGGGGGCACATGAGTAACAGGGGAGCCTGGTAGCCAAGCGAAGGAGACCTGGTGAGTGCCGAGTGGGAGAGTTTCAGAAGGCAGAGGAGTGGGTCCTTGCCCAGAATGGGCGTTCTGTCTTAGGGCAAACAGATGTCCCACAGGGCTCCCAGGGTAGCAGAGTCCTTACCCAACAGACAAGTCCGAATGAGGACAATGTGTGCACAGAGGTGGCTACGGGTGTGGGGGAGGGGGACTGCACTGCTCACCATCCAAAGACCACGGAGGTCAGGAAAGGGGTTCCTCCCAACGTCCCCAGGGTCAAGCCCAGCTCACACTTGCTCTAGACTTCTGACCTCCTAGGCTTCTGATAGACAACAAGTTTGTATGGAGTTTGCACTGGTGTGTCACCCGCCCCAGGAAATGCAAGGAGTCAGGGCCTAGAAGCCTAGGCCCGTGGCTTAGGTCCAGGATCTGGATTTTGCCCCAGTGTCCTGAGGTGACAAGGAGCAGGGGATTAGCACAGTCCCACTGGCCCCTTTGACTGCTCACTCCGACCCCTGTGGGCACAGCAGGCTGGGAGAGCGCAGGGGGAGCTCTGAAGGCTGCTGAGGTCACCTGGTATGAATGACAGCATCTCCCTGGGCCAGGATCGCAGCGGCGGAGCTGGACAGTGAATAGACTGAATCTGAAGGAATTTAAGGAGACTATCCACTAGTCAGCACAGCTATGACCGGAAACCCACCAGTGGCCCAAATGAAATGGAAGCAAGTGCACAAAAGACACGGTGGCGGCGAGTTCAGGGCAGCGTTATTCACGACAGCAGGAGGCTGGAAACACGTCCATGAGCAGGAAGTGGGTGAAACGCAGTCTGCTCACACAGGGTCCACTACTTGGCAATAAAAAAAGGATCAACTACCACTGTACGCAACAGCAAAGATGGATCTCACAGCCATCACAGTGTTGGGTGAAAGAAGCCAGACTCCAAAAAAAGAAAGCACCATGTGACTCATTCATGTAAAGCCCAAGAACCACCGGCTTGAGCTGTGCTAGAACACAGAGCAAGGGCTGCCTTGGAATGGGGGGCAGAGACAGGGAGAGAGGTGTGTGGGTGGGGCGGTCCGGGTGCTTGATCTGGGTGCTAGTTACATGGGCGTGCTCACGTGGCGAAATTCACTCCTCAGTCACATCCGTTTTCTGCACTCTTCTGTGTGTATGTTACACTTCCATAAAAATCACATTATAAAAAAGAAGTGGCTATCCCAGTAGGTCCCTGGAAAATAAGCTAGGCTATGGCTACACAATAGAACACTACTCAGAAATAAAAGCGATAAACTATTGATAACACACAACAGTGTGAGCAAATCTCAGAATAATTATGTTGAGGAAAGAAGCCAGACCCAAAAAAGTACATACTGTATGGTTCCATTTATATACAACTCTAGGAAATGCAGCCATCTAAAATGACAGAAGCAGATCCACGGTTGCTGGGGGGACGGGAAGCAGGAGAGATGGGTCACTGGGGAACGGGAAGGAACTTTCAGGGCAGTCAGGGGTACGCAAGGTCTTGGTTGCACAGATGGGTTCACAGGTGTGTGACAGGTCAGAACTCACTGGCTTTCAACTTATCATAACCCCGCAATGCTTCAATAAGGCTGTTTAAGAAAGAAAGGTAGAGGGCGGGGGATATAGCTCAGCGGCACAGTGCCTGCCTGGCAGGTGCGAGGCCATGAGTTCGATTCCCTGTACCAAAAACAAAAAGACATAGAGGTAGAGCCCAGGACTTGCTGCTGGGTGACACTGTGGGGGCAAGGGAAGGAGGAAGGTGTCAAAGGGACTCCAGGTTCAAAGACCCGGCAGGGGGAGCTTCACTGTGGTTCTCTGAAGAACGTTTGTCTCCCACCCGAGGCCGGGGAAGGCAGCGCCTGGGTCTGCGTTTGGCCAGCACTGTCCCCTTGGGGCTGAGCACAGTTCGGGCCCAGGATCTGAGCAGCAGCTGTGGGCTCCCTGGGGGCAGCTGTTTCTCCCAGGACCAATGTGCAGACCGCAGGGCCCTGCCCACCGCTGCCCAGCCTTCGGGTGTATTTGTGTGTGTTTCTTGGTCACATCTCACACAGGATATCCAGGACCAGGAGCAGAAGAAGGTAGGGAGAAGAATGAGGAGGCCAGCTTGCATCATAGCACCTACCCCAAAATGTGTCTGGGGTAGAGCTGCTGCAGCTTGCTGGGGGGTTTCTACACAACACCCGATCTGCCCGCCTCTGCCCCGTTAGTGCCGAGAACACCCTGACAAGGCACAAGGTAGTACTGTTCTACCCAGTGTGCAGGTGAGAAAACCAAGGCATTGTGGCCGAGAACCCAGGCTGTGAAGAGTGGTTCCCACTCAGGAGCGATTTTCCCAAATTAAGGTTGTTCTATTCGTAGAGGGAAGTACAGGACACTCAGTTACATCTGAGTTTCAGGGAAGCAAGGAATCAATCTTTAGTATAAGTTCGTCCCAACTATTCCATAGAGCATACTTGTGGGATACTTATGCATACGTTTGGGTCTCACAAATGCTAGAAAGTGACTCGCTGCTGAGCTGAAGTTCGAATGCAACTGGGTGTCCTGTCTTTCATCAAGCAGTGCTAACCCCAGTCACTCTGCGGCAATGTCTGGAGATGTTTTGGTTGTCATGCCTGGGGGCGTGAAACTCCGGCTCTGCCTCTGGTGGGTGAGGAGTGCGCCTCACGAGCGGTGCCCAGTGAGTAAGAAAGCGTGCGTGCACACACAGATACTACACACAGTCCCTCTCTACACAAACATGCACAGTGTAAACACAGACACACAGAAATACCACACACAAAGACAAGCACACCACACATGACAAGTACAGACAGAGGTATACATACAGTATATATACATATGTATATATACATGTAGTATATATACAGACAAGTACAGACAGAGGTACACAACACATAAACCACATCCACGCACAACAAAAAGTTGCCACACAGATACATGACACACGCACACAGTGCATACACTCAAAATACATACATACGACACATAAACATACACACAACACATACTTATATAATACACGCACAACTCATCAAATGCACACAACATATACAGTCAACACATACACATGGGCACATGCAAACGTACATAAACATACAACACTGCTCGCCACCACAACATAAACAGAGACAGCATATACACCAGACACATCAGACATGCATCTACACAGCACACACACACATCATACATTATCTACATGCATACAACGCACAAAGAACACATACAGCACACATACACACACATCCTACACACACAACACATGGGAAAGCAGACACATGGTCGAAGGCCCAGCACTCGTGAGTCTGATGGTCACATTTGTCGGAAAAGTGTGTAAAACGATACTCAGGGGTCTAAAAATAATTAAATAAATAACTGGAGAGGCTCGAATTAGCCCTCTGATGGTTTTAGCATGGAGATTTGGTACAGCTTGCTCTGAGCATCCTGGTTGCCTTGGATACGTTGGCCACACATTAGCTGTCTCAGGCCAAAAATAAAAGATTTGTGAGTGAGAAGCCACAGGACGTTACCACCACCACTGCTGTACTGCTTGTCATTTTGAAAACCAGACACCCTGGCCCCGGGCTTGCTGAGAGGCCTGCTTGGCCCTCTCCTCTCCCACTGCAGAAGTGTTCAGGGGGCGAGACACGGGCCCCGAGCCCCGGTAGTCTGGGTGCAAATCACAGTCTGCAGCGCTGGGCCGTGTAGGGTGCTTATGCAATCCCTTGGGCCTCAGAAAAGTGACCTGAGAGTTGGTAAAGGGAGGACACATGCCCTCACGGGGTGCTGGAGTTGTTGGGAGCCTGGGAGCTGCCTCCAACTCCACTGCAGTGCTCTGATGCCCACACGGACCCAGGCTGTAAAGCGCCCGGAAGAGGCGTCCTAGCCAGCAGCCAGCCTTAAGGTAGCACGCGTGGCCTGGCTGGCCATCTGAACCTTGGGGCGCTCTTCACCTCCCCACATCCAGGCTGCACCTTGGACTGATTAAGTCAGCAGTTCTGAGCCTGAGGCCTCCACACCATAGTAGAATTTTTAAAACTCCCAGGAGATTCCAAGGTGCAGCCAGGCTGTGACTGGATCAGGACTGAGCAAACTTTCACTTAAAGGGCCAGAGAGAAAATATTTTAGGCTCTGCAGACTGCAAGATTTCTGTCACACTACATACCTCTGCTACTGTAGCTCGAAAATCACTGTAGATAATGTGTAAACCAACAGGCATGTATGTATGCGTTCCAATGAAACCTTAGTTATGGGTGCAGAGCTTTGAACGGCTTATAATTTTCATGCACATAGAATATCATTCTTTTGTTTTTTTCCAACAATTTAAAATAGAACGACCTTACAAGGACAGGCAGCGGACTGGATTTCACCCACTGGCTGTAGTTTGTGACTCTTGGCGTACAGGAATCATATTCAATTTTTCACTCACGTTCAATTTATGGTGCACCTACTCTGTGCCAGGTGCTACCGCAGACAGCGCAATAAAACCTCGACATCCAAAGCATGTGTGTGGTCAGGGCTGCATTGTACCTTTCGGCACAGGTCATCTCGGTATTTGTCTTTCCTAGAAATGGCTGGTAGCTGCCCACCCAACACTGGACTCAGACAATAACTCGGGTCTTGTGACTTGTGGTCCACAGCTCCCTCCTGCATCGGTGAGGATCCCCTCCATCCCAGCTGGTCAGCTTTGCAGACTCTTGGGAAGAGACACACAGGGAATGTAGGTTTGGCTTCTCCCTGTGGGGAAAGGGCCGAGTCCTTGCTGCGCACCTCCTGCAGCTCTGCAGTCTCTACCCCATGAGCTCGTGAGACCAGGTCTGGTTTTGCACCTATTTTACAGAGGAGCCAGTTCAGCCCAGAAGGTGAGCAGCTGGTTCAAGAACATCCCCTGAGTGGCCCGCAGCTATCAAGAAAGCATCCTTACCTTGGGAGCTGAGATGATCTAGTTTCAAAACGAGTAAACCTGGGATCAAACCCAGGGTCTCCCCAAGTAGTTAAAGTCACACACTCTTGGGGCTGGGCTTGCCCCTCGGGCCTTTGAAAACCACTGGCCATTTTGCCTGGCCCAGAGTCATTTCCCCAGGAGCAATCCCAGCATTCTCTTGTATTCGTATTTATTTTCAGCACTGGGACATGTGACTGACAAAACGATACATCAACATTTTTAAAGTCTTTTTGCTGTCACCAGAAATTCAAGCTCTCTGCTTCTACATCTGTCACCTTGTACTCTTCCACCACCATGTGCTTGTGTCCCTCCTTCTATTTTTCTCCCCAGTCTTATGGATTGAACTCACGGTCTTCACGTTGAGCTCTTTTTTTACTTTTTATTTTGTCTTGCTAAGGTGCCAAGTTGTCCAGCCTGGGCTTGAACTTTCGAGCCTCCTGCCTCAGTCTCACAGAGTGCTGCTATCATGAGCCTGCGCCTACATATTTAGCTTCCCTATTCTCTGAGTCAGTCTCTGACCCTACTGAACTTACCTCCAGACGCATAGGAGCTTGGAGGTGCATTACTGAGAGCCTGCGTCTATACTGTGCCAGGAAACAGGATGAAAATTGCTCACCTTAACCTAGCTTCTCAGTCATAGGCCCAAGGGAGTCTGTGCAGTAGCCTGGGTTCCGCAGGAAGCTCATGTGATTGGTGGCAGTACTGGACCTATGTTCATATTCCAGGCACCTTGGTACCTTGGTGCTGGGACCTTGAGGTGCAGCTCCCACAAGTCCAGCATTCACCAGGACATTTAAGTCACACCTCCCGTGTACCCTGGGGTGTGTTGGCTGTGAGAAGCTGCAGGGAGGGTGGGGTAAAGCCAAGTCCATGAAGCACGTTCATGGGGCCCCCGCTCTGAACCAGGCATACAAGTAGTGGCCGGGGTGGAACTATCAGCAAAATTGCTGGGGCTGTTACTGCCACCGTCACCGCTGCTGCCGTCATCATTAGCCTTGTACCCCAGTGAGGTCTTCCCATTTCAAATCTAAGTTCTTCCCTTAACAGGTAAGAACACGTGCTTAAAATTTTTGATGGCTTGGTTTTTGTGTTTGTGGTGCTGGGGGTGGAACCCAGGGTCTCACACGCACGGGGCAGGTGCTCCACCACTGAGCTCCGCCCCCAGCCCCTGAGCACCAGTGTTTAAATCCACAGCCTGGATTTGAATTCTGACTCCACCCATCGAGCAAGCCATTAAGGCTCCCTGGGCAGCCAACCTGGAGTCCGTAAGCTGAGCACTATACCGCAGTGCACCTCACGGGGTCCTGCTAAGGACCGTGTATGACTGCGGTACAGCGCTGACCGCCACACCCGGCACCCAGGAGAGCCTCAGGCCCGCCTTGCCATTTTACCATCTGTGCCCTTGCTGCCAATACAGCCTGTCCTTCTGCCGGGGACCCCACCCTCTGACCACCACACATCACTGTCATGAACACCATCTGTCCTCCTCCCCACTCCTACCCAAGTCCATGGGACTGACCGACTTTGGGACCCTCAGGCCAGAATAGCAGGCTGTCCTCAGCCATGAACACAGGGACACGGACCACCACATGGGCCAACACAGCATTGCTTCTACAAAGACCGACTGAGACCTTCCCTGAAAGAGTCAGGCCCTCCAGGGAACAAGGCCCTGTCCCTTTGTCTTTGGAGTGCTGACGAGGCCCCCGAATATGAACCGAGGAGACCTTTGGCTGGTGGCTACCTCGATCCTAGATAGCGACACCTCACCTCTCCTGGGCCAGGTCATTCTCCCCCAGAGAGGCACATGCAGCCCTGCTGGCCTCAGGCAGCTGCTTCCCTTCTCCCACCCAGGCTGCTCCCGTCACTCTGAACCCTGGGACATCACCAGAAGAGGCCAAAGCGAATGGTCCTATAAACCCAGAGCTAAGAACCCACCCTGTGGGAGACAACTACAGGGTTCCTCGGAGGCCAGCTCCTCTCCTCCTCCACACTGATCTCCACGGGGCCTCCTCCACGGGCCTGGAAGCTGAGTGACAAACGAGCTCCCCATGCTCCTGTCTTCACAGGGGTTAACTTGAGTGAGGCAGAAGCAGCCAGCAAGTAACCAGACACACACATGTTCAGTTCAGACCAAAGGAAGGAAATAGGCGGGTGGGGTGGGACATAAAAACAGGAGGTAGTGGAGCCTTCTAAGGAGGAGGAAGTGGGACACATCCAAGGCTACACAGCAACGGGCAGGAAGCAAGTCGCAAGCAGGTGGAAATCAGGCTGCCCAGATGGCCGGCAGGGTTGTGGCCGGCCTGAGGCCCAGGCGGAGAGTGTGGACACAATCAGAACCTGAGGGGAGACACCCAGGGCTACGCCGCCTCTGAGGCCTGGCTCGTCTCCTGGTCACCTGCAGCACTTGGCTGAAAGGAAGCCTTGTCTGTCTCCCAGACGCAACCTGAGTCAAACCTGATTCGTTTCGCAGTCGGGGAAAGGTGACTTTCTTGTCTAGCGATCAACAGGTTTGGAATTTCAAACTGTGCTGTCAGGCTGTGGCTGATGAGAAAGGGTTAAGGTGATTCAGGCAGGAGTGGGCGTGTTTGGTTTGGTCTGTGTTTTCCTGATAACTTCTGGTGTCAGAGGGATGCAAGGAGAACGGTGGTGGGGACTTGGGGTCTCCTATTCACTGCACCACAAAATCCATGGTCAGGACCTGACTCGTCGGTGCTGCTAACATACCTGTAGGGGCCTGCCCACCAAAAAATGATCACACCTGCCCAAATGAGGTAGCCAAGGGCTGGGAGCAATCCCGATACCCATCGACAGAAAAGTAGGTGAATTGAGGTAAGTCACACAAAGGAACGCCACCAGGCTGGGCATGGTGCTACACGTGTGGAATCACAGCGGCCTGAAGCTGAAGCAGGATGACTGTGAGTTCAAGGCCAGCCTGAATTTAGGGGGAACCTGTCTCAAAATAAAATTCAAAATAGGCCAGGGATCTAGCAATAGGCCCCATTCGCTCAAATTCAGTAGTGAGGAGAAAAGGCAGATCCAGAAGAACATATACGGTAGGGTTGCATTTCCGTGACGTTTAAGAGGCAACACAAATCTACAGTAACAAAGTCAGAATTGTGCTTACCTCTGCAGCAGCAGTGGGGTTGTAATACCTGGGAACTTGCTACACCAGTAGGAATATTCCCTACCTTAATCTGGCTGGCGGTTACATAGGCAGTTCTCCATGAGACCCCACTGTAGCTTGCACTTTGTCTATGTCCCAGTACAGTGAGAAATAAAGTCGAGTGGGGACAGCCCGTTGTTATGTGGAAGGCAGCTGGCTGGGCTCTGTGAAAGAAGATGTCCACAGTGAGTGGCCGAGACACACACCCCACTGCAAGTGGCCTTCCCTGGGCACAGCTGGAAACTGTCCTCAATGAGCCCACCCAACCCGGTGTGGTTCTAGAAGACGGTGCCAGACCAGGGACCTCCAGTGGGGGTGGGGCAGGCTTCCTGGATATGGCCCATGTGACACAACGTTCTGCCTTCAGGAGGGGCTCTGAGTTCTGTTGTCACCATCTTGAAGTTTTTAATACTTTTGAACAAGGAACACTGCATCTTTTGCTGGCACTGGGCTCCCCAAATTTTGTATCTAGTCTTGAACAGGAAGCTGTGATGTTTAGCTTAGTCCTCAGATTCTGAAGGACTATTCTGTGGAAAGAGGAACACGTTTATGACCTGAGGAAGTGACCTCAGCTCTGTATAAGGAAAACCTGCCTACCAGTGACAGTGACTGTAAGCCAGGTCCCTGCCAAAGAAAGATAAACAGCCCAGTTCCCGACACTTAACCCATGTCACCTGACTTACTCCTCCAAAAAACACACTGAGAAGGGAAATATGATTATCTCCATTTTACGGAGGAGGAAGCTGAGGCTCAGCTGGTTAGCAGCGACGCTGTCGTTGAATCTCAATTTAACTAACTCAGAGCTGGCAGTCAGCACCAGAGTGCCCAGGTACTCAAGCTGAAGGCTGCGTAAGTCAGGGGCCTTGGGATACCGGGAGGCGCAGGGCTAGGCAGCTCAGCTCAGCATGGAGATCCAGGGGTTCCAAACACAGTGCACTTGCCCACACAGAGGTGCTGGCCCACCTGGGGGCTGCTTTCAGGAGCAGATCAGGCAATAAAGATAATCAGCCTTCAGATGCTGACCGTGGCAACTCACATTAAGGCATTTACAGAAATTTTAAACATTATGCAGGCAAAACCAAAAATCAAGTTATGCTGCCTGGTGGCACAAGCCTGTCATCCCAGTGCTCTGGAGGCTGGGGCAGGAGCGTGGCAGATTCAAGGCCAGCCTGAGCAATGTAAAGAGAGTTTGTCTCAAAATAAAAATTTTTTAAAGGGGGTGGTGAGAGCTGGGAATGTTTTTCAGAGGTAGACATCCTGGGTTTTATTCTCAGCAAGACAAAAATAAAACTGAACTAAACTAAACTAAAAGTCCTGCTGCAGGCGGCCCCCAGTCACTAGTTGGTGGTCACTGGTTTGGACTGGTGATTCCATGAAGGCAAGGACAGGCTGTGCTTAGCTCGGCACAGGCCTGACCCAGGGGCAGGCTCTTTAGGGGAGATGTGGCCCCAACCGCAGCCACTGTGATGCGCCTCTTCCTGACCACGCAGTAGCGGGCAGGATCCCAGCTCCCCAGAATGTCTCTGATGCACCTAACTTCCCTTCCTTCTCCCTTCCCAAGAGCACAGGCCAGGTTTGTGAAAATTTTCTCAGGGGGCTGAGCACCATGGAAATACCAGGTTAGGAGTAAGTGCCGCAGAAACTGACAGGTCCGGGTTTGAGCCCAGCACCGCCCAACCACACAACCTTAGAACCTCCTGCCTTGGTTTCCCCATCAGCAAAAGGGGCGCGATAGTAGTGCCTGACTTATTCGTGGGGGCTGTTAAGTCAGCCAGGACTTACAATTCTGTGACTACTGGGTAAGCAAAATGTCCACACAATAGGCATCGAATCATTGCTAGCCGCCACTCTACTGCAGGAAGCAGTCGCCTTTGATCAGACACCTCCCCTGCGTTAGGTACTGAGCTAAGACTGATCTTTGCAGTGAGTACTAACCGAATGTCACACCTTCCAAGAGGCCCAGGGACCCCGCCCCCACCGTGGAAGAGACGAGTGGGAGCTCCGATGTGGCGGAGGAGGCAGACAGAGGGGGGGTGACTGAGCCGTCCGCCGGTGGTTACAGAGGGCACGCGTGCGGTTACCCCTGCTCTCGCGTGTCCTGCCCTCTCCTAGCAAGACCGCCCGGCACACGCTCGGGTAGCGCCCGCCGAGTCCCCTGGACCTCAGAAACCCTACTGATATAAACAGGCTCTGCAAGGCCGTCTTTCCTAGCAGAACCAAGCCCCAGAGCCGCTCCGCAGCCTCCACCCGCTCCCCATTCTTGAGCGCCCCGCCCTCCGTCCCCCGCCACCACGTGGATTTAAAACCCACGCGGCCGCCGGCCCCGGCCTCTCTTCCGCCATTGGCCGAGGCCGCCAGCACTTGTGTCCAATCTCACTGGCTTCTCCTGAAATCCGAACTTGGGATTGGTCCGCCCGCTGTGTCATTTCGGCTGCCTGTGACGTCAGCCGTGTCTGGCACCCCTGCCTCTTCGGTGTCTTGACTCCCGTTAAAGGAGCCGCGGGGAGGAAGAGGCTGGTGTTCCTCTCGAGGCACGTTTAAATAACCTTTAATTTTTTTTTGCAGTTAATGTTCGTTGTAGAAAACGGCAGCAAACACTGTAGCAGAAATGTATTGCATTTAATCCATTACATAAAGCCAGTTAAAAATTTAACACGCTTCAGTTTTTATCTAATAATTTTATTCATACAAAATCTTTCCTAATAATTTTATTGGTACAAAATTAGCATCCGTTCTGCAGCCTATTTTTAGATTTACCTTAGGAAAGACTTCTCTGTGTCCTCAAATAATCTTTGAAAACCTGATTTTGAACAGTTAATTTAACTTCGACCTTTATTTAACCATTGCCTTTTTTTTTTCTTAATTTCATTGTACTTTTGCTTTTACAGATGAAGATACGCTTTCTTTGTTTGCTTGTAGGAGGCAGACTCTTGCTATGTAGTTCAAACTGTCCTTGAATGCATTATGTAGCCCAAGGCTGACCTCAAGCTAGCGGCTATGTTCCTGTCTCAGCCTCCCGAGTGCTGGAATTACAGGTGTCCACCACTACCCCTGGCAAGATCCGTGTATTTTAAGGGCCTGATCTGCACCGCAAAATTGCCTTTTATTCATTCATTCACCCAGCAGATATTATTTATTGAGCGTGTATACTTACCAGGCGCTGTTACAAATGTTGGTTGCAGCAGAAATCCCAAACAAAAGTAGCCGGTGCCTTCTTCAATAATGTAACCTTAGTTTCTTTGTTTTTGAAGCCCCACTGTCTGAGGACGGTGTCAGCCATGGGCAGGCTCCCAGTGCAGATGGATGGGGAAGGGTGGTTCCTCCCGCTCTGCCAGGCACTGCTGCTGGTGGTAGTGGAGTGTTTTCCTGTTTTCCTGGCACCGAATCCCTGTGGGGACAGCGGTGGCACGGTAGTGCCCCATTCCTTTACACTGACAGTGTTCTCCTAGCGTATTCTGGAGCCAGTGGGGACATCTGATGACCTATTCCTGGGGATATGCATGAAGAGTCCCACTGGTGCAAGAGACACTGAGCAATCAGCTCTAAAATTCATGCAGTGACAGTTTGTGAGAAGTTCTCCAAAAGGAAGGGGAGGAGGCCAGAGTTCACTGGTATGGTGTGCGGCACCGGGAGTCCCCAGAGTACAGTGTGTTCAGCAATAACAATCACCAACCGCTTGCTGCTGGCCGGGCCCCGTGCCAGGTGTCCTTCAGGAGCGCCCCATTTAATCCTTCCGATGGCATCCGGGGTAGGCACCTTTTTGAGCTCCATTTTTAAAGTGGGGAAACTGAGGCCCAGAGTAGTTACTTAACTTTTCCAAACAAAATCACCTTGTTAGAAGTGGTGCAGCATATTATACTGTGTGACCCCACAGTTCTGGGTACACAGAATCAAAGGTTAGGAGTAGAGGACATAGCCTCGCTTTACACAGTCACTGTGTCTGGCAAGGGTCTAGCACGGTGCCTGCCATGAGCTACAGAATCGCCCCTGGGCCAGGCGTGCCAGGTGAGGCGGCAGGCCCGGCCTTCTCCTCCTGCCTCCTTCAGAAACTAGCAGCCATGTGCCGGACCCGGCCTTTCCCTAGGGCCTGCTGCACCACTGAGAATGCAGGTTTTACATTAGTGATCACTCCCAACGGCTGCAGTATGGATCGTTCCTGAGAACAGAGATGCAGAATGTTTTCATTCCCATATTTCTGGTCCATGAAATCAGCTTGCATGACAAACAGTTCTTTTTGAAGTGTTTTAGACTTAAGTTGAACATCTGGAATCCTTCCAACCCCTCTCGGGCTGAATCTGTGGTAGAAAGGCCCATAAATTAAGCTCTTTAAGGTAACCAAAGACCCTGAGAGGACTGGGACAGGAGTTAGGAGCTGGGCCGTGGCATAATTTGGCCTTTCACGAGCACTTTGACTTTAGCTAAATCACGCCTCTTTCGGGGTCTCAGTTACCCATCCATCGGAAGATGACATTGGCTCTAATGGTCCCTTCTGTATGTCTCCCATCTTTTTACTGGGGGCCCCAAACCTTGTCTTCTCTGTAAATCCCAGCTTCCTGCTGGAAAGGAAAAACTGCATAGGGAGGAGGAGAGCGGCTGATTCCCCAGGGGCAGTGGTATGCACGGTCACCTTAACCGAGCTTCTCTGCCACACTGCAGGAGAGCTCAGCCATGTGACATCTTTCTGCACCTAAACACAGTCAAGAAGACACTCGGCTCTCTCTTAAACACACACATACACACATCCATGCATCTTTCTGGTGAGGAGTTCCGGTTCTGGTTTGGTGACAGGCAAGAACTTCTTATTCTTTTTGGTAGGTAGATGTTGGCCCAGATTTCTGGCTTCCAGAGGCGGGGTTGCAAGTGGAGCCCTGAAAGTGGAGGAAGTGAGCGAGTAGGGAAGCGAGAATTCTAAGCAGTGAAGGCCACCCCAAAAGGTGATTCATATGTCTGGGGAGGGGGCGGTTTACTCAACCAACTACTCTGCAGAGGCTCGGTGAGTCCCTTTTGCTTGCCGTGGGGTACCGGGACCCAGCAGGGAGCAAGTCCCAGAGGCCTGCCCTCGGGCACTGGAGCCAAGTGCATGAGACCAGGAACCCCTTTGCCTACACGAGTTCCAGTGCCCTTGGTCTCCGCTGGGGTTGTGACATACTTCCTCCCACGCATGTGAAATCCAGAGTTCAGCAAGGCGAAGTCACCTGCGCAGGTCACCCACACAGGAAGGACTCTGAAGCATTTGGCTGGAATTGCCGTTCACATCCCCAGCTGCCCCAGCTTCACAGCTCTGCAGAGGTCAGCTGCTGTGCAGCTCGAATGTGCTTTTATGGGAGAAAACCTTGAAGCGGTGAGGTGCAGCGTGGTGACTGGACTGAGCAGTGTTGCATGAACCCAGCAGGAGTGACCAGGGTGACCGGGCAAAGGCAGGAAGGATGGAAAAAGGGACATGGAAGGCACCACCTGCTGAGGCCTGCCCCTATGGGATAGGGGTGCAAAGCGTCTGTGTTCATGCCCTGGCTCACCTCACTCATAGGTACCAAGCCTCAGTGTCCCCCTCTGTCAAATGGGAACAATGTTAGCTTTAATTTGTAAGGCTATGTGGGGATCCAGTGCACTAAGCCCTGGCTCACTGGACGCTCTGATGCAAGTCTGTTGAATGACTACCAGGAAGAACACGAAATGGGAGAACTAGGCCAGGCCCCGGGCTGTCCCCAATAAACATAGTTCTTCTTAGGGTTTAAAGTAAAACTACATGGAAAAACAAAACAGGCCCGAAGATGTAAATCAGGGAAAGGAGACAGTGACGTCCAGGAAGGACTTGGAGACAATGTCTCCGTGGGCCCTTTAAACCTCTTCGGACTGCCCCAAAGAAGCCCAGAAATCTCTGTCCTCCACCAGAGTGGCAGGACGGGAGGCACAGGGCTGGCCGAAGAAGCCCTCCCTGCCTCACTCCTCAGCCTGCCCTCCAGGCGGGGTCCGTGTTGGTGCAGCTGGGCGCTTTCCACCGTGCACAGCCGTCCTCGGCCAGTGAGCACCATGAAGAAGTGCCAGCCGCCTCCGGCCACGGCCAGAACCCACGCCGCCTCCCACAGGGTCCCGGCGGCTGCCAGCTCAGGCTGGCTTCTGGGCAGGGCTGGTTACACAATTTCTGAGGTCCCTTGGTCAAAAATGATGAATTATTGCAAATTATAAGATACTATTAGCAGCAGAGCACTGAACTCCTGTGTGCCTGGGGAGCATGTGAGTGCAGGGGACACGCCCCCTGAGGCTGCCCAGTCCCCCAGCGTGTGCTGTGCATCAGAAGCAGAGCCACCCCTGGGTCTAGAGAGTGCTCTGCAGCAGATTCTACCCACAGGCAGGGCCAGCAGCGGCACGTGGTGTCCGGGGTCCCCGCAGCTGCCCAGGGGACAAACTCATTTCACAACCCGGTGTCCAGAGCTGAGTTGGGAAATACAGCCCAGCCTCCAGAGTTCCCGGGGTCTCCAGCACCCCTGGCGCCTCTGCTGCCCACAGCTTTAGCCTGGCACCTGCTGCCCCTGGCCTGGGGCTCCCTCCCCACTATCCCTGACATATCCCAGAGAGGTGGCCTTGACTTCCCTCCAGCCTCTCTCTCCTTTGCTGTCCTTCTCTAGAATTATCAGCCAGACTCTTCTGTTTACATGTCACTTTTTGGAATATGAGTCTCAAAAGGGGAAGAGTTTATATGGTGCTTTTGCTGGATGCTCAGGTCCTAGTTTGAATGAGATGCCACTTCCTCCGAGAAGACCTCCCTGATTTTGCCCCAAACTTGGCCTCTGGCTCGTCGTCACTATAACTGAAATGACCTTGTTGGGCTGTGGGTT
The DNA here is from genome assembly GCF_000276665.1 of Chinchilla lanigera. Taxonomy (NCBI): domain Eukaryota; kingdom Metazoa; phylum Chordata; class Mammalia; order Rodentia; family Chinchillidae; genus Chinchilla; species Chinchilla lanigera. Next base: position 1,789,815 of record NW_004955445.1, read on the forward strand.
TGCATGTGCGTCTGTGGTCCCCTTTCTCCTCCAAGACACCACATGAGGGCAGGTACTTGGTTTTATTCACAGCCCGGTGCCCAGCATAGAGCCTGGTACTGGGTGAAGCACATTTGCTGAATGAACAAAGAAACTTCTTTCCCTGATTTATGGTCTTTCCCTGGCACTAAGGCTGCTGAGGGGTGGGGTCCCCCCGCTAGAACCCCACTTGCGGCAAAGGAAGCTCTCCTCGGTCTGTCAACATCCGAACCTTGCCCCACTCACCCTGAGCCGAATGTGTGAGGCGTTAACACTCCTGCACGCATGTCCTGCCCGACTTGGGCTCTTGCAGCTGAGTTCCCAGCATGACAATCCCCAATCCTAGGATTACCAGATTCAACAAAAATACACAGGACATCCCGTTGAACTGGAGTTTCAGCTAAGCAACACATAAATTTTTAGAGCATCCCCAATACTACATGGGATATACTACACATTGCTCATGGTTTACCTGAAATTCAAATTTCACCAGGTGTCCAGGTGTCCTCCCAGCTGTAGCCCTAGGCACCCGGGAGGGTATCTATGGGTGTGTGTGTGTGTGTGTGTGTGTGTGTGTGTGTAGGGTGGGTCAACACTGCGCTTGTCCCAAAGTAGGTCTGTCTTTTCCCACTGGCTGGACCCCTACCAGTGCTAATCATCAATCCATTCACCTGTAAAAAGGAAGGAAAAATGGAAAGTAAAATGATAGTAGCTAGGTCCTCCCTGCCAATGGTTACAATGAGGATTACATAACACAAGAGCTAATGAGTATTCACTCTTCTCCTATTCTTTCAAGACATCGACTCTGGAGTCCCCACAATGGCACCTTGTGAAGGTGCCACCCACCGTCCTACTGGGCAGAAGAGGAAACCGAAGTCAGAGAGGCGAAGACATATAGCTGAGGTCACACAGCTCCATCCCACTGATCACCACGCTTGACATCCTACATGAAGCCCTCCAAGTAGAACCCACTTTGGAACTGGGGCCAGAGGTCACTCAGCTGATCCCAGGGGACACTGTCTGGCGCAGTGGGGTCACATTGTAGCACACACTAAATGGTGGCCGTGGCCGCTGTCCTAGACAGATCAATGGAAGGTCAAGCGCTCAGGGGAGGTTTGTTTTTTTTTCAATCCACTGAATTAACTGGTTATTTTTGCCTGCTGGCGTTCAACCTCCATTGTGTAAAAGCTGCTTCATTTCCAAGACAATCAGCGTGTGATTTCTCAGTGCCAGACGAGCCAGATCTTCTACAAGAGACTTCCCGAAGGGCAGAGGCTGTGTCTGGCATTGCTGAATTCCCCTGCGCAAGGCTGGAGCTCAGTGAAGTTTGTTGATTGAATGAATGAAGACGAGGCTGCAAGGAAGGCTAGCAACTGTGGTCTCCACTGGTCTGGGAGAGGAGTCGCGTGGCTGGGGTAATCCCCAGGCCCAGTCAACACTTTGGCTGCGCCCCCTCCTCCCAGCCATACTCAGGATCTCCCTGCTTACTTTTACTGAAGCCAATTTGCAGCAAGACCTCCCTTGCCGGACCTGGACCTCCCCACAGGGGCGGGGCCTGGCCTAGGCTGGCTGTAGCCTTGAGACTGAATCTCCCTTGCGAACAAATGGCTATCAGTACCTCAGACCCTCCCTCTGGGGCGCACCCTCTGGCTCCACTGTCCTCAGAGCCCTGGTCCCTTGTGAGCCTGAACCTTCCGCAAAGCGCCCCCAGCCTTCAAGGAGGAGCGGCAACCTTTGCTGGTCACCGCAGGGCAAGCACTGGGACTGTTCTGCCCTCTGCTCCACCTTCACCGCCCAAATCCTCCCTTCGGTCCTCTACCCAAGCTATTAAGAACAAAATAACTTGCAAAGGCTTCTTTTCCTTCGGAATACAAAAGGAGTCGCTGCTCATTAATGAAGCTGCAAGCATTGCAGGGGTGCTGTGTGAGGAGCTGGGGGGTCAGCAGATGCTCCGAGGGGCCTCGGCAGGAACTCGGGGGACACCGCTGTGTGACCTGAAGCAAGCCACTTCTCTGGCCAGCTTCCCGCTCTGTAAAATGCAGACCCCAATCTCGCCTCCGCAAGTTGGCCTCTGGATGAGGTAATACTTGACCCGTTTCTGGCACACAGTAGGCGCTCATGAGCGCTTGTTTAATAAGTGGAAATTTAGGAAAGGGACTAAGAGGCGCCACACCAAATTTTTGAGAGCTCAAGAGTTGTGCTAGGGAGGGAGGCTTCTTATGTAATATTTTAATATCATTTCAAACCTGGAGAATGTGTTCTTGTAGCGCTCTTGTAATTAAAACTTAATGAGATAAAAGTACACGCCCGCACACCCCCGACCGAACTCCGGAGCCACGCCCCCACCCCCAGCTCCCTGACTCTAGGGCACCAGACAATGCTTGTGGACTTGGCCCCAGCCTCCTGGGTCCCGGCAACTCCGAGACCCCGGTCTGCTGCCCGTATTTACACGAGGGCCCCTAGCGTTGCTCCAAGGCGCCCCAGGCGCGTCTACGCTACTTGGTCTTCCAGATCAACCGTCCGGCTCGGGTTAAAGTGCGCGGCGGGCGCCGTGGGCTGGGAGCCCGGAGCGGCCTCAGCAGGGTAGCAGCGGAGCCTCCGGAGAAATCTGGATTTTGGCGAGGGGCTCCTCCCTCTTGCTCTGAGGTCGCTGCTCCGAACCTCCAGGGACCTCGTGCTCTGCTGGAGACAGACTACCCCCAAAAGCCTGGGTCGCTAGCCCAGGGGCGGGGGCGGGGGAAGGTGCCCCCTTCCCCTGGCTGTGAGCCGCGCTCGGGGGACCTGGCCGGGCGTCCACGCCGGCTCGGGTTGGAGAGGTGCACAGCGCCCCTCCACCGCCGCGCGGGTCCCGGGTCTACACGGGCCGCCGAGCTCTGGCCCTTTAAGAGCCCGCCCCGTTTCCCGTCTCCCCGCCCCCCGGCCCGGGGAGGGGGTGCGGGGGAACCTCGGCTGGGATTGGCGCAGCGCGCGCCCCCTCCCCGGCCCCCGCGCGGTGGGAACCGGCAGCCCCGTCTAGCGCTGACGTCAGACCGTCTGCCTGCCTCCGACCGCGGTCTCGGGGCGAAACCCGATCTCCTTGGACTTGAATGAGGAGGAGGCGGCGGCGGCGGCGGAGGCGCTCGGCTGGGGAAAGCCAGCGGCGGAGGCTCAGCCCCGGCGGCGG